>NC_030899.1:0-364409 GCF_001548555.1 Eremothecium sinecaudum | reverse complement strand
CTGTATCCTTTAAACCTTGCTCGATCTTACTACTAATTGCTCTTGTGCCCTTACTTGACATAACAAATAAACAAGTATTAAGGTCAACAAGTGGCGTTTGCCCCCTTCACTGTAGAAAATCTCTAGCTCTGCCAACTTTCAGACAGCCGCCATCAAGATCAGCGCCTAGTCGTTGAACGTGATAGGGAAAAATTTTCCGTCATCACAATAGACGAAACCCGGGTAATGAGTCACAGTATGTCTATATAATGTACAACGTATTAATAAACGTATTGAATAAGGACATGTCAGTGTCATAAGAGGATAGGTTACCAGGTATATTGATGAAATGACGAATCTACCAATTGAACCTAGTCTTGAAGCACTTGAGAAGTACAAAACTGAAAATACTGACGATGTTAACTTTTACCCGGTATATAAATTTATACCTGCAGGGGATATTGGTGCTTATGAAGTTTATTTGAAGCTTGCACAATTGAATAAGGGGGATCGCCAGATGTCTTTTTTGTTAGAATCGGTTCGGTCTATAGAAAAGGTTGATCAATTTTTGTTTATTGGGGTTGGACCTCGGGAGGTGATTAAGATAGAGAATGATGGTGGGAATCCATTACAGGCGCTTGAGAAAGCATTGGAAGGTATAAAGATGGCAGAGAATGTTCCAGGTTTACCAAATTTTTGTGGTGGAGCGGTTGGTTATATCTCTTATGACTGTGTAAAGTACTTTGAGCCCCGTACGGCGCGGAAGCAGAGGGATCCCTTGGGGTTACCGGAGGCGATTCAGATGTTGTTTGATACAATTGTTGCTTACGACCATGTTTACCAGAGGATACAGATTATTACTCATATTGACTTGAGAAAGAATAAAGATCTTGCTAGTGGTTATCAAGCCGCTGCCAAGACTTTGTCACGCGTTGCGGACTTGATACAAAACAGTCATGTGGATCAGCCGATTCAACCGCCGATCCAGCTGGGTCACGTGATGGAGTCCAACATCGGCGAAGAAGGCTACAAGAAGCATGTTGCTACACTAAAGGAACATATTCAGTGCGGAGATATTATCCAGGCTGTTCCATCCCAGCGTATTGCGCGGAAGACGTCTCTACATCCTTTCAATATATATAGAGAACTCCGTACGGTTAATCCTTCACCATATATGTTCTACCTTGATTTTATTGACTTCCAAGTGATCGGGGCGTCTCCAGAGCTGCTTTGTCAGGTCGACAAGGCTCAGCGTGTTGTTTGTCATCCAATTGCTGGTACCATTAAGCGTGGTTCATCCGCAAAAGAAGATGATATGTTGTCTTCCGTACTAAGCAACTCACTCAAGGACAGAGCTGAGCATATTATGTTGGTGGACCTTGCACGTAACGATATAAACCGTGTTTGTGATCCTAGTACCACGAAAGTCGACAAACTACTAGCTGTGCAACGATTTTCGCATGTGCAGCATTTGGTCTCTGAGGTCTCTGGAACTTTACGTCCAGATAAGACAAGATTTGATGCCTTCAGCTCCTTATTCCCAGCAGGAACCGTATCTGGAGCTCCAAAGGTGAAAGCAATGGAGCTTATTGCTGAGTTGGAAAACGAGAAGCGCGGTGTGTATGCGGGAGCTGTAGGATACTGGTCCTATGATGGTAAGTCCACGGACACATGCATTGCTCTACGTACCATGGTCTACAAGGATGGAGTGGTGTACATCCAGGCTGGTGGAGGAATAGTGTTTGATTCCGATGAAGATGATGAATATGTTGAAACCCTTAACAAGATGAAGGCAAACTATAACACTATAGTCCAAGCTGAAAAGACATGGGCCGAAAAAGCCGGGACATTATAAGCAATTATATTTGAAGGGCTTAGATACACTGAAAATGGTCCCATAGACTTTAAAACTCTTTATACTTTTGTTTTAAATAAATGACTTTTCGTTATTTTAAATGATAAAAATAGCTCCAAGGATAAGATTTTGTCAAACATTTAAGTACATTTGTATACACAAGTAAACTTTACACAAGGGCAAAATGAACATAAATACTTCTAATTTGTCGTTCTTATTCACTTTATCGGCTTTATCGTTAGCTGCAGGGTACTATATAGGTCAAGTTTGTCCTACAGCGACCTTTAACAATGTTTCACCAACAAATGCTATATTATCAGAAGAGCGTATAAAACAAATTAAAGCAAAAGCTTTATCTTCAGAAAAATCATCACCAGTTGATGAAGACTATGATTCAGAATGTGATGAGGATGACGTTGAAATTGACTCGAAATGGTTGAATGATATACCGGGTGAAGTTAGGATGGCCCTAGTAATTCGTCAGGATCTTCCTATGACTAAGGGCAAAATTGCAGCACAATGTTGCCACTCAGCATTGGCAACCTATAGATTAATGGCCGAAAACCCTGAACGCAGCTCATATAATCCTGAGTTGCTGTCAAGATGGCTGCATGGGGGCCAAGCTAAAATTACACTAAAATGTCCTGACAAAACAGTTATGGATGAGCTTTATGCTAAGGCTATGGCGTACAATGTCAATTGCTATATTACGCATGATGCAGGAAGAACACAAATCACATCAGGTACTGCTACTGTGTTAGGTTTGGGCCCAGCTCCAAAAGCTGTGTTAGACGAAATCACGGGATCTCTAAAGCTATATTGAAGCACGGTTATACTCTGCCACTTTTGTTATACTCCAAATTGAATAAAGATAGAAATTTTAGTAACTGTACATATTATCATTCATTTGTCGATGTTAGGATTTAATTTGCACCAAAGGATGTTCATGTCCATCTTTGAACAACGACTGAGCTACATAGGTTCTGTTCTTCAATAGTTGAATCGTACTGGTCAATTAGTTTAATCGGCATTGCTTGGTTCAAAGAAAAGGTCCTGGAAATGGGGGTATTATTCTTTACATGATCATACAGGAATTGAACGGTATCTGTCTTGTTGCAACGTAGTATTTCTCTTCTTCCGTCAGCATATCTTATTTGAACGCTAGTATCGCCTTGTGATTGAGTATCCTTTGACACTGATGAAGTTTCGGCCTTTGGTGACGCGCTTTTATCCTTGTCTTCTTGTGCCACCGTTGATATATTTTCGCCTGGAATAGGGGAACCCAACCTACGTCCACTTCCTTCAAACCCACCAAGCTTCCTTTTAGGTGGTTTGAAGGACTCATCCAATTTTTTAAATACGTTAACATCGACCTCTTGCCCAAACTCAACATTTAACAGTTTCAATGGGGCTCTACCTTGATTTAATTCATTTAGATAGTAACTGTTCGATGGATCGTCGTAACGGTATAATGGTCCGTCTTCTCCTACCTGGAAACCTTCTTTCCAAAATGTGATTTCTCTTGTAACTTTCTTCGCCTTCTCAGGTGCTGCAGGAGCATCTACAATTGGCTCCGAGGGATCAACTGATGTACCTAATCGATATCCCTTACCACTGAAGTTTTGCTTTCCAGAGGGGTCACGTTCTTCTTCGCTGCCTGTTCCTCTTTCACCTTCTCTACGAGCCTTCTCTAACAAATTTTTAATCAATGAGTTCGAGTCATTAGGATCAGTAACTTCCAATCCTGAAGTTTCTCCTCCTGCAAATGTATGTCTAGCCTCGTCATCTTCATCATCTTCATTAGCTTGCGTTTCCTTTAACATTTGAGTAAGCGATTTAAACTTGGTAGGCTCTTTTCTTGTCGACTTGCTTGAGGAAGGTGCATTTGGAGCTGAAGTAGACGAACTAGACCTATTTTGAGAGCCCATTAGATTCGGTGGATTAGAACCAGTACTATTTGGTGTATTATCAATGGCTGGTTCACTTAATTCATGTTTTTTAGAAAAGTAGGCATTTAAAGCAGTTTCCAAATTACCGTTCGAGTCTTGAATATAATCAGTAGCCTCTCTCGCGGAACAGTTAGTTAACGCCATGAATTGCTGAAGCTCTTCGTCGGACATCCTTGATCCTTAGTAGGTTATAACAGTGTCTCTATTTTACGTTGTGTGCGGATTATTGTTAAAAGTTTATACTAAGGGGATATTGAGTTTTGCCACCCTTCAAGGCAGTAAAAACCGCATTACTCGTTTAACTAATAAGCAAAAGTTATTATCATAGAAAATAAAGAGAAGTTGGAAGACCCCTATTTGGGCTTCTAAAGGCTAACTGACAATGTTAGTTTTCAAAAACGAATGTTGAATGCGTTTACTTATGTACAATTGATTATGAACGCGATATAATGCTATAACGGAAGACCCATCAGAACATTCCTTAGATCAAGCAATACAATAACTTGTAGTTTTCAGTAGGAAACGATTGTTTCTAACAGTGATCGTTTGGAGTTGAGCCAATTGAACCGTTAGGATGGATGCTAGAACGTTTGCTTTTAATGAAAGCATTAATGCGTCTGATTTTTACTTTTCATAACGTTCACGGAAGACCTTGGCAGCGGCAACCATGTTTGTTAGAGATTCTTTGGTTTCTTGCCAGCCTCTAGTTTTCAAACCACAGTCTGGATTAACCCAAAACTTCTCTGCTGGGTAATACTTCATAATAGTCTCGATCTTCTCTATGAATTCTTCTTTTGAAGGAACTCTTGGGGAGTGAATGTCGAACAAACCTAACCCAATGTGGTTAGGGTAGGTTTGGAATTCTTTGATGTAACCTGGATCATCTTTCTTTGAGAATTCAATTGAGACAACGTCGGCATCCAAAGCCTTGATATGATTAGGGTCAAGGTCGGAGTAACAGAAATGAGAATGTATTTGGGTTTGGTTTGCAACACCAGAGGTAGCCAATCTGAAGGCTTGGGCAGCCCATTGTAGATAGTCACTTCTCTCCTTGCCGCTTCTCAATGGCAATCCCTCTCTGATGGCGGGCTCATCGACTTGGATAATCTTGATTCCAGCAGCTTCCAAATCGTTGACCTCATCTCTTAGAACAAGGGCCAATTGCAAAGCCTGAGCTCTTTGGTCAATGTCAACTCTTGGGAAAGACCATCTCAAACATGTCACAGGACCTGTCAACATTCCCTTCACAGGCTTGGTAGTGATGGATTGCGCGTAAACAGACTCCTTCACTGACATTGCAGCTGGTCTGGAAAGGTCACCGACGATAATAGGTGGTCTAACATAACGGGAACCGTATGATTGCACCCAACCGTTTACTGTGAATACATAACCATTGATCTTTTCACCGAAGTATTGGACCATATCGTTTCTCTCAGGTTCACCATGTACCAACACGTCCAAACCAATTTCTTCCTGGAATCTGATGACCTTTTCGATCTCAGATTGGATGAATCCCTCGTACTCCTTTTCCGAAATAGCGCCCTTAACCAACTTGTTTCTGTTGATTCTAATTTCCTTGGTTTGTGGGAAGGATCCAATAGTGGTCGAAGGGAAAAGTGGCAACTTGAAGATTTCTTGTTGCTCCTTTGATCTCACTTCGAATGGAGCACTTCTAGTAGACTGGCTCTCAGTGATCCCAGAGATTCTATCCTGAACTTCTGGGTTGTTAGTGATTGAAGAAGAGCTCCTGGAAGCTAGAGCCTTAGCATTCGCCTCAAACTCGACACTAACATCCTCACCGGAAGCGTGCTTTGCCAATGTGACAACTTCAGTGACCTTTTGCTTTGCAAAAGACAACCAGTTTTTGATCTCAGGGTCAAGCTTCTTCTCATTATCCAAATCAACTGGAGTATGCAACAAAGAAGAAGAGGTAGAGACGACCACGCGATCAGCCCCTAGCTTCTCAATTGCCTTGTTAACTAACTCTGAAGAGTTGGCAAAGTTGTTTTTCCACACGTTTCTGCCGTCGACGACACCCACAGACAAGCTCTGCTTGTCATTCAAGATGGAGATCACGTCATCAAATTGCTCTGGGTTTCTGACAAAGTCAAAGTGGAAGCCAGAAACTGGCAGGTTCTTAATTGCTTTCAAATTTGGAGAAACAGTACCGAAGTAAGTTGCTAATACGATTTCAACCTCAGTCTCTGCTGCTAGTTGATCGTAGGCAACCTTGAAAGTGTTTTGGACATCATCTTCCAAATCTAAAACCAAAATTGGCTCGTCCACTTGAACGGACTTGGCACCAGCAGCAGCTAATTTGTTTAGAATTTCAGCATATACTGGCAATAGTTTTGGCAACAGTGAAAGTGGATTCAATCCAGTAGAGTCTCTGTCAGCCTTACCCAAGTACAAGAAAGAAATAGGACCTAACAAAACAGGTCTTGTCTCAATACCCAATTCCTTAGCCTCCAAATACTCATCGACAGGCTTTTGACCATTCAACTTGAATTCTGTACTGTTGGAAAATGTAGGTCTAACGTAATGGTAGTTACTGTCAAACCATTTAACCATCTCCAAAGCAGTAACGTCAACTGGGCCCTCTTGCAAACCTCTACCCATTGCAAACATAGTCTCCAATGGAGTTAGTCCAAATTTCTTGTACCTATCTGGAATGACATTGAACAATACAGATAAGTCCAAAACTTGATCGTAGAAGGAGAAATCATTGGAAGCAATAATGTCAACCTCAGCTTCTTTTTGCAACTTCCAGTTCTTCTCTCTAATTTCCTTACCAACTTGGATCAAGTTTTTTTCTCTCTCCAATTCCCCGCTAAGATCAGGAGCAGCAGTATTTTCTTCTTTATTGCCAGAGTCACCTTCGTAACCAACCCACCTGTCACTACGGTCTGACCAAAACTTCTCGGTGTGCTTCTTTAACTCTCTGTTCCCACCAATTCTTGGGAAACCTAGAACTGCAGACTTCACAATTTTTTCTGTCATTGCTGATTATTTACTCTAGCCGCTGATTATTATTACTTAATGATCAGGGATCTTGATTTGTAATAGTTCTCAAAAACGAAAAGGGTATGTTACCTCTACCGTTATAACCCTGAATCTATGCCTTTATATCCAAATGGAATTGTAGTGACTTGTTATCCTATTTATTATTACATGTGAAAGTTCATTAGTATTTCCGATAATGGCTGTTTCACAGTGTGGATCTTAGTGTGGAAATTAAGGGGTGACGACTCATTTTCTAGGAAATCATATCACGTGCTATTAACGGTTACGTATTGTTACCCGGTCTTGGAGTTTAGAGCATCATGTGCGGGTAACAGGGAAACACTGCAGTAGCTTAATGGATCCTTGTACGAAGACCATTAAAAGACCTACAAGGCGATAGCTACCGGTATATAGGTTCCACTAAAGAGCCTCGTCTACCTATGCTGCTAGAATAAGGATATACTAAAGATATCCACAATAAAGTACCATAGAGTTATACAATCCACAATGTCTTTTGAACAGGAATATAATAAGCTAGTCTCTAGAAGGGACGAACTTCAGAAGCAGGAAATAACGCTAAGGAGAGAATTTACTATTTTACTGCGGAAAATTGCAAGTATCACTGCTGTTTTAGATACTTTAGAAGACGAACACAACTGGGAAACGAAGAATTTATTAGATAGAACGATTACTAAGGTTCCTGAATTACGGGCTATTGCAGAGTCATTGGAAGCGCTGGATGAACTACCGCCGGAGCAGGTCGAAATTCCAGAAAAACTGATGCACTCATATGAGCTATTTAAAAATACGCCTTTGCTATATAAGGATAGTCCGAACCTTGTGTGAATTAAATAAGAATGCACGAATGAACTGCATTATTGATTATCATCTTCGTCTCCTCTTATCACGCCTGGTGAAGTTTTCGAAGGCCTTTTTATGTATGAACATATCACATAGGAATTTTCGTATACTAGGTTTAAAACGATATTCCGCCATCAGGTTAAATACTGCGTAGAACATTTCCATGTTTTCAAATTTGGCAGCTCCATAATTCGACTTGAGATCTGTCAATTCTTTCATGGCATTATTGGCCAAAATATAGTTTCCTAATTTTCCCACTAGCTTTATGATCCTAGCAGAAACTGGATCATCAGCAAATTGAGTTACCTCACAATCCGTGGCACGCAATGCTTCCAATTCCTTTGCCTTGGCACTCATCATAGCTTCAAACTCTTCATTATCGGCCAGTATATCCTTTTCAAGTTGTTCACGTTGTTCAATGAACCGCTGCTGTGAAATTTCAAGAGGAGGGAACTCATTGAGAGACCTTAAATTTTCCTCCGCCAGTCGTTCTTTTTCTTCTTCATTCTGCTGTTCAGCGGGATATGATAAGAATAAAACTATGTTTCTTGGGGTACATATCCCTGTTGGATACCCTCTTACATCTACGTGACAATCCCAGTCCAACTCGTCAAGGAGCTCCGACCCTTCCTGTGTTCTACTAATCAAACCGAGAGTGTAAAATGCGCTGAATCTAATGCTTGGGTTTTGATTTTTCATGCTTATCTCTACGAAATCATTGACAACATTATAAGCGTCCAAGAACTTTATGCCTAGTTCTGTAGACCCGATGAAACCACAACACCATAAACTACTCTTAAAATCAATGATTTCCTCTGGGGTTTCGGCATCAATTTCAATATACTTTTTAATTGTAGACGAAAACATTAAAAAGTCCCCGTTCTTTTCAATTAAGTTAATACCTTCCTCTGTTTTAGCCAAGCATTCATAAAAGTGCAATGGTAATGTACGAGAAGTGCTCGAAGATGGAAAATCATGCAACATTTTCATGTTGTGTAACTCGAATTCTAGAAATTCTTCCACTTTATTAACATATTCGCGGTTCTTGTAACGGATCCATTGTGCCCTTTCTTCTTCGACATAATGAATACCGTTCAGCAATTTGAAACCTGTTGTACTCGTAAGGAGATCAAATAGGATAGGAGAGCCAATAAATACTAACTGGTCCAAGCAAGCAGCAACAGCCGGTTTTAGACCCTGGGAAAAGTTTTTGCCCGCGCAATAGTCATATAGTATTCTATCAGCTATAGCGACAACTGCGGCAGATAAATCATAAAGTTGCTGTACCAACAAGTTGAGCATGAATTCTTCTAAATCACGGTCGGAACCGTCACAATCATTTATCATATCTTCTAGTATCCTCGTTGCTGAAACTCTAATAGATTCCCTGGCATCAGTCAATGCCTTCCTTAGTATAATTCTACAATGAACACTATATTTCAAATCCAATTCTGGAAGTATTAGTAGTAGATATTCTTCCGCTAATACATTCGGTTGAAACATCATATAAATTACCGTAAAAACGTTCCACCTTTCCAAAATACTGACACCGTCCCTATTTTTCATCAGAACCCCAATTATAGAGAAATAACCGGCACAGGCGGTTGTCTTCAATGCATGGTGAGTAAATATATTTGCATTCAGTTCCTGGCCTATCATTGACTTGTACAATGAACTTGCTACCTGAGGAATAATCTTATTGTCATCCGAAAGAATTTTCAAACCTTCATTATGTGATAATAACATGGAAAAGAAAAGTATGCCAACAGACGTGTACTGCTTTGCATTAGGTGCCGCGTTGTTAACAATTGAATACCTGTACCGAAATGGCCTGTAGAAAATTAGTAACCTTCTTACAAATTTTGTGCTACGAGCCAATTCATCCAACCTTTTTGGGTTACGCAAAGGGCCTTCACACAGATCACTCAGTATCTCCCAGTTCCACTGAGAAAAATCCTTAGTCTGTAGAACCCTCGTATCATAAACCATTTTCTTAAAGTTTGATTCATCTACATCTGTCAATAAGGTAGATTTAGTAAATGACTTACTGAAAGTTAGTATCGATTCTTGAGCATTGCCGTACGGTATTCCAAGTGTTGTTCTATATTTGTTAAGCTTTGAATTAATTTTCTCTATCAGGAACGCCTCAGTTATCTTGGAAGGATTTAAACTACGGTGTATTGCCTTGAAATAAGTGTTTTTCCAGCTGTCTATATTAATTGCAATGCTTAAAAATTCCGATAATGTATGGCGAGCTTTCGAGAATAAAATATTGTTTCTTGATGCGCCTCCTTCTTCCAGTGTCCGACTTTCAAGTAACATTGATGATAAGGCGTCTACTAGTTTAGCTTCGCAAAGCATTTTTACAACCAAAACCACATACTGATTGGTGGCTAATGAATCATTAGGGAAGTGGGAAGCAAAGTAGTTTGATCCGTATGAGTTTTTCTCAGTGTAATTAAGCGGTTTTATGCGAATTATGTCCATAATTAAATCCAGCACATACCGTGCGACAAATGGTGTTTGTAAAAACGATATTAGGTCCTTTAAAGGTTTAAATCCATTCTTTGAAAGTATTATTAACCCATTGTAATTCTTGAATAACCTCGCCATCATGTACATACTATTTTGTAACTTTTCCACGTTAAGTGTCGACTTTGAATGCCAATCCGACAAAACAGATAAAATGGAACTTACATTGCAGTATTCCTCAACGTACATTTGTTGATCTTTGTTATTCATCATGCTCAAAAATGTGTCCAAAACTAACAGCGAGATCTTTATATTTTGGTCATGCAATAAATTTTCTAAGACACGAAAGCCATTGCATTGTTGAAGAAGTTGAGGTGCCAATATGGCAATCTCAACCAAGGTTTCAATGCAAATGTTCCGAAGTTTGTCGTCTGCCTTTTCAACACAGCTTATAACAGCTTGAATAATTGCCTGATTAATCCCAACGCCGTAAGTAACAAACTCTCGCACCAATTTTATCGCCTGTTCTCTTTCTACATCATGCGCATTATGACCAGATAATGAAATCACAAGAAAAGTATCAATTTTTATCTTCACCAAATGTTGAACAAACTGTGCGTCAGTAATCAGGTATCTGCATATCCTGTATCCTGCAGATACAACTAGACTGTCTTCTGCAAATAATAAATTAAGAATAGTATTTGAAAACGCCGAAAATACCATATCATGCTTAATTTCCGGGTTTCGGCTCAAAAGCACAACTAAATTGTTTGCCTTCGTCAAAATAAACCTCCTAGATGCGTTTGGATCCTGCAAACTCTGTAAATAATTACTAAAATGCCAAGTAGCAGTTGCAATTTCTTTCGCTTTGCTTTTGGGTTGTACAACCTGGCTGTTCATCACAAAATCATCATCTTCATCAACACCAGAATCAAAGTCTTGAAGCGTGTTATCTGTAAAATGCGCCTCTTCATCGGTAAAATACGAGTAATGTAGGTAGTCATCAGCAATTTCTGATATATCATTATTCAATTCATTCTGCTTGCCCATAGATGACCCTTCTACACTCTTCTCGGCCTCTAAAACGCTTCCTAAATCAACATTAGAATGAGATTTAGGTGTTTCAAGGTCAGATCGCTTTTTATGCAGCTGTATCTCTTGGAATTCATCAATTTCTTCATGAATATTACCTGAATTCGAACTATTGGGCCCAAATATTGCTTCAGCGCGCGTCTTTAACCCAGTCAAACTTTCCTCTAAATCCTTAATGCTCTTGGATATTGCTCTCAACTGCGTACTAGCCTTAAGTCTCAATGAATGCCTTTGTAAGTGTTCTGTGGAGTAAGTTCCTTGGTAAATATCATTATTTGAAGTTGATAATTTTATTCTCTCCGCTTCAGCTTTTCGTAATTTTAGTTTGTTTAGTTCGGACTCTAAAGCTCTCATTTCCTGCTTTATACCAACGATAGTATTATTCCGTTTCCTGGTTTGGAGTGGGGTAGAGGAGACGGCTGTGACGCCTTCATCAGACTGTAACTTTCTTGTTGATACAAAGGAAGTAGATAGCACCCCATTCTGTCGCTTCTTATTAGTGCTAGATCGTGACCCCATTATGCTATCCATCGGCTACCCGTCATTCGGTTTTAACTTTAGTAGCTTATGATTGTTTTTGTTCGACAGTTTGGTTGTAGATATTGTTGTGCTTAACGTTATTATTTTAAAGACTTTCCCTTTTTGCTACATAAAGTTTGGCGGCTTTTAACACCATTGCAATAGTTTAAACATTAGATATATATATACATTATTATAGATCTTAAAATACTATTTCTTATCACCTCCTTGTATCAGTGAATCGAGCATTTCTGCCACTTCCTTTGACTCTTTATCTAAGGTCATGAATGAGTATTTTTTGCTTGGCGTACCTGATTCGGCCATCGCTTCTTGAACTCTTAGCGTAAATTCGGGGAAATTGGATATGTTGGCAATCCAGCACGTTCCAAAGACTAGCATTGAAAATCCACCAACCGCAAGACCAGTTCCAAATCCAAATGAACTCAAAGCTTCGCCTTGATGGGAAAATGGTGGACGTTTGTGATTTAGTTGAAACATATTTGGAACGTCTATAGAAATTAGTTAGTTAGTCGTTTAGACTTTATTGGCTCCAATAGATTGCTAATACATACATTTCCGAGAAGCAATTCCTCTAAACGCCATCTTGGCGCATATTAATGTTAAAGCTGTGGCTCCAGCAAATCTGAGCATCTGCTGTTTTCTCCTAGCCTTATATTCATCTGAAAAAACGGAAATCTTCTTCTGAAGGGTATTTATGTCATTATTTTGAGTTTCTGAACTGTCCATGATTGTTTTGGTGTAGTTTTCAAGCCTCTACAGCTGTTTTGTCTAGCGCTTGAGCAGTGTTTAACAAGCGTTTTTCCATGCAGAGAAAAAAATTCCGGTAATATGTACATCTTAATATACGCATGATATAAACTTAGTGGTTAATCACAAGCCAAAACATCTTTCTATCGCTGTAAATTACTATGCATCCTCAAGTTGAGGCTGAAAGATTCAAGTGTATGTACTTGGACGGGGTATAAAGGGCTATTTATTCAACTAGTACTAACAACTCTTGTTAGCGTGCTATAACTTCATTGAAGCACTTGACAAATGCCATAAGGCAGAATTTTACAAGAGGGCATTTGGTCTATGTAATAATGAAAAGGAGGCACTAAGTAACTGTCTTCATGAAGCTAGGATGGAACTGGAGAGAAACGCTATAAAAAAGAACATGGAGAAGAGAAAGAGGATGGAGGAAAAATGGAAGAAGATGAAGGAAGAAGAGTATGGTGAAGATTTAATTCTGCAAAAGATTCTCAAGAGGCATCAGGGTCTAAATGAAGGTGAAAGTGTCAAGTCTGAATGATCTTAAAGATCTCAACATCATGTATATAGTATTTATTGAGATGAGACACTCCCTCCTGGTAATCTCAAATGACGTACTTCACCTACTATTATTGTCCCGTAAAAAATAGACCTCCTCTTTATGATATTAGACTTGATATACAGCTTTTCTTTCCGATATATTTATGTATTCCACATACGAATTTTAACGCAAGTGACACTTAATCCTGTCTGGTCTTTAAATACCTTTTGACAACCTTATCCTTCTGGATTATGTAAACCACACCACCCCAACCAGACAAAGCATCACGGTCAGCAGCGTTTAGCAGGACTTGGGAAATGGTCTCGAATAGATCTTCTGGCTCTAAATCTGGTTCATATAGTGACTCGCACATACCAAATAACTGCTCGGATGCAGTACCGCTAACTATGAAGTCTTTAGATTCTTCAATACATCCAATGGAATCAAAACCAGAGATATATGGCTTTTTGGTCTTACTGTTAATACCTGCAACCACTGGAGCAACGAAATATGGACCAAATCTCCTCTCATATAATGTACTTGATACCAGCTGTGTAAATGTTTCCGGCTCAATTGGTCGATCTTCCTTTAGCTTGTATAGATTTGTTTTCGAACGAAACAATTCATGTAAGGTAATAACATCGGTAGCCAGCCCAGTTAAACCTGCAAAGACATGGCCATAATTGAATATTTTTTCAAATTTATTAGAAACACCGAGAGATTGCGAACCCAATCTTAAATCGCCTGCAATTGCAACGCAATCCTTTCCGGTCATTGCAACCACAATACCACCTATATTAAAAGTTTAAGTTAGTATAAAGTTCGAATTAGCTGCTGGAAGTTCTCCACGGATCAAGTGAAGTGGCAAACATTAATTAAGTCACCATAATATAATTGAAACTTAAGGAGAAGCCATAAACAAATCACGTACCATTAATTGAGCTAGGGTCTTGAGACATAATTGAACCTCGATAAAGCTATTAATCCTTTACTAATAGCTTTTGTTTACAACCATATACGCGGAAATGAATATAAGTTTTGCCACCTTCTTAGTAGTCAATATGGTGATATCATATTGAACGATTATTCTCGACCTTAATAGTATTATCTGAGAACGGCGAAATGCCAGGCCTGAACATCACGAACAATGCTTATATAAATATCATGAGCTTTATAAGCTAATAGAAGCTGATCTCATATAAAAACTGTTCGGATTTATTTCGTATTCAACAAAAAATTGACTTATTACCATTACTATATTAATTTATTATTTAAAATCATCATCATTGTTATCAATTAGATCTTCAAGCGCCTTTAAGTAAAGATTATGTTTCTCATACATGGCGATCAAAAATAAGTATCTTCTATTCCAATTATCCATGGCAATGTCAAATTTATCTGCACTGCTACCTAGTGACCATATTTCAATCATCATTGGCTTGTAACTATTATGTTTGTCAATTAGCTGTACCAATTTCTCAGTAAAAACCTTGAGGTTATAGTACCGGTCTTCTAGTGTAACATGGCCAACATCCTCAATTTCCTCATAAATTGATTCAATTCCCAGTAATGGAGTCCAATGGGAAAGAGCCACGCTTATTGGGCGAACCGTTTTGTTTAGCAATCGCTCACTCCAGCCGTACTCTTGATTAGAAACCATCTCAAATTGAGTTTTGGGGATTGGTGTAATTCGTGCGCTCCACATAAGGGTGGATCTCACAAATTTTTGGGCTACATTCATATCTTTAGTTTGGAATCTGTAGACCCGTTGGGATTCACAATCGATACTTCTTGGGAAAGTGATTGTGAAATTCCATCTTTTGTGGTTACTGTTGTATACTATATTATTCTGTAATAGTGTAGCTGTGGCTCCGAATAGGTTCAATACAGTGTACGAGAAAGCGCGGCTCCTGCAGCTGGCCAAATCTGAAGTCTTCGGGCTAAGTGCCTGACAATTCTTAAAGTTGAAGATGTATAGTCTTCCTTCAGCCACCCTGACCCGAGCATTGAACCATTTGGAGTTCTTCAGGGATTCTTCTTCGTGTTCTTTGAAAATAGAGGCGGTCGGGCTGTGTCTGAACCATCCGAAGAACTTGCGCTTAGATGGGTTAAAAGATGTAGAGGACTTACGGAGAGCTGGATAGTTCGGGGAATTCGACAAGGGTTCTTGGAATTGAAGAACATCATCCGCCATCCAGTAAGACGTGTCGTCATGCTTCATACGAGCGTCGCAACTTTCGGGGAAGTATAGCTGTGGTAGGGGCTGATCATGATGATACCTCCAATTAGTCAGTCCAAACGCACATTTCGCTGTCTTGGTACGTTCCCAGTTCGAAGAGGCATTGGACAGATCAGAAACGTTTGAGACTGATCTTTTGATTCGATTAGGAATCAGATTTTCCTTTGAACTGAAGTTTGTCGGTTTTACAGCCGCCGACGCAGATGGCCCCTTGTACAACGGCAACTGATCAACCGAAAGCAAATCATAGTAAGAGCCCAATTCGGTTTCAAGAGCCGACTTATCAATATTGACAGACTCATTCAATAAAGCAAATATAGTATTCTCAACAAACTCATCGCGGGTAAACTTGGACTGCGAAAGCTCATTGTGTAAATTAGAATTTAATAGCAGCAACGAAAACAACGTAATGTGCACCAACCGATAATTGTTTTCATAATGAGGAACATCATGAGTTGCAACCCACTGCATACTGATTTCTTCTAACAATGAGTCAATCGCCCGGGCTTCGGCTATAAAGTACACAGATAGCGACACCTTCCTCAACATAAGATACAAAGAGACCGGAAGTGGGTGGAGTAATCTAACAAATTCTCTCAAGAGCGGTCTATTCTCTTCTTTACCCATCAAATTCACATATTCCTTAAAATTAACACCTGGCAAGTCCTGAGCCAAGATTTGTTTAGCTTCCCGTTTGTAACTAGATCCTATACTCTCTGTATTATCTTCTTCCAAAGAGGACACATTTTCATGAGCATCATCAAAAATGGTTTCTGAATCGACATGCATTTCCAACATTAAGTCATTACCTTTATCCTCCCAGTTCCAATCAAATAACTTCAGGATTGTATTCTTGTCCAATACCTCTGACGTACCAAACAATGGACTTTCCTTAGTAAGGAAAATGGACTCATAGGAGTTTGTTTTTTCGGCATCATCCATTACACTAAAACAAATCTGTCTTACGGACAGATATCTGCAGTTGACTAACTGTCTTGTCGAAAGCTATAGATTTCTAAATCTATATAATTGTTAGCTTAAATCCCAAATCTTGCCCCTACATCATATTCTAAATAATACAGTTTATTAAGTAGTGTGACAGAAGTTATAGCCTATTGTTATTGTTTTGCATGATTCGCGAAAAGAAATGGGGTCTACGAAGGTAAATAAAGTCCATATAATAAGGTCCGCATCCTTAGTATACTACTGCGTACGACTATACGATGATTGTATGTGCTACAGGGATTGGTCTGTGACAAATCCCTGAGAATGTTTTGAACTGTAAACATTATTAAGAATGCACTTTACGTGTGTTGCAGCATAATGCAGGTCACGTTTCAGTAATTCCATATATCCACTAATATTGACCGCCGATCTGTCTCTCGGCGTTCTCCGTGAAACATATTGTGACATCCGTGCATAGTGAGTTTAGCCGTTCATAGTGATTTATGTTTACGCGTTTGTTTATGGTCGCGTGAAAATTTGATGAGAAGACGAAACTCCTCCCCCCACAATAGAAATTAGAAACAAAATCTAAGTAAGCCCAACGGTTGTGAGATACAAGGAACATATCTGGGATATTGAAGTAAAGGGACTAGATTACTGCTTTTTTCAATAATGGAATTTTAACAAAATTTATTAATATACTACCCTAGCACTATACTATGTCTCAAATACAGGAACATATTATACAGGATTCGCAGAACTCACAGTTTAATTTGCCAGCAACTGCTACTTCAGAGCATACGCAAAGGATATTAAACTCGAGTGCCCAGCCCGTGATGGAGGGAGATGTTATTGAGGTTCATCCAGAGTCCTCCCATGAGCCTCCGCAACTACAATCTTACGAGGAGGACCCATGGCTTGCGTCGTTTGTGCCGCTTGAAAAACTTCAGATTAATGGTATTACTAATAACGACCTGAAAAAACTACGTGAACATGGGCTACACACAGTTGAGGCTGTTGCATATGCGCCGAGAAAGGATTTGATGGAAATAAAGGGGATTTCAGAAGCAAAGGCGGACAAACTGCTAAACGAGGCAGCTCGGTTGGTTCCAATGGGTTTTGTTACAGCGGCGGACTTTCACCAGCGTCGGGCTGAGATGATCTGCCTGACAACGGGGTCCAAGAATCTGGACACGCTTTTAGGGGGCGGAGTGGAAACGGGCTCCATTACAGAGCTGTTCGGCGAGTTCA
Source organism: Eremothecium sinecaudum (assembly GCF_001548555.1). Classification (NCBI taxonomy): domain Eukaryota; kingdom Fungi; phylum Ascomycota; class Saccharomycetes; order Saccharomycetales; family Saccharomycetaceae; genus Eremothecium; species Eremothecium sinecaudum. The sequence goes on along the minus strand of NC_030899.1, from coordinate 346,932 downwards.
GGACAGGCAAGTCACAGCTGTGTCATACACTCGCGGTCACGTGCCAAATCCCACTGGACATGGGCGGCGGAGAGGGCAAGTGTCTATATATCGATACAGAGGGTACTTTCCGTCCCATACGGCTGGTTTCAATTGCGCAGCGGTTTGGCCTTGATCCCGACGATGCACTCAATAATGTGGCTTACGCCAGAGCCTATAACGCAGATCACCAGCTGAGACTGTTGGACGCTGCGGCACAGATGATGAGCGAATCGCGGTTTTCCCTAATAGTAGTGGACTCTATCATGGCGCTCTATAGGACGGATTTCTCCGGCCGTGGAGAGCTAAGTGCGCGCCAGATGCACCTCGCAAAGTTTATGCGTGCTCTCCAGCGTCTTGCAGACCAATTCGGTGTTGCTGTTGTTGTCACAAACCAGGTTGTTGCTCAGGTCGACGGCGCCGCAATGTTCAACCCCGATCCCAAGAAACCTATCGGTGGCAATATCATGGCGCACTCTTCGACGACTAGGTTAGGCTTCAAGAAGGGAAAAGGCTGTGAGAGAATCTGTAAGGTGGTAGACTCCCCTTGCCTTCCGGAAGCTGAGTGTGTCTTTGCTATCTACGAAGACGGAATTGGGGACCCTCGAGAGGAAGATGAAAACTAGTGGTCTCGATGAATTTTTTTAAGTTGCCGCGCTCTAGGCTCCTGAACTTTGACTTGGATCAAGTTTTTCGCATCTTTTTTTGCTATACCCGCCTCAGGTCCTCAATCGACCTCCAAAAAGTTCACATCTCTTGTTTTATATACACTTCATCAGCGATACCCAATATAATTGTCATAAGCATTCCCCATTCCCCATTCCCCATTCTCTATTCCCCATTCTTTCCAATTCGATCCAATTCAACGATCATACCTACATTGTAACGGTGATTTTCACCAAATTAATCGACGCAAGCATTTCAGCAAAAGGCCGTTCTGCGAGTTAATCTAGTCATGATGCGCTCGACTATCGAAAATTCAGCCTCGAACACAACAAAAGGCCCTAACAGCAATCTTTTGCAAATACAAAAAAAAGGCAAATTGCAAGAGCTGAGAGCTAATAAAAATGAATAGCAATCGCAATATTGTCTTAAAGAGAGCTTAACTTGTATGTTGCATGTTCGTAAATTTAATGCTGCTATTTCTTTTTGTGTGTAAGTACCGAAATTCGTAACAGTAAAAACTATGTACATCGTTCTCTTAAGAAACTACTTGTGATCCGTAAACGAAACATCAAATAATAAAAGCGTATAACTTTACATATAGCATAATAGGATAACGATTTGCAAATTGTTTCAAGGGTTATTATTATTGTTTAATATTAACATATTCAAACATTAGTTGATATACGGCAAAAAACCCTTAAAATTACCTTTGTTTAAAACAAACGTGGATACATTGTTTGTTTTTGCCTCTACGCCGAGGATAGCTAAATCAAGCCAGAATAAGGAAAATATAAGCTTGGTCGGTTTGTTGATTTTTGATTCAGGGACATATCGTCTGTGTTAAAGGTTATAGTGGTGTTAATTAATATAGTTTTCCTGCTCCATAACACTTTTTGTTTACCTCATTGATAATACCTAATCATGGCCAGCAATTCGACATTAGATCCAGTACTTGAATATCCATATATGGATTCAGTAGACCGGATGAGAATTTATCCGAACATTTATGATGGAGGAGCGCCTTATCCATCGGAAAGCATTTATGGGAGTTCAATTGGGCAAGGTAATACCATGGGCATCGCCCCTTATAGGGAATTTGTTCCAAGTAATTATAATGGGGTAGATTCTACATATACCAATCTGGGGTACTCTTCTGTGTATGATGAGCAGGACTATTTCTTTCGGGAACGGTTGAACCATAATCCATATGCTGAGGACATGCGCATATCTCGGTCCTCGTCTTCTTCGAGGGCAAATCTCTATCCTTCCTCGATACCACAGTCACAAGGGAGCTCGGCTCATATGGGAGGTCAATACCCAGCGCGATCCAGTATGGTTCCCTCGAACGATTCGAAGAAGCTAAAGTCCAAGCCGGTTGACTTGTCACACTTGTACTTGGTTAACACCAAAGACAGTGTAAAATTGACTCAAACAAATGAGTCGGTTGCTCACTATTCTCACAAGGTTATAAGTGAATGCTTGGGGGAGGATAAGAACGCGGTTTTGCTTCCTAGGTTGAAAGCTTTAGATATGTACAGGAAGAACGTCAAGAAGTCGAAGGATCCCGACGTTATGTTTCAATACGCCCAGTACATGTTGCAAACCGCTCTAACTATGGATATCGCTCCAGGAGAGGGTTCGGGAGATGAAAAGGAGAATTCTAAGAAGGCACAACAAAATGAGAACTTGAAGAATCAATTCTTGAAGGAGGCCAAGCTTTACTTGACAAAACTCAGTGTTAAAGGTTACAAAGATGCACAGTATTTGCTTGCTGATGCATACTCATCGGGTGCCTTTGGAAAAGTGAATCATAAAGATGCTTTCCCACTGTTCCAGTCGTCAGCAAAGCATGGACATATAGAAGCCGCATATAGAACTGCTGTGTGTTTCGAGAAAGGCTTGGGTACAACCAGAGATTCTCGTAAATGCATTGAATTCTTAAAATTTGCAGCTTCAAGAAACCACCCTGCTGCGATGTTTAAACTAGGTTTATATTCATTTCATGGACGTATGGGTTTACCACAGGACGTTAATACGAAACAGAATGGTATAAAATGGTTATCTCGTGCAGCTGCTAGGGCGAATGAATTAACTTGTGCTGCACCTTTCGAGCTAGCTCAAATTTACGAGAATGGGTTTTTGGATATTGTCATTCCTGATGAGAGTTATGCCACTGAACTATATGTCCAGGCTGCTTCACTTGGTCATGTAGCTTCTACTACAAAGTTAGGAAAGATGTATGAGCAAGGGAATGAAGTTATTCCACAGGATGCCTCTCTCAGTGTTCACTATTATACCCAATCAGCCCTGAAGGGTGACCCGGAAGCTATGTTAGGGCTTTGCGCATGGTATTTAGTCGGCGCACCACCAGCATTAGAACTAGATGACCGCGAAGCATTCCAATGGGCTCTAAAAGCAGCTAAAAAAGGGTACGCAAAAGCACAATATACAGTGGGTTATTTCCATGAGAATGGTAAGGGATGTAAGGAAGATATCTCAATGGCGTATAAATGGTATGAATGTGCTGCAGAAAATAATGATCCAAGAGCGATTAAAAAAATAGCTTCACGGAAAGCATCCAAGAAAAGAAGCAGCATCTTCTTTGGGTTCCCTTTCAGCAAATCCGATGACGGCGATAAATCCACAATAGAGCTTGATGATATAACAGAAGAAGCTACTTCAGATGATAATAATAATAATAATAATAATAATAATAATACGAATTCTAACTCCAATTCTACTACTAGCAGTGGGGATGACGTCAAGATCAGGGACTACAAAAATAAAAAAACTAATGAGGTTGACAGTTATAGGCCTAATACAATGAGTAGCATTGGAAGTATTGACGTTCTCAACGTTATTACGGAAGGAAACTCACCGGATATTGAATTTGACGATCCAACATTTCCATCATACTTGCGGAAATCTTCCACACCAACAGATGCTATGTACGCGGCTAAGGATTGCCGGGATCAGTCAAAGAATCAACTTATTCCCATGCACCCCCCACCAAATGCAGCCCATTTATTCAGTTCAATGAGTGCATACGACTCGAACTATACAACTTCACAGAATAGGAAGGAACATTCTCATGTTTCTAAACATTCGCGTTCGACATCGAGATTGGACCCTTTAATAAGAGGCTCAAAACCTCGTCCACTTGACAACATTTATCTACGTTATTCACAAGAAGCTAATCATGGATATGGTAATCACGGATATGGTAATCGCTGGGCTGAGCCATACGCTCACAACTCAGTACCGTCCGGTGTCGATGGTAAAAAGGGCTAAAAATGACTGCGTCATTAACTAAATTAAAATATCGGGATAATGTAATGGAGGCAGAGGGTCATAGGTAATATTTAGGCGTCTTATAATCATATGAGCATAAGATGCACAATAATCAATATTCGTAGAAAGGATATCTGTACTTAGGTAGTCGAATTTCACATAAGGAAAGAAATTATTTGTAACAATAGATAAATTTAATTTCAGTCGTTTGATAATTATTATTTAATTATAGCTTAGCTACATTCATTCTAAATTAATATAAGTACCATCTATTTCACAAATCATTAGTTAATTTGCACGCTCTCTGAGATATTTAATATTAAACGAGATAAATATATAACGGACTACCCGTCAGAATGCTTCTCCTATGTGCGGTTTATTTCTTAATGCAAATTCTCAGCTACAGGAAGTAGCATCGTCACTGAGATCAATCACTTCCGTCATCTGACTGCCACTGTTGCTGACTGTCTCCAAAGCAAGATTTTGTAAAGTTTTAATGTTCGAATTCAAATTCCTGGGCACTTGCAAATTCGTGTAAGGCTTTACTGATAGTGGAACAGGTGTGATCGCATTGAGCGATTGCGCGCCACGCGATGAATTTATAATACTTTCGCGAGAGCTGCTGGGAGCACCAATAAGCATATCAGCCCCACCATATGGTAATTCAGATATTAGAGCATTTTCATTTTCTATTTCAGCAAGATTCTCAGAAATATCAAAACTAGGTAGTCTTTTTATAACTCTTTGCGGCCCATCATGGATTTGTGGGATATCCTGTAGGGATGGACTCATTGTAATGGCTGCTCCTATTTTATCAGCTATCTTTTTCATATACATAATGTTGTTGTCAAAGATCTCGTCCTGTGTATGTGAGATTTGCATGACATTACTTTTATAACCCTCAGAAACATAATTAACCAACGTATTAATACTGTGAACCAGTTTTTGGCTATTATCATTTGCCGTTTCAAGCACCGCACATGTCTCTTTGTTCTCTTTATCTATCTCAGATGTGACGTCAGTTTTGTGTATTTCTAGATCATTTTTTAAACAACTGTAAGTCTCATTCACCAGAGCCTCTAGTCTTGTGGTTTGCTTGCCTGATGCAGACGCAATGTTTTCCTTGAAATTGTTAAATTCATATTTGAGAACATCAAAATCACAGGTTGATGAGTTACGGACTTTAAAGTGTTGCACATCTGACGTTAAAGAAGAACTGTTCTCTGTGATCGTATTTGCCAAGCTATTGATACTTGTCATTGTATGGGAGTTGAGTTGATGCAACCCAAATGAGCACAGTTCAACAGCAGTTTGGCCATCACTGGCTACAAGTTCCTGAAGCTTATTAGCAATCAATTCTTCAAATGACTTCTGTCTCAGTTCTGATTCCTTCATCTTATCCAACAGAAATTCGTAGCTCGCTTTCATCGCCTCCTGGCATCTTTGCCTCTCCTGTTCCACAAGTTTACAAATATCCATCCGTGCTGCTGCTGCTTTTTGGGCATATTCTTCACTTTTCGTTTGAATCTCCTTTTCTATTTGAGTTTTCTGGGATATTAATCCAAGTTTAGTAGAGTTTACAAGCTCAGATGTTGCAGAGCCTTGTGAAACGACTTTTTCAATGAGATGTTGTAAAGAGTCTTCTAATTCTTTCTTTATATCTGTAACGAAATCTCGAACACTTGATTCAAGCTTCGCAGTGTTCTCCTTCAAACCACCAGATAAATCAGAATTAGCCAGTGACATATTTGATTTTAGAGTGGATATGTAGTCATCCATTCTTACTAGTACATTTTCACAAGAGGACCTGACAACATCCGTCACCTTTCCAAATTTGTCGTCAATGCCATCCACATCAACTGATAGCTCTCCTCCTTGAGTTATTTCCTCGAAAATAGCCAACCTATCTCGTAGATCTTCAAATACGCCTTCGATCACTGTTTTGAATCGTTGATTGTATGAGAGCAAGGTATTTAGTATGGCTCCCAAACTATTAAGTTCAGTTGATATGGCACTTTGTGATTTTTCAACAAAACCGACCTTCGATAATAATGCTTCATGAATCTTTTGTCTGTTTGAAGCTACATTCGACAAAAGTTGGAGGTTTTTCTCATGTATATCTTTAACTTCTCTATCATATGATAGTACATTAGTCTTCAATTGGTCAAATTGGCAATATAACTGCTTGCAGCTTTCCATAATCTTTTCGTTAATTAGCGTGAGTTCCTTTAATTGTATCTCTTTTTCCTTAACAATGTTCACTTGACCTGAATATTTCTCCTTAAATCTTCTAATTTGATCCTGAAGATTCTCAATCTTTGCCTTCTGTTCATCAACTAAAATAGAGTTACTTTCGTACATGTCGTATTTCTCTTGAGTAATGTAAATGCCCTCTTTACATTGAATAGCCCTCAAGTCCTTGCGCAATCTTTCTATCTCCCGTATATAGTCATTAATACAAGTTTCCTTTGCCATCAATTGGTTCACTTGCGGGGTGTTCTTGATGGATCTCGCTCTTGTGGCATACTCCAAAGTACTTACAGTTTCCTCAATGCATGTTTTAGCTGGTGAAATGGTTGCAATAATGCATGTTTTTGTACGCCCACCTAATGAGTCCTGCAATAGCCTCGTCAATTTTGACTCGCGGTATGGAATGTGCTGAGAGTGGCCCACTAAGGCATTGATAACACGCCCTAAAGTAAGCAATGATTTATTAATCGAGCCAGCTTCTTGGGCCCTCTTATTTTCCGCTCCTGACCTGGTGATATTCTCAGAGCCTGCCAAGTCAACAAGGTTTAGCTTCCCGATCTTCACATATTCTTCGCCAGAAGCAGGGTGGACTTTCGTAACGTTCGTAGTTATAGTGAAAACAATGTGAGAGCGTGACGAAACATCATTACACTTGGTAGCTGCAACCTTTCTCTTGAGTGAGCCTTCCAGCAACAATTTCAACCCTTCATGCGCGGAACTAATATATATTTCCTCCATACCCTTAACCGTGATTGCATATGAGCTAGATGTTCTTCTGTCGGGTTTTTGGTTGTCAAAGATTCGGATCGATTCAGAAGAGTTCAACATACTACCTCCTGAATCATCCAGCAAAGGCTCTTTATCGCCTGCTAACAAATCTCGTAGCTTTTCGTTGTATAATTCAAGAAATGACACTTTCACCGAGTAGTCCTGACTCTCATTCTGCAAAATTTGGAACAATTCCACAAGAACCCGGGGTATTATGCCCGCATTCTCGCTCAATAGGACATGGTTAGGATCTTCAGATGATGCGCCCATCACCTCAATATCACCACTCATGGTATATGTTTTCCCAGTGCCTGTTTGGCCGTACGCAAACAGAGTGCAATTGTATCCTCGTATCATTTCATATAAATATGACTTCGCTACCTTCTCAAAGACTGTCTCCTGGTCACTTTCAGCACCAAACACCTGATCAAAAGAATATGTCCTATGATTTGACATAGTAGGGTTCATTACTACCAATTCCCGACCTTGTTTACCCAGTGTGGAAACCACAACATTAGCCTTCTCTTTGATCTCTCTCTCATTGCGGGACCTGCACCTCACATACACATTGATATTACATTCTAATCCACATTCATCCGATTTTATGCTCGTTCTAGCTCTTTTCTGTGAGCAATTTGAAACAGCTGTTGATTTAGGTCTCGCCAGAGGTTTTGAAACCGGTGTACTAAACACGCCAGAAGAACTAGATCTTAACAACCGATCACTCATTCCTATCGTAGCTATATTAATATATGCTAGACTCTATCACCAAAATGTTTTATCTCTATAATTGCTGTAGCCACTGGATGTCAACCATTTATAAATTGTGACTTTACCGGTTTGTGCTAACGGCTTAAGTCAACATGCTCGCGCACTCAATATAGTGTCATAGAATACGTCGCGACTACTAACTTGTTATATATATAGGTGAAAACTACCTTCTGATTTACTTAAACTGCTTATACAACCTTCTATTATCATCAATTCCTTATATTTCAGCCTGGTGCGCCTTTATAATCTTCAGCGGTTCCAACATTACAAAGTAGTACCCTTAATTTAAGATACCCAAACTCCATCCCCTGGCTAATCATCAACAAGATCGTATTACACACATTTAAGCAGTCAGTTAACGCCACAATCAAGTCCGTAGTCTCTGGTTGGTGGTCCTGAATGACATAGCAGCATGCTGGAATACCTCTCTTAATGGATGGCACGTGACTTTATTATGCCACAGTTAAATAGGGAGACCGATGCTTGGCACATATATAAAGACAATGTTGAGCTAACATACGGTAAATAATAAGTCAGCAGCCACTAGTACTAAGTTAATAGTGATAATGATTGGACGTACAGTAAGTCAGGCTAAGAACACCTTGCAAAACCAGATAAGCTCTCTAAAGGGCAATGGTAGCAGAGCTATCAGGTCTTTCAAGCAACAAGACCAACCTCGCCTAAGAATAAATTCAACTGCCCCTGACTTCACAGCTGAGACAACTGCGGGTGAATTAAACTTCTACGACTATCTAAGCAACTCTTGGGGTGTTTTGTTTTCGCATCCTGCTGATTTCACCCCAGTGTGTACTACAGAGCTTGGTACCTTTGCTAAGCTAAAGCCAGAGTTTGACAAGCGCAATGTTAAACTAATTGGTTTGTCTGCAGAGGGTGTTCAAAAGCATCACGACTGGGTCAAGGATATTGAAGAAGTTTCTCAGTTGGACAGCTTTACCTTCCCAATCATTGGCGATGTTAACAGAGAGGTCTCCTTTTTGTATGATATGGTTGACGAGGAAGGTTTTAAGAACCTAAGCGGTGGTCTAGTGCAAACTATCCGTTCAGTCTATGTCATTGACCCTTCAAAGAAGATCAGATTGATTTTCACATACCCTGCTGCTGTGGGTAGAAACTCCCTAGAGGTGCTCAGAGTTATCGATGCTTTGCAGAAGGGAGATGAAAAGGGCGTTGTCACTCCAGTTGACTGGAAAGAGGGCGACGAGGTTATTATCCCACCTTCTGTTTCTGACGAAGACGCCAAAGCCAAGTTTGGTTCTTTCCGCACTGTGAAGCCATACCTACGTTTTACAAAAGGCTGAAAAAGCTTAGTGCGTTCATTTAGTGACTTTATAATCTCTAGCCTATGTAAACCAAGATAAGACATAGTATTACTTCTGTTAAGGTGTTTTTTTTTATTTCTTGGCTACGTGTGTTGATGTTGCCTTTTAAAACCGTTGAGTTAACAGTTTTTTCACTGTTTCACTTCACTTCTTGAAGACTCCAATGAATACATGAGTCAACAAGAAAATAACTTAGACTAGCATTTGAAAGGTTTAGATAGTTATTTAAAACTATTCGTGTATGCTATTGGTTATTGTGACCACTGTTTGAACTGTTGTGGCGCTTATTATTACAGCGAAGTTTTGATCCATATCGAGATAGAACAGGTCAACAAGTATAATAGTGGACAACTATCTTAGCTTTGTTTTAAGATATGTCAATGATAGAAGGTGAGATGGTCCTTGGAAGTGATACTAGTCATTTGAATAGACTATATAAAAACGGGAAGCAGGGTTCAGGCGAATCTGAAGTGGAAAAGCAAACTATGACACACCTGAATAGTAGGCCAAAGAGAATAGCAGAAGTGGATGGAAGTGAATCAGGTGAATCTACAAATACTCAAGAAGAGATGAAAATTATCAAACGGGTGAAGAGAGAAAATTCTGATAGTTTAGTGGAGTTGAATTCTACGATGTATAACGGGCTGGTATCGCCGGGCTCGTCAATCTCAAAGCATAACAGGTCTGCTGTTAGTGTTGCAAAGCACCAGCCTTCATCGACGGGACATAGACCAGTGACATCCTGTACGCATTGTCGGCAACACAAGATCAAGTGTAATGCATCTGAAAACTTCCCTGCTTCCTGTTCCAGATGTAAACGTATGGGGCTACAATGTCAAATTGATCCCCAGTTCAGACCAAAGAAAGGGTCTCAGTTGCAGAATCTCAAGAACGAGATTGAGGAGCTTAATTCGAAACTGGAATTTTTGCTAAGAAGTGAGGGAATTTTGGCCTCCGCAATGCGAAATTCAGAGTTGGGTAGACAAATTTTGCAGGCGATAAAGACTCAAGATTCAGCGCAGCATAGCGGAATTTCAGTACAGACGTATTTGGCGAGCGAACCGGAGTTGCTGAAGTCTGACTCTTCGTTTACTTCACGAGTCACAAGCCCCATGGGGCCTGCATCTAATGGCACTGACTATACAAAAGGTTCCGGGAGTGTTCCTCCTCTACTGAATGACTCAGCTCCTCCAAACAGCAGTGCAAAGTCCCTTCCCCCTGGCTTACAGCTTGTTTTGAAGCACCACTCATCAGCAAATCATTCGCCGGCAGATACTCCGACTTCTAATGGTACACCTGCAATGACACCCGAGACGAATAAAAAGCCTGTTGTAATGACCACCAACACATTGCCTCTATTGCCCAGTCCCCAAGCAAATATTGATGAATTTGTACTGGGTGATGTTCAGATTACAATTAAACGGGCTGAAGAGCTGCACACTATTTTTGTTACTAAGTATTTGCCCTACTTTCCTATCATGACAAGCGAGTCGGTGACGGAGCTATATTCCCGCTCGCAGTTATTATTTTGGACTGTTATGCTGATAGCATGTCTGTCTGATCCGGAACCTACACTCTACAATAAGCTTGCTTCTCTTATAAAACAACTAGCCATTGAAACATGTTGGATACGCACTCCAAGATCAACCCATATTTCTCAAGCATTGCTACTACTTTGTAATTGGCCGCTTCCAAATCTGAAGGTTCTGGACGATTGTTCCTATCGATTTGTGGGTTTAGCAAAGTCTCTTTCTTTTCAATTAGGTTTACACAGGGGTGAATTCATGTCAGAGTTTACCAGGACACAGGCATTGATGCCAGATGCTGAGAAATGGAGAACCAGGACTTGGTTAGGCATATTTTTTGCTGAACAATGCTGGAGTAGTATTCTTGGACTACCGTCTACTTTTCAAACGGATTATATCATTGAGAAGGCAAGACTGGGAAAGGTCCCAGATTTACCAATGCCTTTTCGTCAGTTGATTTGTTTGGCGCATTTCCAGGCCAAACTCTCCGGCATAATGGGATCCAGTGTGAGTTCCCAAGACGGTTTATTAGAGACCGGTGAACGTGCCGGCTCACTTGCTATCATGGAATGGGAACTATCTCGTTTACATGCAAGCATGAAATTTGATACCTATCCCTTTGTGGAAATATATTACCTTTACGCAAAGCTAATGATTTGCTGTTTTGCATTTTTACCTGATACTCCGATTGACTATCAAAAGAAGTATGTTACAGAGGCATATATGGCGGCTACGAGAATAATTACGCTATTAACGAAGATCTTAGAAGAACGGCAACTCATTGAATTGCCGATTTACGTTAGACACAGTGCTAACTACGCTGCTTTGATACTCTTTAAAATTCATTTGACGCTATATTTGCCAGATAAGTACGTCGACTCTGCCCGCCAGTCTATCGTTACATTGCATCGACTGTATAGAAATCAACTATCTGCATGGGCCGCAAGTGTGGAAAACGACATTTCTAGAACTGCAAGCGTTCTGGAGAAGTTAAACTTCGTTTTAATAACACATCCCGAGTTGTTCGTCGAAGAAGACGGTATTATTTCTCGTATGAGGTCTCATCTAACCGGTACATTATTCTACGATCTTGTGTACTGTGTTCATGAGGCCAGAAGACGTGAAAATGATGAAAAATATAATGCAGAAGTTCAAAGAAAGAGGAATGAACTACTAAGCAGTTGTAGCGAAGAGAAGAAAGTTCTACTATCGAGGAAGTTGTTCCCACTACCATTCTATAATCAAATTTCTAAGGAAGATTTCGAGACCATTACGCAAACCACACCAAATGGTACAACAGTTACGAAGTTGGTACCTACCAAGAACGCAATGAAGCAGGCAAGAATGTTACAAAGCCAAGGAGGTGAAGACGGCATGCCTATAAAATCTATTAACGGTATCCCGCTCTCAATGCTTGATGCTACTGGCAGTGTCGTTCCAGAAGCCAGCACTGGCACTTGCAAGAAAATACTGCAAGAAGCAACGCAACGACAACAGCAATCATTCATGCTAATTCCTACTGCAGCAAAACCAGCTACAGATCCGCTATCTCCTTCCTCACAAACTGATAGTCGTGTTTTTGAAATGCAGCCTGCGGATTCCAACTCCATTGTTGCAACATCTATGCAGCGTTCGGTATCCGCTTCTCTAGTAGAGTCGTCGCCATTTGGCAGAAATGGGATTCCAAAAATCACTTCAGAATCAATTGCTACAGGAATTCCGAATTCTTTATTCAACAATGGCGATACTGGCTTGTCCACAATTGATCCCCGAGATCAGAAGTCTTCGCGCTTAAACAGCACCTCTGCAGTCGCTGCGTTTAGCGAATCTGCTATGAACAAAACGCTAGCGACGACACCGTCATACACAAATTTGAGCATGTTCCTGGACACTAACGGGAACAGATTAAGCGCAACCTCTGCTAGCGCGGCATGTGATGAGAATAACGCCTTACTAACTGTTGGTAATGAACAACAACAGCTCCAAAACAGTTCAGCGAATTTTAACCAACTATCGGAGCTTGATACCTTTTTTCTACAGCAAAGTACAGGGTGGATTGAAGGCAATTCTAGTACTGATGATTTCTTAGGTTGGTATGATATTAATATGATTCCTGAATTCTGACTAATTTAAAATATTCCAGTTATGTCTATAGTGTTATTATGTGTAGTATTTTAGTATTTACGCTAGTTGTTAGTATTATTTATTATTATTTATTCTGTTGTTATATAGTTATCGTAAAGCATACAGGGTCCTACCCATATTATAACCTATGAGTTCAGCATTGAACGTCATTCAAGCACCTACGTATATCAAGCTGTGATTACTACCCATCTAAGATTATAATTTTCAAACAAGGAAATTAAGAAGCATGATAACCCTCCAAGACCTACTGCTTTCCGCACTTCTTGACCCATGCTCCATAGCTCAAGGTTATATTCAAATCCTCGGCGGCAAGTTCACTTCAGTAGTCACGTGGATTTGCTTATATACTCATCCGTTGATCCATGACCTAGTCCAACAAGTTTCCGTACCCCGGGCTGTGAAAAAAAAACGTCTCCTCACTCCTCTTTGGAATTTTTAAGCCTATTAGTTCCTGGGTTCGATTCTAGAATTACGAATTTGTTATATTACACTCACTGTAACCAGCCCAATGCGATGGACATGCGGAACCCCTCCTAGCGAGCATAATAAAAAGCTCTTCATTGACTTCTTAGAGGCCTTAGAGGCTTTAGTATTTGCTTGAGTAATACCTAACCCTTCATTCTTAAAAAACCTAGTAATTAACTTCTTAAAAACTTAACGTTGGAATACAAACGTCCTAATTAAAGATACTACAACATTTCCGCAATAGGGACCTCAACAATTTAGCTTGAGCCTATTATAGTAATCACTTTAGACTCTTGTCGTATAGTAGTAACTTTACTTTAATTAAAAAGTTTCAAGAAACCTCTTTTTCTACTTGAACTCCCGAAATTAACAAGCTAAAGTAAAGCTTTTCTTAGACTTCCTACCGGGTAAAATAGATATTGATCGCATTAATCGATCCTATATCTTAGAAGTTATTAGCAGCTGTGGTTTTGGCCTTCAATAGTTAGAACCTTTGTTTTCCATTTAATGGTGGTAATAACATAATGATTTTAAAAAAATGGCTAGTCAAAAGTGAAAGGATAAAGAGTAAGAGTACTATTCCTGCTGTTGATGTAAGGCCTAAAAACACTTCCCAAGAGCTACTAGAAAGTGAAATAAGACGTCATAACTCTAGTATACGTCCAGGCATAGTAAATGATCTTTCGTTATTGAATAAGGGGGAAAAGGAGAACGATGAAGGTAAACAATTGGAGATAGAATCATCAAGTCCATCTATTGATGATTTGGCGCTTCATGACTATAATGAAACTACTCTACAATATCCACTTGAACTTAATCCGTTGCTAAAGCAAAATATATATCCGAGAGAAGGTTCAGGGGCCTCTGGAATGTTGGTATATGGTAACGGACTAGCTAAAGTGTTCGGATTAGAGAACTTTGGTAATACATGTTACTGTAATTCTATATTACAATGCCTATTTAATCTAGAGGAGTTCAGGGTAAATGTATTGCAATACCCGCAGCGCGGGGAACCTTCCGTAAGAAGACGAAAATTGGATACGGTAAGTACGAAATCCAGGAAATTTGGGAATGCGAATGCTTCTTTTTCCTATGTGCCTGGTAATGCAGCGAAAACTTATCAATCTAATGGTAGCTGTTTCTGTAATAATGTTTCAGAGGAGTCAAGGCCGAACAATTCGTCTCCATCGCCTACAAGCAAGAGCTTTTCCAGACGAAGTTGGAACAATATGCTTAAGACCGGTGAGGCAAGACAGGAACCAGACAAGATTGAAAATGAGAATGAGAATATGTCCGCTGATAGCTCTAAATATGGTGTTAATTCTACTGCTGGCGGAAACGAATTTGCGAAAGGTGGGGTTTTACCTTCCGGTGATCAAATTAATGGATGTACGAAACAAAACGATACTAGTGACGATCAATTGAAGTATTCTGGTACTTCTAATGACGAAGAGAGCTCCATAGATGTTAAATCGCATCAGGAGTCAAAAATAATAGTTGGACGGACCGTATGTAATATAGGCCACTGTCAGCGATCAGATACGGCCGCAAATTCGGTTCAGCTGCAAACCCGAGTCATCAACACCTCTTCATCGAGTTCTTCTTCATCTTCAGGGATGATGGCGGGCTTAGGTTTACAACCGCAGTCACAGCCCTGTAATTCTACCCTGCCGTTTGGCGTGCCTTCTATTGAGCAGAGAAAGAAGGCCGCTTTAACAACAGGACCTGTCCTAACCATTGACCATTCCTTTCATCATGAGTATTTCCCGAAAGATGAACCACCCGACCTATACAGCGCTTTGAAAGACATTTTCGAGTGCATAGTTGAGTCAAGGTCAATGGTAGGGGTGGCGTCACCTATTTTCTTCGTTGATGTTTTAAGAAAGGAAAACATTCTATTTGACAAACTAATGCATCAGGACGCTCACGAATTCCTTAATTTCCTTATGAATTCGTTAAGTGAGTCTTTACAACAGCAATTGGACAAAATGCCTGATATGGTCCCCGAGAATTTCATTAAGTCTTTATTTCAAGGTACTATGACGAATTCAGTAACATGTCTAACTTGTGACAGCGTAACTTCTAGTGACGAACCTTTCTTGGATTTTGCAATCCCAGTGACTGAGGATGAAGAGGTAAACATACAGGACATGTTGGAAGACTTTCACCAACGAGAAATGTTGAACGGCGCAAACAAGTTTTATTGTGACTCATGCAATAGTCTTCAGGAAGCCGAGAGGACAGTAGGCCTGAAGCAACTTCCAAAATTTCTTCTTCTACATTTAAAGAGATTCAAGTATAATGAACAATGTCAATCCAATATCAAGCTCTTCAACACCGTTCATTATCCATTAACATTGAAAGTGTGTTCTACATTTGATTCGTCTGTCTGCAAAAACTATGAATTGAGAAGCGTCGTAATTCATATGGGAGGCGGTCCACAACATGGACATTACGTTACTATATGCAAGCATGACTTATACGGCTGGCTTTTATTTGATGATGAAACTGTTGAGTCGGTCTCTGAAGATAGTGTTTTGAAGTACACCGGCGATCCGAAAGACACTACCGCGGCGTATGTTTTATTCTACAAGGAGATAACAACTCCCGGTAAAGGAACTAAAGTCGACTATGCTGATAATATAGAGCAAATGGTTAAATTTGATGATTGGATAAAACAACAAGGAGTTCCTTCTGTCAGTAATCAGGCCGTGTTATCGGAGGATGTTGCTGAGAAAAAGGATAGTAACATATGGTCCCCACTGAAGAAGAGAACGAAGCTGTTTAGTTTCAAGCGGACAAAGGATTAAGTCAGTTTAATTATCGCTTATCTATGTAGAGAGTATTGGATTGTTTGTTATTATTGTTACACACGGCCGGACTATTTAATAACTAAAAGCAACATTTACTTCTAAAAAGTGTAATAAAATATAAAGTAATAATAAAGTTTAAATGAGATACCTAATAATATGTTAAGTATATTAATATATAAACTAAATAATATATTGTACAGATGACCTTACAGGCCGTATCTTAGAATACTTCATGATTGAATAAGTATGACACACTTTCACCGTTATGTAGTCTTCTAATAGCATCGGCCAGTATAGCACTAATGTCAATTTGATCATAAATGTCTAAGTTCAAATCCACTGGAACTGTATTCGTACTTACGATCTTCGCAAGTTTACTGTTCTTCAAGACAGTTCTTGCAGAGCCAGAAAAGATTCCGTGAGTAACAATTGCAATAACTTCTTTGGCACCGTTTTCAATCAACGTATCCGTCGCTTTGGACAAAGTACCACAAGTATCTGCCATATCATCAACAATAATACACGACTTCCCTGTTACATCTCCGACCAAAACCATTCTAGAAACTTCATTTGCCTTTTGTCTTTCCTTATGGATTAAAGCAAAGTTCAAGTTCAACTTGTCTGAAAGCGTGGAAGTCCGCTTTGCCGAGCCTGCGTCGGGAGCAACCAGCATACAGTTCTGGTAGTCCACTTCTTTCCTAATATAGTGAAGAATGTTAGGTTCGGCATACAAATTGTCCACTGGAATATGGAAAAATCCTTGTATTTGCGAAGCATGCAGGTCCATGGTTATAACATGGTTGCACCCCGCTGTCTCCAGCATCTTCGCAATCAACTTCGCCGTGATAGGGGCACGCGACTGGTCTTTTTTGTCCTGTCTAGCATAAGGGAAGTTTGGAATCACAGCTGTAATCTTTCTCGCTGAAGCTGTACGGCACGCATGGATCATAATCAGCAATTCCATCAAAAAATCGTTGATTTCCTGTTCGCCAGTACCAGTCTGGAGGATATAGACGTCTTCATCCCTAATGTTCTCACCAATAGTCACAGAAGTCTCTTTATTCGAGTAGTGATACACTCCAATTTTCGATAGTGATACGCCAAGCTTTGCTGACACCTTTTCAGCCAATTCTGGGTGAGAATTCCCCGCTAAGAGTTTAATATTATTTGAGCCCATAACAAGAAGTATATTCCAGGGGTTAGAACCAACTTAGTGGAGCTTTAGCTAGCAGTTATTTCACAGTTTTATTGGTGGTCCTCATCGATTTTTTTTACATAGGTTTTGTCATTTTAGTAAGACATAATTATTATAAACCCCCGGAAGAACGGTAGAGAATGTAGAAAGGAGCTTATTTTGCAATTTATAAATAGTTACTAACCATCAATGGCCGTAACTGTATTTAAGTCCACGCTGCTGACCTCTTCCCATCTCTCAGTATACTGAGCAACAAAGGAGAGCACACGTGACTATTATATCGTATAAAATGAATAATATCACTGTTGTTGGAATTGAAGAACGAGCTATAAAGGTGAACTAGAGCAAGTAGGTGGTATTCACAATTCATAGGGGTTTATAGCCAACTTAGAACTGCTTGTGAGTACTTGGAGATACTTCTGTACACATATTTAAGACTTTTAGACGCGATGGCTTCCCAACAGGGTGTTAAAAGATTGACCAGGGAGTACAAGATGATAAAGGAAAACCCCCCTCCCTATATAACAGCTGTACCTCATGAGGATTATATTCTGCTATGGCACTATGTGATTACTGGTCCGCCTGATACTCCTTATGAAGGAGGGCAATACCACGGGACTTTGCTTTTCCCTTCGGAGTACCCATTTAAGCCTCCTGCGATTAAAATGATAACACCTAATGGGCGGTTTAAAGAGAATACCAGGTTATGCTTGTCTATGAGTGACTTTCATCCAGACACGTGGAATCCTTCGTGGTCAGTGGCGACGATTTTGACAGGATTATTGAGTTTTATGACAGGTGACGAGCAAACTTCGGGTTCTATAAATACTGGGGATGCGCAAAAACGGTTACTTGCTCGCAAGTCGAAGGCTTATAATGCCAAAAGTAACTCTGCGTTCCAGTTGATGTTCCCAGAATTGGTTAAAAAGAACCTGGAGGATATTGAGTTGTCTAAGCAGATTGAGGAGTCCAAGGAGAAAGACAATCGCAAGTATAATTATGATAAGCTAGAGAAGGAGAAAGCGGTTTCACTCGACCAGATTGAAGATCCAGAGGATAGAATACGTGCGGAGCTATTAAGCAAGCAAGATAAGGACCAACTGGCTTCGAATAGCGGCCGAAGTGGGATCATGTCATGGTCATTTTTTATATTAGCAATAGTATTGGTAATATGTTGTTTACGATAAGACCGCGGTTAATTAAATTATAAAGACGTCAGGACTATAGGTCTATTTCATCCGTATGGATTAGTCCTTCTCTTGTATCGGCCGAACCGCATATACAAGCGTTATGGTGGTTATAAATATTTAATTATATGTAATTGCATGGTTATTTGTATAAAGGAGTCATGTTTAAACATAACGCCGCAAGTTAACCTATAAATTTTAAAGCACTATCTAGTTATGCTTTATATCTTGTCAATATCAAGTATAATTTTGCCACGAGCATGCCCAGATGATAAGTGTCTTAAAGCCTTATGAGCTCGCTTCCAGCTATAAGCCTTATCAATGACAACTCTGACTATTTCGTTGTATAATAAATCCACGCAGACGTCAACCCATTCGTTGTCAAAGGTCGATCTTACGGTTGGTTCAAAAGAGAAATACTCGTATTTAAAGTCCCATAAAATCTTTCCGAACCATTTTCTAGTTTGGAATCCTGGTCTCTTCCACCTGCTGTTTAAGGTATCTTTTTCGTAGTTAGATTGCACGTCACCAACTGTTGTGACGTATACGCCACCTTCTGCGATAATAGCGTCTGATTGTTGAATGATATCATATCCACCGATGAAATCCAAGACTAATGTAAACTTTCCCTGTTTAAAATGGGTTCTCGATACTGTACCCGTTTCAGCATCACATTCTAGTAAGTTTCTATTTCTGACCATATCAACTAATGTTCTTGCCAAACTGTCACCGTAAGCGGTGGCCTCATAGTCAATGAAGATCAATTCGTCGGATATGTCCGGAAATTCATCGTGGAGAACTTCTACTCCTCTTACAGAACAAATAACAACTATGTCCGAAGGAATACGG
Source organism: Eremothecium sinecaudum (assembly GCF_001548555.1). Lineage (NCBI taxonomy): Eukaryota > Fungi > Ascomycota > Saccharomycetes > Saccharomycetales > Saccharomycetaceae > Eremothecium > Eremothecium sinecaudum. The sequence continues at coordinate 327,648 of NC_030899.1, read as the reverse complement.
TAATAGTATTTCAACAATTGCAAAGTGAAAAGACCCATACTGGTGGTTCCTCCATTAATGAGGATATTGCTTTCTGCATGAAGCTGTCCGTTCTGTTCTAATTTATGTAATAGGTTATAGCTTGCGCCCAAACAAAATAATGCTCCACTGGCCTCTCTCATCGAGATAGGTGCTGGTACCCTGGTGATTATATCAAAGCGGGGATCTATTATAATAGACGTCTCACAAATGCCCCTGAAAAGTTTAGGGTGCCAGAAGATACCCATAACCTCTTCTCCAATTTCAAATTCCGAGGCTAAACCGTCGCCAACCACTAAAATAGTTCCACTATACTCTCTGCCCACACCCACATGTCCACAGCTGTACTTCAGATAAGTATTAATTATCTTAATATCAACTGGATTTAAACCAACATGACGAACTTGTACGATCAACTTCGTGGGTGGAATAGGCAACTTAATCTTCTTCCAGTAAGTGAACTCTGGAGGGCCCTTTTTGCTCATAAGCTTCATGGATTTCACGGGAATGTATGGCAAGAAGTTGTAATCTGAAGCTTGGCGGCTTACTGCACTAGATGAGGCGGTGGAACTTAATCCACTGTACATGGCATCCCGGTCTTTTTCCCCTTCTTCCTCGTCATCGTCATCGTCATCGTCATCATCGTCATCGTCATCGAGATATTCTTGTCTGTTCCCATACATTTCTGGATAGCAATCTTCGGGATAAGCACCCGGATGCTGGTCTGCATATTGTTGCATCCCATCAAGGTACTTTTCCTCCTCTAGGCATGTCAGTTTCTCATCCCCGGCTCGCGGATAACACTCATTATCATCCTCATCTGAATCAATAGCAGATACTTTCTCTACAGAGGACCTTGGATAGAATTCATCCTCTTCTCTTATAGCAGAGTATTGGGGGTAGCTAAAGTATGTAGAAACCGACTCACCGACCATTATGGTACTTATTTGTTTTAGGCTAGGTGCACAGCGTTAAATTGCGAATGTGTCACTTAGAGAAGCTTGAAAACAAGTTTTGTGCGTAACTATCAAACATGCCGGCTTATCAATTGATAAGAACTCTGTCAGGATTCTGACACGGATCGTTCTGTCATGACATATTGTCACTAACACAACCTTGTTCTCAGCGTCGCAATACGAGAAAAACCACAATATTAGCAGACCACCTCTAAGAATTAAATATGCACGCTGTAGCTAAACAAGCCAGCCACACACCACATTTTGTTAATGATCTTATGTCCCGGCTTATTAGGCTACGGCGATAGGTTCCGGGGGTTCTAGTCCTGCTTCTTTGTAATATTCCATGAGATCCTCCCGTTCAAAAATCACTTGAATCATCAATGAACAGCTTGGACACACTGCTATTGCTTCTCCATCGAACATATCATCGATACTAATCTGAAACCGATCTCCGCATGGACAGGGATAGCTGAATAGCTGAGTGTGGGAATCAAAAGTCATGTCCTCAATCTCTACTTCATCATATATCGACATTTTGTACTAGTTAGTTACAATAAAGGTAAATGCTGAATTTGAGTTGTGAAACAACACCCTGATAGTGCTTTAGATTACCTCCTTTTCTAAGAACGGTACTAAGTAGAAGTGGGATGGCTTCATATACCGATGATGTTCTTGCTAAGAAACCGACTCTTTTCTTTTTCAATCACGTGGCATTTGACTACCACCCATACATTATAAACTACCACCCATACACATGTTAAAATGAAACAGGTTTGACTGTAACATTCTCTTCAGAAAGAATGAGGTGCTCAGCAGGCAGACAGGCCGGGCTGGCTCAGTACGCGAGAGACGTCCTTCAGCCCCAGTATTCCGGCGCGGACCTCCACCCACGCAGTCCGAGTAGGGTAGCGGGAAAACTTACTACCACTTCGTACTCAGTCAAAACTTGTATACAGTGTTAAGAGATCTTTTTGGTTCAACGCTACGATAATTCACTTCAACACTCACAAGGCCAAAACGTATGTTAAAACTCGCTATAAGCGGTTAGAGATATTATAGGATTCAACTGTTACCAGATAGTCAGCATATATCATGGTTCGCGCAAACTTTTCCTGTTCCAACAATTTAGAAGATGAGCTCAATCATATATTTAGATACACTACCTAGGAAAAATTAAAAGAGGATCCGAAACATCATAGTATCTCGAACCTCCTTATTTATAATAGCAATTACTAACATTATTACAGTAGTTCAAAATGGGTATTTCTCGTGATTCTAGACACAAGAGGGCAGCTACCGGTGCTAAGAGAGCTCAATTCAGAAAGAAGAGAAAGTTCGAATTGGGCCGTCAAGCCGCTAACACTAAGATCGGTGCCAAGAGAATCCACACCGTTAGAACCAGAGGTGGTAACAAGAAGTTCAGAGCTTTGAGAATTGAAACCGGTAACTTCTCATGGGCTTCTGAAGGTGTTTCCAGAAAGACCAGAATTGTTGGTGTCGTGTACCACCCATCTAACAACGAATTGGTCAGAACCAACACCTTGACCAAGTCTGCTATTGTCCAAATTGATGCTACTCCATTCAGACAATGGTACGAATCTCACTACGGTCAAGTTTTGGGTAAGAAGAAGAACGCTAAGGCTACTGAAACCACTGCTAGCTCCAGAAACGCTGAGAGAAAGTGGGCTGCTAGAGCTGCTGAAGCTAAGATCGAGCACTCCGTTGACGCTCAATTCTCTGCTGGTAGATTGTACGCTTGTATCTCTTCCAGACCAGGTCAATCTGGTAGATGTGACGGTTACATTTTGGAAGGTGAAGAATTAGCCTTCTACTTGAGAAGATTGACCGCCAAGAAATAAATGAAGATCCGAGGTTAGTTTATAATTTCATTCGTCATTATGTAAATTGTTTCCATTAATTTCTTGTAAGCCAAAAATTACAATATAACAAGCTACTGATTATATCTGAGATTTAGCTAAAGCTCAAGACCTGCGATGCAGTGCTTTAGTGAAGCATAATGTTAGGCTAAACCCAGAAGTATGCAGAGTACGCATACAGCAATGTCGATGAGGCTTTACATACGCAAGTAAGCTATATCAAGCGCGTGACTGAACTTACATACCACCAGTAAGCGGATTGAGCTCGCTACTACCAATAGAAAGTCACTACTATTATCTACTTTGTATAAAGAATAAGTCAGAGATAAAAAGGCAATATTCGTTTTTCTGCAACACTCAAAAGAGTTCAGTACAGGTCTGTAGAAGATTTTCTCATCAGGTAAATTCTTTACAAGTAATAAAACATGTAGAGTGAAGCACCAGCTCCTGAACACGCTAGACTACTCACCTAAGCAGCACAGAGCAAGTTCACAGACGGCGTCACCTCCTTTGTTGCATATGATCTTCGCATGTGGAGGAATAATGGAGCGAGAAAAGCCATTTAAATAGTAAAAAAAAATTTCAGAAAAAATAATATCGTAAAAAACGAACGACTTCTTTACCATTAGGGCTCTTTAACGCCCATCGCATCTTTGTTATAGGTAAAAAAGCTTGTCCTCCTTCTTCAATATTAGTTACGTCTCAGACGTATTTTAAGTGTAACAAGGTTCATCTAATGATATTCTTGTTAATGCGTATTGAAAGCTGATAGTGAATTTTCACTGCACCTAGCTAACTTAGGCAATGAACATATTTGTGAACTCTGTACCTAATGATGTGGTAATGGGTATAGACTGCAATTCATTCAGTTTAAAGAAAAATCAGCAGTTCCACGGAATTAAGCTCATTTCATCAGACGTCAAGTATCATGTAGTCCACTTCCAGCATAGTGAAAACGGTATACGCTACGGTTATTGGTTCTCCACTGACCCTAACCTATACTTGTCGTTCAGCTACAACCCAGAGCAAGAAATATATATTCCAGAGTTTAGGTCCGATGACAATGCTAGACAGGAGCTGGAATTGCGCTTCAAGAGCTGCCAACACCTGATGGTTAGTTATCCTTCAGAAGCAAACGATACCTGGCAGACCCTCACAAGCTGCATGAAATGGGCGGATATCCGCTACTGGGCCAGCGAACTAAGTGTAGATACACCGGTTGTATACGTGGATTCTACCATGACAACATCAGAGGAGAACCACATGCTACGGAAGGCCCTCGCAAACACCTCTAACTCGCAGCGCCAGATAAACGTCCCAGAACAAGAGCCTACCCTCAATTATACACCTATTCGTTTCAAATCAAACGAGGCACTTCGCGCAGACCACCGGACTACCGATTTCCTCGATAAATCGTGGTACTTATACCATGTCATTCTGGCGCAATACCACTACTCCTCCTTCCATTCTCTCCTTGGAGAAATGCAATTCTCCTTTTTAAATTCCATGATTTTCAGCAACTATGGCTCAAGTCTACAGTGGCATGCTATTATTGAACTGATATGTGGGAGTTCGAAGGTGTCACCTTCCCAGATTCAAAAGCTCGATCATATCCTATCCAGCCAGCTAAACATACTACCCCAAGAATATGCAGATACTCTGCTCAACGAAGAAGTTTGGACTCGTTGTCTAACAGTCAGTACAGCTAGGGACTGCTATCATAGTGAAAGCTTAAAATCAACAACAGCGGCCATCCAAAAGCTCATCCCCGACGTATTTCCAGTAGCGATGGAAACTGCAGCAAAATTGGTACCAGAAGACCTAGAAGAGGAGGAGCAACTAGAAAACGCCAGCACCTTCTTTGACAGTGATGACGAGTATGCTCCAGCGGTTGCCAGTACTGTGTTCTACAAAGTTAACCTGTCCGGGAAAACCGGTGATTACCGGACAGACGAAGGGGTTTAGAAAAAACAACTAGATTATTCTAGAAATTACTGTAATCGTGTTTTAGGGGTAAAGATCATGTTACAACCTTACTACCTAAAACACAATTAGGTTAACATAGAATTTTCCAGAACTGCTAACTAATACAAAGTAGGGAGGAGTCATGTCCATCTACATGTATAAATGGCTGTAAATTAATCAAATTAATCTTTACTACTGAATTTAATAACCAAAAGCACAGAAGTTAGAATAATAAAGGCTTGAATAGGAACAATTATAATGTCTAAGGCTGTCGGTATCGATTTAGGTACAACATACTCTTGTGTTGCACACTTTTCAAATGATCGTGTTGAGATTATTGCGAATGACCAAGGTAATAGAACTACCCCTTCATATGTAGCTTTCACTGACACTGAACGTTTATTAGGTGATGCTGCAAAGAATCAAGCTGCCATCAACCCTTCCAATACTGTTTTTGATGCTAAGCGTTTGATTGGTAGAAAATATGACGACCCTGAAGTGTTGAATGATGCAAAGCATTTCCCATTTACTATTGTTAATAAAGAAGGTAAGCCAAATATTCAGGTAGAGTTCAAGGGTGAGTTGAAGACCTTCACGCCTGAAGAAATATCGTCTATGGTTTTGGGTAAGATGAAGGAAACTGCTGAGCAGTTCTTGGGTACAACTGTGAAGGATGCTGTTGTGACAGTTCCAGCTTACTTCAATGACTCTCAAAGACAAGCTACTAAGGATGCTGGTACCATCGCAGGGTTGAATGTTTTGAGAATTATTAACGAACCAACCGCTGCGGCCATTGCATACGGTTTAGACAAAAAGGGCAAGTCCGAACACAATGTTTTAATTTTCGACTTGGGTGGTGGTACTTTTGATGTCTCTTTGTTGTCTATTGACGATGGTATATTTGAAGTCAAGGCCACCGCAGGTGATACTCACTTGGGTGGTGAAGATTTCGACAACAGATTGGTTAACCACTTAGCTCAGGAGTTCAAGAGGAAGAACAAGAAGGACTTGAGTTCCAACCAGAGGTCCTTGAGAAGATTAAGAACAGCTGCCGAGAGAGCTAAGAGAGCACTATCTTCCTCATCTCAAACCTCCATTGAGATCGACTCTTTGTTTGAGGGTATTGACTTCTACACTTCTCTAACCAGAGCAAGATTTGAGGAGTTGTGTTCTGACTTGTTTAGATCTACCATGGATCCTGTTGAGAAGGTTTTGAGAGACGCTAAGTTGGACAAATCTCAAATCGATGAGATTGTCTTGGTCGGTGGTTCCACAAGAATTCCAAAGATCCAGAAGTTGGTTTCCGACTTCTTTAACGGTAAGGAGCCAAACAGATCTATCAACCCAGATGAGGCTGTCGCATACGGTGCTGCTGTCCAGGCTGCAATCTTGACTGGTGATGAATCTTCAAAGACACAAGACTTGTTGTTGTTGGATGTTGCACCTTTGTCTTTAGGTATTGAAACTGCTGGTGGTATCATGACCAAGTTAATCCCAAGAAACTCTACTATCCCAACCAAGAAATCAGAGATTTTCTCAACGTATGCGGACAATCAACCTGGTGTTTTAATTCAAGTCTTCGAGGGTGAGAGAACTAGAACGAAGGACAACAACTTGCTAGGTAAGTTTGAGTTAACAGGCATTCCTCCAGCCCCAAGAGGTGTTCCTCAAATTGAGGTCACTTTTGACATTGACGCTAACGGTATCTTGAATGTTTCCGCTGTTGAGAAGGGTACTGGTAAGTCCAACAAGATTACCATCACGAACGATAAGGGTAGATTGTCTAAGGAAGAGATAGAAAAGATGGTTTCTGAAGCTGAGAAGTTCAGAGCTGAGGATGAGAAGGAGGCTGAGAGAGTGCAAACCAAGAATTCTTTGGAGGCTTATGCGTTTAATTTGAAGAACACCGTTGAAGAATCAAGCTTCAAGGAAAAGGTCGGTGAAGACGATTACAAGAAATTGCAATCTGCAGCACAAGAAACTATAAGCTGGTTAGACGCTTCTCAGGCTGCTTCTACGGAAGAGTACAAAGACAAGCAGAAGGAGTTGGAAGAAGTTGCTAACCCAATCATGACTAAATTCTACTCCGCAGGTGGTGCTCCTTCAGGCGCTGCAGCAGGCGGCTTCCCAGGAGGTGCACCTGGTAGTGCTGGTGCAGCACCAGGTGGCGGAGAATCCGGACCAACTGTTGAAGAAGTTGACTAAATAGCCCAGGTGTAAGCAGAAGGAGTATTTTATATACGAATAATCTGTTGATAAGAAGCCAACGGTTGCATTTTATGGAATAATAGCTTTTACGTAGTCAATGTTTACCCGTACTATATAATATATATATTATTGTAAGAAGAAACCTATCGAGTATGATTAAAATGCTTTTACTTAGTGTAGTGGGAGCTGTGATTAAAGGTCCAATTAGAAACCATGTGACATGAATGAACATCATTATTTACGAATAAAATTTTTTTGATGTTAAGATCAAGCGAAGACATGCGTTTCGAGTGAGTAAAATAGTCATACATCTTGCTGTGATATAGACCAGGAAGGTCAAGCGCAACTACAATAGCGTTTGCAATGTCAGAAACTAGTAGTCACTTCTCCTTTCCAAAGGAGGAAGAAAAGATTTTAGCCCTTTGGGATGAAATAGATGCGTTTCAGACATCTTTGAAGTTAACAGAAGGTAAACCAGAGTTCTCATTCTTCGATGGTCCGCCATTTGCTACTGGTACACCTCATTATGGACATATCTTAGCTTCTACCGTTAAGGATACTATTACTAGGTATGCTACCATGAAAGGTTACCATGTTGAAAGAAGATTTGGATGGGATACACATGGATTACCAATTGAACATATCATTGACAAGAAATTAAACATTACTTGCAAAGAAGATGTTTATAAATTCGGTATTGATAACTACAACAATGAATGTCGTAAGATTATCATGACTTACGCTGACGAATGGAGGAAGACTATAGGTCGTCTGGGTCGTTGGATTGATTTTGACAATGACTACAAGACAATGTATCCAACTTTCATGGAATCCGTTTGGTGGGCTTTTAAGGAATTGTATAAAAAGAACCAAGTATATCGTGGTTACCGTGTCATGCCATACTCAACTGGATGTACTACACCTTTGAGTAACTTCGAAGCTCAGCAAAACTATAAGCTGGTGAATGATCCTGCAGTTACCATTGGTTTTAATGTTATTGGGGAAGAAAAAACTCAATTGGTTGCATGGACCACCACTCCATGGACTTTGCCCTCCAACTGTGCATTGTGTGTTAACGCGGATTTGGAATATGTTAAAATATATGATGAGAAGAAAGACAAATACTTCATCTTGATGGAATCTTTGATCAAAACATTGTACAAGAAGCCAGCGTCAGAAAAATATAAGGTCGTTGAACGATTCCCGGGTAAGGATTTGGTTGGCCTAAAGTATGAACCGCTATTCCCATACTTTATAAAGGAAATCGGCGAAACTGCTTTCAGAGTTATCTCTGATCCTTACGTCAGTAGTGAATCTGGTACTGGTATTGTCCATAATGCTGCTGCTTTTGGTGAGGACGATTACAGAGTCTGCATTGCTTTCGGTATTGTTTCGGAAGATGGTTACATTCCAAATCCTGTTGATGACACAGGTAAATTTACAGATGTTGTTACTGATTTTGCAGGCCAGTACGTTAAGGATGCTGATAAGGAAATCATTAAAGCGTTAACTGCTTCTGGCAACCTATTGCTAGCATCACAAGTTCGCCACTCCTACCCATTCTGTTGGAGATCTAACACACCATTAATTTACAAAACTGTTCCTGCTTGGTTCGTCCGCGTCAAGCCTATAATTCCGGAGTTTTTGGATTCGGTTGCAAAGTCTAACTGGGTTCCTTCTGTTATCAAAGAAAAGCGTTTTTCATCTTGGATTGAAAATGCTAGAGACTGGAATGTGTCTCGAAACAGATACTGGGGTACTCCTATTCCGCTGTGGGTATCTGAGGACTATGAAGAAATTGTTAGTATTGGTTCAATTGCTGAACTCGAAGAGCTATCTGGTGTTACCGGAATTACTGACCTACATCGTGATACTATTGACAAAATCACTATCCCATCAAAACAAGGCAAGGGCACTCTGAGAAGAGTAGAGGAGGTGTTTGACTGTTGGTTTGAATCTGGTTCCATGCCATACGCCTCTCAACATTATCCATTTGAAAACAAGGAACGTTTCCCTGAAAGAGTTCCTGCTAACTTTATTTCTGAGGGATTGGATCAAACGAGAGGTTGGTTTTACACTCTGGGTGTCTTAGGGTGTCACTTATTTGGCTCTGTACCTTACCAGAATGTTATTGTTTCCGGTATTGTCTTAGCTGCTGATGGTAAGAAGATGTCCAAATCTTTAAAGAACTACCCTGACCCCAACATTGTTATCAATCAGTACGGTGCTGATGCCCTAAGACTTTACTTGATCAACTCTCCTGTTTTGAGAGCTGAATCATTGAAGTTCAAAGAGGAAGGTGTCAAGGAAGTTGTCTCCAAGGTCTTGTTACCATGGTGGAATTCCTTTAAGTTCTTGGAGGGTCAAATTACACTTCTAAAAAAGACTTCTGAAATCGACTTTAAGTTCGATCCATCTGTCAGAAGTGATAATGTCATGGACAAGTGGATTCTCGCTTCCTTGCAATCACTAGTCAAGTATATTCACACAGAAATGGAAGCTTACAAGTTGTACTCTGTTATTCCAAGATTGTTGGATTTCATTGACGAGCTAACTAACTGGTACATCAGATTTAACCGTCGTCGTCTAAAGGGTGAAGATGGGTTAGAAGACTGCTTAAAGGCCTTGAACACATTATGTGAAGCATTATTCACTTTCAACCGTGCAATGGCTCCTTTTACTCCATACTTGTCTGAAAGTATCTACCTGAGATTGAAGGAATTCATCCCAGAAGAAGTGTTATCTCAATACGGTGATGACTCAAGGTCTTTACACTTCTTAAGTTATCCTACAGCGAGAAAGGAGCTATTCGATGAGAAGATTGAACTTGCAGTCTCTAGAATGCAAGCAGTTATTGATCTCGGCAGAAATATTCGTGAGAAGAAAATGATCTCATTGAAAACTCCACTTAAGAGCTTAGTTATCCTACACGCAAACCAGGATTACTTGGATGACATTGAAGCATTGAAGAAGTACATTTTTGAGGAATTGAATGTTCGTGATTTGATCATTACCTCCGATGAAGCTGCTTACAACGTCAAGTACAGCGCAGTAGCAGACTGGCCTGTCCTTGGGAAAAAACTAAAGAAAGACGTGAACAAAGTGAAGAACGCACTGCCCAAGCTTTCTTCAGAAGAAGTTCAACAATATTTGAACACCGGTAAGATAGAAGTGGCTGGTATTGAGCTAGTTAAAGGTGATCTATCTATCATCAGAGGTTTACCAGAAGAGCAAGTTCAAGAAGGCCAAGAGGTCAGAACCAACCAGGATGTTTTGGTTATCCTTGATACCAAGATATATCCAGAACTAAAAACCGAAGGGTTGGCTAGGGAAATTGTGAATAGAATCCAAAAACTAAGAAAGAAGTGTGGTCTAGAAGCTACTGACGATGTTGCTATCCAATACGAACTGGTTAAAGATACTATTGGTTTCGAGTCTATAGTCCAAGAGCACTACCAAATGTTGTCCAAATCTTGCAGAAGTGAACTTGTGCTATTTGATGGTTCCAGAACCGATGAGTTAGCCAACGAAGAGCAGTCGATTAATGACACCATTTTCAAGCTACGGGTCTTTAGATTGTAGTTTCCACATAAATCTTTAGTGATAGTATATAATACCACGTAAGTGATATAATGTGATATTTTCAGATAATAATTATATATGATTCCAGCCATCTATATAGGTTTTTCTTTTACACGCCATATTTCAAAAAAGCGCGCTTCATGATTTATACTTCGTTGATAGGTTTTCAGTATAGAAACTGCAATCCAACGGAACCGGCATTGGAAACTAATGAATCGAAATCTATGTAGCAGTCCTCCAAGACTACATTATGAGGAAAATGATGAAGACCTCACGCCAGACCTTTCTTCGGAAGACGAAAATCATCAGTTACATTCTGAAGGATCAGTGGTAAACAACATCATTAACAGACGCCGCAAAATGAGACAAGATATCCATAACCCATCTTCGTCACCTATATCAAAGTCTAAGATTCAGTATGACATCTCAAAACAAAGTAGGCGCGCAATCCGAGACAGCAGGCTGCTCAATAACCGCGGCGATATGTCACAATATGTCATGGACAAAGAATGGGAAAAGTCACTGAACCAGCTGAATGAAGAGGCTGAAAAGCATGCAATTAAGGAGGACTACATAAACGATATACTTGATGACCTCAGCGTCCACAGCAACCAGTCTGTGCCATCGAACGCGCCTTCCGACGAACCGCATCGCGACAAAAGCGACTCGAGCAGTGACTATAACGAACTGCTGCACTTTCTGGAGCAGCAGGAGGAATACGAGCGCTGGCTGGAGGATGAACAGCGCCAAATTGAGGCAATGATGGAAACCTTCAACATCGGCTAGGCCACACGTGACCGTCCTACTACTGGATTATCACGTGAAGCTCTTGAGCAGACTCAAGGATGAGTAGTAGATCACTGGATGTGACTGCCGATTTACTATCAGATGCTGTTCAATATGGGCCTTTACATTCCTTTTCCAATTAAAACTACTAACAATCCTCGGACCTGAAACCACCTTCACGTCCAGCTTACAAATAACTAATTGGGCGACTGAATGTCCTGCACCCTCTTATCGTATAGATTGGGGTCATTACGCCATCGGCTTCTAACTAGACAATTAAATGCCTTAACTGTTTTGTACCTTACTGGAGATTGACATGTAAATTCCGATACGTCATATTCTAAGAATATTTCACGACTACTTAAGGAGCTGTATTGCTTAAGATAGCAATAATTACAAGTGCACGTTTACGTGACGGTAGATTGTGACACATACTTGCTTACTGAAGTTTCGCGTTTATGGTCCCTTTATGTACTGCTGGTTAATTTACATGTGAACTGAAAAAATTCCGTGCTGGGCTGTAAAAATGTTTATACTTTAAAATTCCTAAAATAAAGATAGAAGTTTGAGCCCCTTTTATGGTTACGATAGTCTAAAATGAATGGCATTTAGTTATCTAATCGCCTTAATAGTTTTCTTCGTAGTTTTAAAGTTAGGTAGGCAAGAATGGGTTGCATTTTTAGCTTAGGGCTCGGCATTTAGCCAGTGACCAAACCTTTCAAGCGCTTAACATATATAGGTCAAGGCAATTGAAACCAGGAGACTCTTATGTTATAAGTTATTGGCTCCACCATTTTTCTAACAATATTAAGGTAATGGGTAATAAGGACGCGCAGCCGGAAGCGCATATGTTTTTAAGTGAAAGCACAATGACTGAACAATTTTATACTACAAAGAAAATGCAAAGTGAATACTGGAATCTCAACACCGGAGCAGTTCCATCAGCCTTAGCTGTGGAGCCTGAGAACGGCGTTATTATGGTGTCTTATAAGGATGGAACAGATGAGAATTTAAGACTTTTCCGTTATAACAGTGACAAAGGTAAAATGCAAGAGCTTCAATCGGTATCTATACCTGGTGAAAAGATTGTGCTATGTGAGCTCTTGGGACCAAAATATATTCAGGCAATGAAAAAACGTGAAGATAAAATTTGTTCTTATCATGATCAACTTATACTTACTGCCCATGCAGACGGCGTGGTAAATTTAATATCGACGTCACTAGAACTTGGAGATGCTAAAGTTATTAGGCGTTTCAATCATAAAAGATACTTGAGGAACGAGCTTGTAGTAGGCGACGATAAATGCGCCTTTAATAGTAGCGACTGTGAAAATGAACAGGTTAAGTCTACAACTCATATTCGTGAGTTAAAACCTTGGTTTGGGGAGTCTACGTGTAATATGGGATTTGCATCTGTCATAGGTGACCATTTATTTGTATGCGAATTTGCGAACAATAGGTATCCAATTTTTCAGCGTCACTGTCCAGGAATTACCGCAATTGATTTGAATCCAGAAAATGTGTCCTTGCTTGCTATGGCAGGAGCAAAGTACGGTAAGAACGGTATCGCAATATGCGATTTTAGTAAGGGTTCGACTTCTGGAAGCTTATTTGTTGCGGCTAACGAGCGCGTTTCCTGTGCTAGTGAATTGACATCTCGCGGCTGCCTATGGTTGGACACAGGTACTCTCGTAACTGTTTCCGGTAATAATATATAGCTCTGGGATGGCAGTTTTCCTTACGGTGTTAAATTACGAATTGTGGGCCATGAAAAGCGCATAATGGGGTTAACATATAATAGGGAAACTGATACATTATACAGCAGCGACATGAGCGGTTACGTAATCGCATGGGACATGTCTCAGCTTCACAAATCTGGCATTGCAAATGATATAAAACTTATGACGTTATGCACTGGCACCAAATCTGTTTTTCTTGGCAGTGACTTATCAACAACGATTCAGTGCGGCAATGTCGTCATATCTCCAAGTGCCCCTGATCGACGCGGATCCGAGGAGAACGTTACTAGAAAGGATATCTATTTGAAATGCTTTAAGAATGGAGCTCTTGTGACTTTAAACGGTCATGAATTGGGGATACATCACCAAAAAGAAACCAAATGTCAGGTGAGAGTGTAAGACCATCTTTCGAAAAGTGGAGCCACGGAAGGATCTACAATGTTTTCATTCTCCAATGTCGTCGGGCTTAAAGAATTATGTACCCGAGGCTTTGCTTGAGAAGAAACTCAATTGACTTCTATCGAAGTGTCAAGAGATTAGGTGATATTTTGCCGTTGACAGCTGGACTTCGGCGAATCCTATGGGTGGAGGAATGGATTAAAAATAAAAAGGTTAGGCTTGAGTTCTTTAATTAAAAGCATTGACCAGCGTAATATCAAAACAAACATGGTGAACCAGATTAATGAGAAAACTAATGACGATGGAATAACAATGCTTTAAGAGCATATGAATAATATACAAATATATAATCAATTTTTCAGGCAAAAGTAGGATAGTGACGCGATCGACCAATGGTTTGCTAAACTATCCGCGCCGAGTATTGCTGTAGTAAAAAATATAGTAAATTTTACAGATATGTTAGTCTTTATGAGTGACAACTAATGCAACTACTAACACTAGACAAGGCGGTCGACGACAAAATTTGACAATGATTACTGATCATTGCTTGAAAATATGCAATAATAAGTTAGAGTCATATAGTTTGGATAGAATTGATAGACCACATCCTCCGGGCTCGCTATTTCATTATAACTCGTCAGCTCCGTTCGTATTTTCTCATGTTGAGGTTAGTATGGTTTGAGTGCTGAAAAATTGTATGCACAGTAAATCATTATTATCCAGTGTAGAGTTCAAACATTTGTAATTCGCGTAATGACTTTGAAAATGAGCATATCGAAGTAATGTGTCTCCAATGGCGATCAACGCAACGAGAATATCAAAGTAATAATAGAAACGGAAGCCTTAAAATCATCCTTTATAGAAAGTAAATGACAAAACAATACTTGAAAAAATTTATTAAGGCTATTCTGGGCCTTCAACACCAACTGCAGCAACATAGCCTACCAAAAACACCGGGCTCCGCTAGTGAATCATGGTCAGATTGGTTCTGTTGACCTGTTCTCAGCATTCGCTTCCCAAAAGCATCGTAAGATTGAGCTGCCATTGCTTGCTTTGCTGTTGGATTTGTAGAAAACATCTCGTTCCCGCTCAATGGGAACTTTAGTCTATGCTTCGCCGAGTAGGAGCCCCTGTGCGGTGCAGACTGCGAATGTGGTTTTTGAGCTTTAGAAGTACTCTTGGTGTAGGCATGTTGTTGATGGTTTGATGATGTCAGAACCTGTTGGAAAGGTTGTTTAGGGTCCGATTGGCGCTGCGAGTGTGATTTATGGTTTGGATTGTTCGTATTGTTGTTATAGTTACCAGGATTGGGGTTCCCATAACCATGCAAGTTGGCTCTTTTATTAATCTTTATATTCCAGCCAGTATGATCATTCAATTCCATCCAGTCATATTCCTGATTTTCCTCTAGATGCAAGTCATGCATGACTGAGTCCATCAAGGAAATCAAGTAATCATAATCAGGCTCCTCTTCAAACTTGAGCGCACGACAGTATTTCAAGTATTCCGCAAATTGCATGGGAACATGTTCCGACAGTAAATCCTCCGGTTTTAGTTTCTGCTTAGTCAATCCTATCTTTTCATATTTGGCCTTGTTATTTGGAGCTTTGAGTCCCTGCCAAGGTAATGAGCCTCTTAAGAAGTAAAAGAATACATGACCAAGTGACTCTAAGTCATCACGCCGGGACTGCTCCCTACCAAAGTGCGTGTTAATTGACATATAACGCGCAGTTCCACTGAGCGACTTCCGCTCCCGGTAGGGTATATGTTGCTTAGTCTTTGGGTCCCGGTACTGTTTTGCCATCCCAAAGTCTACAACGTAGATCAAGTTAGGATCGTGGTTAGCTGACTGTGCACAACTCTTCACAACCTCCCCATTTGCCAACTCCCTCTGGTACTCTGCAATGAGAAAATTGTCCGGCTTAATGTCCCTATATATTAAATCACGTTCATGGATTACGCGGACCCTATCAATCATCTGCTTGGCCAACATACAAGTAGTCTTCACACTAAATTTTCTTCCACACCACTCAAAAAGATCTTCCAAGGACGGTCCAAGCAAGTCAATAATAAGAATGTTGTGTATTCCCTCCTGACCAAAATAATACGCACGGGGAATACCACGACACTTATTAAGTATCCGATAAGCTCTAAATTCATCCCTAAGCTGCGGAGCTTCCGACCTGCGTGGCTCAAACTTTATCGCAACTGGCCTACGAGTACCGTTACCTGTTTGACCTACTTCATTTTCATCTAAAGTAGAATTGGATCCATCCATTATATTTTCACCCTCAAAGATGATACCAAAAGAGCCTTCACCAATCTTTGGGCCTACTGCATAGTGGATACCCACAACATGCTGAGGTTGTCGGTTCCCCATGATGCTTCCACTAAACTATTTTCCGCAACGTTGCTGCTTAAAATAATATTGCCACGTAGTAACAGTATCAATCTCTATAATAAAAGCTGAATTCTCCAAGTACCCACTTCCTGGTATAACTCAACACAATTCAGAGGTCCTATTTCCTGCCTGTCGCTCTACTTCCAGCTGTGAATCCTTATGTGTACCTTGTTCAAAGTAGTGTTTGAGGAACAAAGAACGTGGAACAAAAAAGGTAATTGAAAATTAAAATTCTTTCGCTGCCCTATACGGAACAGACATTTGGATAAGCTATGAAAGAGGCATTTATCATCACAATGGGAACGTTTAAAAGCGTGCTTTAGTACTATATAGCATCTTTATATTGGCTTGCGACCCTGCATCTATTGTAACCGCCGTTCTTCATTGTATAACATAGCGTATTGTATAAGATATGTTCTATCGTACAACGTGACGTACTATAACGGTCATGACTTAGAAACTACTGGCTATCAAGGACCGGCTGGTGTGCTATCAGGTGGTTGAGGAGGGATGGGAGCGACTGTAAGATGTTATCTAGGTGGTAGTGAGGAAGGTGCTTTAAAAATAAGGGTTTAGGGCTAATAATAGGCAGAAGCGATGCATTGGAAAAATTTGAGGTATCTGGCAATCAGTTCAGCGAATAGAAGACCACGCAGGTAGCGGAGAGATTAAAGGTCGTGAATGGAGTAAGGATGGAGTTTGAGATTGATGGGAAATGCCTTTGTTACCATGGGCCTTTACTTTATGAAGCGCGCGTTTTGCGGATCTACGATCCAGTGACGAAGACGTATCGCGACAAGCATAACAGCAGAGTGGAGCCTACAGAGGAGGACAAACTACCTGAAGATGCGCTTGGTCGACCTCTTTGGTTTGTACATTATCAGGGTTGGAAGGCTACATGGGACGAGTGGGTCAGCCAGGAGCGTATCCGTCCATATAACGACGAAAACTTGGCTCTAAAGAAACAGCTGGTACGCGACATGAAGGAGGCTGCAGCAGCAGCCAAGCGCTCCAAAAGCAAGGGAGGAGCGCCCTCTAGTGGCAGTAGCAGCGGTGCCACCTCAGCCAAGCGCGAGCGCTCGCCGCTGAATAAAGGACGGGGCACCTCTGGTTCTGCTGCCGCCGCCGCAATCCCAGATCCTCAGAACCCCACAACACAATCTCAGAAACTGCTTCAGTCAGTGCTTCAGGAGCATCAAACTCCTCGTATTCTACTACGTATGCCTCTAGCGCTAAAATCTCTACTTGTTGATGACTGGGAACTGATTACTAAGGACCGCAAACTGCTAGCGTTGCCGTGTTCTCCATCAGCGGAGGAGATCTTGAACGCTTATCGCGATGATAGATCGGCCCAGTTGCCGTCCCCTGTCTCCCAAACCCTACTTCACGAGTTTGTCGAAGGCATCCGTCTCTACTTTGACCAGGCGCTTTCACACCTGCTACTGTACCGCCTCGAGCGTCCGCAATTTAGCGAGCTTCTAGGCACAACGGCTACAATCATACAAAATGACGAGAATCAAGAAGGATCTACGAACGTCCTGACGTCGTCATACCCTCGCCCAAGTACAATATACGGCGGTATACATCTTATCAGGCTACTTAGTCTCATGCCTGAGCTTATCTCAGGCACTACAATGGATGAGAAAAGCTGCCACACGGTTGTCTCACAATGTGAAACTCTGCTTGCATGGATAGCTAATAGGTCGTCGACATTGATACCTAACAATTACGTAAATACAAGTGCACAATATGAGGGTGTCGCGTTAGGTATGTAGTTACTAAGCGTCTTAACAATGCACTAGATTTTTCCACAGTAGGTTATTTAAAGGAATATGAAAGAAATTAGTAAGCAATTAGTAAGCTTAATGTTTTTAGTTCACGTTAAGCGACTTTTTATCGATAAACTACCCAAACAACAAGCTATCAATGTCTTTAAAAGTCCAAAACTGAGACAGTAAAGCCCACAGACAGGCCTCGGGTTACGCTGTTATTACGTTTTTCGGTTCTTATCAATCGAATATGCCTGTTTTCGTAAATTGTTCTTTCACCCGACCTAAAATTAAACCAAATTTTCACCCCTGTTGTAGTTTTCTTCGAATAATTCTATTATGTATAAGCGGCTATTTGGCTGTGACCCGGACTGCAAACTGTAAAACCCCAGTCAAAAGAAATAGCGTAACTAAAATACTATATATAAGAAGCCATTATGATCTTCCTGATCTCTAGCGTTACCGGTTAAAATTTTATTACTGCATTCATTGTGCCAAAAGTTTTAGAATTTTCTAGAGAATAAGATGTCTACTAAGAAGGTTGCAATTATAATCTACACTACTTACGGTCACGTTGCCAAGTTAGCAGAGGCTGAACGCCAGGGGGTTATCTCTGCTGGAGGTAGCGCGGACATATACCTTGTCCCCGAAACCCTTCCCGAGGAAGCACTAAAGGGATTACATGCTCCACCAAAGCCAGACTATCCTGTAGCCACTCCAGATGTGCTAACTTCTTATGACTATTTCTTGTTTGGTATGCCTACTAGATTCGGTTCATTCCCAGCGCAGTGGAAGGCATTCTGGGACGCAACCGGTGGTTTATGGGCAAGCGGCGCCCTACACGGTAAGTTTTTCGGTATGTTCATTTCAACCGGGACCGGTGCAGGTAACGAAACTACCATCTTAAACTCGCTTTCAGTACCCGTTCACCACGGTATGAAC
This sequence comes from Eremothecium sinecaudum, assembly GCF_001548555.1. NCBI lineage: Eukaryota > Fungi > Ascomycota > Saccharomycetes > Saccharomycetales > Saccharomycetaceae > Eremothecium > Eremothecium sinecaudum. The sequence goes on along the minus strand of NC_030899.1, from coordinate 309,003 downwards.
TTCATTTCGCTAGGCTACAAGAACGTAGCTCAGTATCTAAGCAATACCGAAGTAGCACATGGAGGCTCACCATGGGGAGCAGGAACCCTTGCAGGCGCAGACGGTTCGCGCCAACCATCGGAGACAGAGTTGAAGGTAGCCGAGATCCAAGGCCAAACCTTCTTCCAAACCATCTCATCTATTTAGACATACGTGAATAAACTAGGTTTCTACTCAAATCTTAGCTTTTTTTGTTAAATATTCGTTTGTTTCTATTTCAGTCCTTCAAAAAGTCATTGGATCGACTCGGGGCATGCAGACAAATATTGCTGAGCGCTGGCGGTTGTGGCCGCGTTATTTGTCCTGGGATTTGCAACACCCTTCTTACGAGTCGTGTCGTTATTGGGTCTATGGCACTTAGAATGCCGTTGTAGATTCCCCTTGACGTTGAATTTTTTTTTGCAACCAGGATAATCACATGCGTAAGGTTTCGTGTTAACATGAACTACCATGTGGACCTTAACAGAAACCTTCCTAGTAAAGACTTTGTGACAGATCGGGCAAGTGCGATCATTGAGGGGGCTACGCTGTCTTGGCCGCCTAGAAACTGGCTCGCGTTCTAACTGCTGCTGCTGCTTCTGCTGCTGTGGTTGCTGGTTTGGCTGCTGTTGCGTGTACTGTGTAAATGGTGGAATAACAAAATTGCTGTAAAATTCTGTATCCTCGTCCGACTGCGAAGCAGAACCTGCTGACCCAGTATCCAGCACTAGGTTTTCGGTCCAAGGAAAACTGGGAAACGGCCCGCTATAGGGCTGGTAACAAAATGGATCTTCCTGTGGCTGGGTTCCTAGCCATTGTGCGAAAAGAACACCATTTTCATCTTCGTTTGAAAGCATTAGAACAACTTAAAGTCAGTATAATAGTATAGGAAATCTAGAAAACAAGATAAGAGGTAATACTTCAGCGATACCCCGTTTAGAAAAGTTAACTAATTCTTGTCCTTTTTTATATATATAGAGTTTATTTTAAAGTGACATTTTTTAATTCGAAACGCTTAAACCTCTTGCCTATCTACTTATAATTAAGTCCAACAAATTACGGCTTTTAGCTAGCCTAGTCATTTAAATTAGCCGCGCAATACATGACCAGGCTTAAAAGTCACTTAATCTTAGGTAAAGTTGCGAGATCTCCTGGGGGAGCGAAAGTCAGACCACAATTACAGTCGCGTTCTGGAAGACCGAAGAAGGCCCGAAGAGAGGGATGATCATGGACGACCTGTTAAGTAAGCGGATGTTCTTTTTGCTGCGGGCGCAGATCTAGACAGGGACTAAGCAGGCAATGTGCGAGACTTTCTGCATTGTTGGACGGATAAACGACGCACATATGAGGTGGATGAACCACAAAAGCGAGTAATTTATTATTTTATTACTAGCAGATCGAGTCAATGTGCGGTTCCCTATATATAATTTGTATTCTCCACCAGAGTCGTACTTTTGCCTCGCGTTGTTGTTTTAATTACCAGAAGAAACAAATCTGGGGATATACGTAGGAGCAGGGGTTGTGTTATCAAGACTTAATGCAGGATACGCCGAACGGTTGCTGTACGTGTGGAAGACTATACTCAAGAGGTTTATAACTTCTGTAGAAGGCACGGGAGCGGCGCGCAAATGGAATGTGCTGCAGCGTGCTAAAAACGTTCCCCGCTGGAGGACTCCGGGCGTCAAAACCCAAATGTAGCCTAGTCAGGCAAGCTCATTTTGGCAGAGAAGGAATGGGTTCCTGTTAATTGAGGGATCAGTCCTTCAGTCGCACACGTAGACTGCCACAACGCAGCACTGGGTGACGTCCGACAGGGGACAGTATTTAGCTAGCATATATAGCGAAGGCCCGAGAGCCCGAGAATTCTATGGCGGTGGCATGTTCCACTAGCAGCAAGGCCAGCAACAGGGCCAGCAACAGGGCCACATGGGCATGCCGCCATCTCTCCATTCGCAGGAAATGCAAACTACGTTCACAGGGCCGGTTCAAAGTTACCCTTGGACGCGGCACAGCGACGAAGACGAGGACGATGCGGATAAAGCTCCCCAGCCTGCTGCCGCGCCCGTGTCGAGCGCGGGCGGTGGGGGAGAAATCGAGGACAGTATTACAGATGTAGCTGCTTCGCCGTATATGCCTTCTGCTAGCGCTAATAGTGTTCCCCCAACACCAATGGCTGCGAATGTTAATGTCAACGCCCCTATTTCCACCGGTGTACGACTGACAGCCAAGACCTGCCCAGTATGTCTGAAAGCTTTCACGCGGAAAACGTCTCTAAACACTCACATGCTCATCCATGCAGATATACGGCCATATCGTTGCCGATACAACGACTGTAACAAGACCTTCAATGTTAAAAGCAACCTCAATAGACACTTGAAGATACACAAGAAACAGGAACTGCTTTCCGAGAAGAGTTCCCTGCAGGATACTGATTCTGGCCGTTCAAGCGAATTGTAGCACTATGTAAACATATTTTTAACTGCCGGTAAGCCCCAATAATAAAAAATATGAAACGTCACTATTGTTGTTCTTTGCCTTAAGAAGATAAACGGCGCGGGACACCGCCCCCAAATGCATAGATTTTTTTATTTTTTATATTTGTTTATTTGTATTTTTCTGTTTTAAATGCGAACTTTTTTTTTATTTTTATTTTTCAATTTCTATACTATATTTATTTATTTATTTGTATTTATTTAGTTTATTTATAAATTGGGTTTGTTTGTTTGGCGTTCATTTAACAAATTCGTTTTTAGTGTGGGGTTTGTTCATTGTTCCTTTTTTGCCACCTATTCAAGAAAAGTTTTTTATTTTTATCCCATTATTTGAAATAACCAAACCACGTTAACCATAACGAAAACTTTGCTAACCACGGTATAAACAGGAAAGGTCGTAATGGCAGCTATGCTGGATAGTGAGACTCTGCATAAGCAATGGAATTAGCTAACTCAAGCACAGGCAAGAAATTGCGTCAATTGGAAATATTTAAAGCTTATGCTAAACCTAATGGAATTTCAAGCGGGAGAAACGAGCTAGTACTTAATTATAATGACTTTATTGACTTGCTATTAAACTTTCGGTCGACATATTCTAATTTTGCAGGTGGCAGGTATAATCTAAATGAAATTCCCAGAAATGTGTTTGGCTGTATTTTCTTCGCTATGGATGAGAACAACAAAGGATACCTTAATTTGAATGATTGGTTTCATTTCAATAACATTCTCGAGTATGAAGGCTACCAGTACATTATATTGTTTGAGTTTTTTAGGAAATTCGAAGTTAAGCGGCCCCTGGGGGAGGCCAAATCAATTAATTACGGTAACAAGTTTCTGACATTTGATGAACTCTATCTTAATGCAGAACAGTTTCGCGCTACCCTTGGGCTTTTGCATGACTGTGTTACTGATCAGTTTATAGTTTCTAACGATCTATTTCTGGACTGGAACGGGTTTGAGTGGTTTCGATGGTACGAGGTTTTTCCTCGCGGGTCTTCTGCGTTTGGGCCTAGTATTTCCCTCAATTCGATCATATGTATGATACAAAACGATATCCGTGAAGAAAAGTTACGGCTGGGCTTCAATGCTTTGGCTTACAAGGATGTGCAATCTAAATCTACGCTGATTATGAAGGATGACCTCATTTCTTTAATGAGGCTATTTTATTCGCATCGAGTACCTGTGGGCGTGTTCAGTTCGTTACAGTTGGCAGCCGCCTCCAATAGTGGAATACAGAGCGGAACCGCTGTGAGCTACACGGTTTTCCGGGACTTATTCTTTCTATTCCATAATTTTGATATTTTGAACCAGCTTGTGCATAACTTTGCACAAGCTCATGCGTTTACTGCGAAGGAGGTCAGGGAACGACCAATTACAAAAAATAATTTACTTTCATTTCTAAATGTTGAATACAATAAAGTGAATAACATTATTGACTTTACACCAACCCAGTTGTCTTTATTGTTTTCCGTGGTTTCGCAGTTCAAGAAGTTACCTGAGCAAGATGCAAATGTACCACAAGAGCAGAAGGATTCCATCATAGAAAGTTTTCTCCAAGAAGAGTACTTACAAGGTGGCACCATTGGTGAAGGTAAGTTTCAAAAGTTTAGGGAAGATTGCAAAGATATTATCAGTGACAATGTTACAGATAAAAATGAAGAGAATATATTCTCGCGGTATTTGAGACTAATTCCTTTCCTTAAGAGCAAACTCGTTCAGACAACATCTGAAATCCATTCTCATGATAATATTACATTGGAAGATGTTATGAAGATCGTGAATCCTAACTATTTGCATGACGTCGTACACCGACTAGAACTAAAACGAATTCAGAAGGAAACAAGGAACTCCAACATGTACCTCTATCCTGTATGGGACTCTATCTATAATTTCTTTTTCGGTTCCATTGCTGGCTGTATTGGCGCTACTGCTGTATATCCAATTGATATGATTAAGACTAGGATGCAAGCCCAGAGAGCGAATTCACGGTACAAGAGCTATTTGGACTGTATGGTCAAAATCTTCTCAAGGGAAGGTATTCGTGGAATGTACTCTGGATTGGGTCCACAACTAATTGGAGTGGCGCCTGAAAAAGCCATCAAGCTAACGGTGAATGACTATATGCGTGAGGCACTAACCAGTAGAAGTGGGAAATTATCGTTTCCTAGTGAGGTACTGGCTGGTGCCTCTGCTGGCGCCTGTCAGGTTATGTTCACAAATCCGTTAGAAATAGTGAAGATTCGTTTGCAAGTTAAATCCGAATCTACCACTTCTCCTACAAAGCATATTAACGCTCTTTCCATTGTGAGGTCACTGGGATTCCGGGGATTGTATAAAGGTGCAGGTGCATGTCTACTAAGAGATATCCCTTTTTCAGCCATTTACTTTCCTTCTTATGCTCATTTTAAAGCTGATATTTTTCACTTTGATCCTAAAGATTCAAATAAGAGAAGCAGGCTAAGCACTTGGCAATTACTAGTTGCTGGTGCTCTGGCTGGAATGCCTGCTGCATTTCTAACTACGCCAGTGGATGTTGTAAAAACGCGATTACAAATTGAACCCAGGAAAGGTGAATCCATGTATAATGGCATATGGCATGCCTTCAGAACAATTTTTAAGGAAGAAGGTTTACGCAGCTTTTTTAAAGGTGGTCCAGCCCGTGTCTTAAGGTCTTCTCCGCAATTTGGTTTTACTTTAGCAGCATATGAGATTTTCCAAAACATATTTCCGACCCAGTCTGCAACTAATAACGATAATAATAATAGGAATGATAACTCACCAAAAATGAACAGCATTTTCCAACCACTAAAAGACAGTCTTGCAAGTATATTTCCAGTTGAGAGCAACCAAGGTTTATCCTCCGATCTATATGGCCCTACGCTGATGCCATATAGAAGGAATTTCTTTAATTACTACAATAAGAGTTGCGAAACCGCAAAATTATTTATGGATCTTGATTATAGTTTTGCGAAGTTTGATTATAACGCTTATCAACGATTCCACTCCGTGTTAAAAACCATGAACTCTAATAATCGCGACACCTAATATGGTCATAACACACTTATTTATTAACTCCTCATGAGAGATATGTAATCATAAAAATAATGATAATTTTCCGTTCTTCTAAATAAACTATCTTATCGGTGTTTTCCTGTAAACCTGTAGCTTATCCTTTGACCAAGTGATTTCCCCGTTGTCAACCCATTCGTTCAATTGTGCATTCTTGAAGTAGTATTCTCGCTCGCTTCGCGGTATCCCAGTTTGAACTGCCATCTTGAACCTGTGCTTTGTTCTCTGGTAAATCATCTCCTGTGCCAGCTCCTTTTCTTCGCGAAGCTCCTGAGTAGTGGGGAAATCCATTCTACCATATCCTGGAGGTGATTTAGAGCGGTGTCTTAAATTTTCGTAAAGTGGGAATGATTCATTAAAGCTCGCGTCATGATTAGCCAACGTCTTGGTCTCTTCCTGTTCAATACCAGCCATTTCGTTCATTTTCGTTCGCCTATAGTCCTTTAATCTCGACTTGGATAGTGTATTAATAACTTCATGGTTTGGGCTGAAATCTTCGTAAATCCAGGGTCTCTTTGTTATTGGGTTGATATTAAAGTCAACTTTGATTCTTTTCGGTCGTCGCAAAGAGGAGGGAGGATCTTTAATAATTGGACCAGTCAAATCTCCTTCTGAGTCACTGATCTGTTCTTCGTCACCCTCAACATCGGAGACGACTTTTGGCCTTAAAGATTCCTGTTTAAGCTGAGGGATTTTAGTATAGCTTTTAAATAATGGCTTCTGTGGGGACTCGATCTTAACATTTGGAGAATTCATAGCTGGTGAAGACTGCATATAATTCGATGCTTTGGAGTTTTCACCAAATGTATCCTTCTTTAGCGGAGAGCTGGTGAGCAAAAACTGCTTGCCATTCAATTCTAAAGTACCAGGTATTAATGGCTGAGAATTTAAATCCGCGTCACTGGGTATATGTTGATTACGTGCACTCACGAAGAATTTACCACTCGGTGAGCGGTGCTTCTCGCTAATTTCAGACCATGTAATATCTTCAGTATCGGACGTATTTGAGGGCATACGACGTTGATTATTTTGCATATCTCGTACACGCCTTGCTAGCTCATCTGCAATGTCATATTGTAATGAAATAATGTGCTCCCATGAAAGATCACGTAGCCAATCCTTTAATTCATAAGATTGACTACCTGCAGTCATATTAACTGTCAAAACTAGGAGTAATCTTGCTCTATTAACATTCAATTAATTGTTGTTCATTATAAGAATTCTTAAGGTAGAATTTTAATAGGGAGAAATGAAAAAACCATGTTATAACCAAAACTTCTATAACATACATCTGATAATGGTTCAAAGTGACCTCTAATAGTGGATTTGATGTCTTTAAACAACTATCTATCAGAAACTTACGGCTCCAAGAAAAGTTCTAAGTCGAAGTCAAAACAAGGCTCAAACTCAGCTCGAAATGTCAATATAGTGGATTCACCACAGCAGATTGTATTTACTGATAATAATCGTTTAAACTCTAAGTCTAAGGATCCTAAAAAGAAGAAGACTGGTCTGTGGAAGAATCTAGATACTAATGAAATTGTTGATGTTAAGAAAGAAGAGCCAATTAAGATGTCATCTGGCGCTTCCGCTGGATTACAGAGTGCAGAGGATGTTGCTAGGCAAATAAAAGAGAAACAGGAGCGAGATAAGCTAGAAGCAGGTGGTAGTGGAGGTGGTAACCAATCTACAGTATTTAGGGATGAATCTGGTCGTGTAATAGAAAATTATGACGCCTATAGAAAAGAGAAGGCGCTGCGAAATGATCTTCAAAAGCGAGCTAAGGAGCGAAAACTTGCAGAATTGAATATGAGTGATATTCAGTTATATCAAAAGAAGAATCCTGGTTGGAAAGGTACTATTGATGATAAGGATAACTTAAAAACTGAAGATCCTATAATTGCATTTACAGCTGAAAATGGAAAGCAACAGGTTAAGACATCGCCTTTAGGCAGAAAGCTTTATGAAGGTATATATCCAGAAAATCGGTTTGGTATAGCACCTGGCTGGCGATGGGACGGGGTAGATAGATCAACGGGATTTGAGCGAAAGTGGTTTGCTAAACAGAATGAAATAAACGAGAAACAGATACAGGACTATACACTACAACGAGACTAAAATAGCTAAAATCATAGTATTCAGCAATACATAATACTTTTATGTTACAATTGTTGTAAACTATAATTGTATTCCATATATAATTAATCCTTTCTCATCGGAAGATTGAGTTCAGAGAAATGCCGATTCTATAAATGAATGTCATCTTGTGTGGCTTGAAGCTATGCACCGCTTCCTCCTCGGAAGATTAAGTTAAGTGTTAAGAAATGCTGATTCTATAAAAGTGTGACTTTAAGCTCTTTCATCTCTTTCTCCTTTTCCACCTCTTCCTCCTCTTCCACCTCTTCCTCCTCTTCCTTCTCTTCCTTCTCTACCGCCTCTTCCACCTCTTCCACCTCTTCCACCTCGTTTAGGGTTCCACTTTTTGTTGTTTTCACCGTTCTGCACACCCGGTTTCATGAAGTTTTTCAATTCGTTAGTGGCCTGCTGTTTCATTTCATTATTAGAATTATAATCAGTCGAGACTTCACCTGGTAGAGGAGCTGAAGAAGCAGTTTGTATATTTCTAGAGTTAGAATGAGGCGCGAAATTTAGCATCTGATTATGTGATGGATGCATTATACCAGATGCTGACATTGGCATCATAAAGTGTGGTGGGAAACCGTTTCCATAGCCTGGGTGACCTACAAATCCCACAGGTTGCTGCTGAGGTACAGATGGAATATCAGTGAGTCGACCAACAACTGCATTGTATATGCTAGAAGCATTATTTCTACCAACAGTATTCAATGGCGTTTGAGTAACAGTAGCTGGGTTTCTATTCTGAGATGTTGCACCTCCAGCTGAAGAGAGGGAACTAGTTGCCTCTGGTGTATCCTTTTCTGCATCCGTGTTCTTTATCATATTCAAAAGTTCATGGGCCTGTTGTTTTTTGATTTCATCAATTTTCTTCTTCCGCTGTTCATGTGTAACAGCTGGATTAACGTTAGTGTTCTTCTTCTTCTTTGACTCCTGATCGACCTTCTTGGACGCCCTCGAATGATAAATAAACTGTCTGTTAGAGATATTCAGCAGAAGAGAAGAATCCAAACTGAGACCACGCTTCGTAGATAATCTTCCAGAAAACGTAGTTCCAACAACCAATTCCTTATCAAATAGAACCTGTAAAGACAAACGGTTCACAATAGTAGTATACCCTACGATGGTACCCTTGGCAAATAACGGAACTTCACCAGAGTCGTGGACATACATCACGCGGTCTCCCAGGTCAAATCTTTGACTGCGCAGCATTGCAAATGATTTTCTAGGGTCCAAGACAGCGCTACGAGGAACCGCAGTCAGCTTCTTCTGCTCTGGTTTGTCTTGCAATTGTTCATATTTGATGATTTCTTCTTCGACCAGTTTCATAGAGAGTTTTGTCAATGAATCACTTTCCAAGGATACAGTAACAAAAGGCTCTCTGACATCATTGATGAATCTCGCCACAGCGTCAATAAGGGCTTGAGCTTCTTCAGGTGATTTTTTTGGTAAAAGGTCAGTGACATGAGGCATATTGAAGTCCATAGTATCCTTAAGGGCACGGAAGAACTCCGGAAACATGTTTTTGTATTGCTGCAATAAGTCCATAGCTAGGTTAGAATATAACCAGCCAGAATCACTTTTTTTACTAAACCCTAAGACCTTTTCATTACGCGCTTGGAATTTAATCATTAAACCAACGTTAACTGGGCGTTTATCAGTATTAATCATAAATCTCGAGGTAATTCTAGACAAGAATAACGGAGGAATGTTCAATTTTTTTGCTACAACATAGGAAGGTAGGTAACGCACTGCTTCCTTATCTGCGTTCGCTCTTGCTTTACCAATTATTGGCTCATGCTTGGTACTACGTTTATTAATAGTCAATTTCAAAGTTGTGGAGCTAGAATGCCCATCTACGACTGCTTCTCCACCATATGCGTAATCGCCGAGGAATATAACACCTGAACCAACCGGAAATTCTTCATTAATTGGAAGTGGTGGCGTTTCCACATACCTTTCATCTTTGTTCTCCACGTCTGGTACAACTAACTGTAAGGGATAAAGTTCCACTTTGTCATTAAAAGTTTTAGAGTAAGATCCATCATTTTGTCTTACAAGACCATTAACACGAAGAACTCCAACAACGGCAACTATATCATCCAAAGCTATAGCCATCTTCTTGGAATATTGGTGTTTTAGTGATGATCTCATAGTATTGAACTCGTTCTTATCATTTTGAGTAACAGCCCTCTTGATAAAGTTTTGCGTTTTATCTGTAGGTGAATTATAAGCCTCGTATATATTAATACCATCGTTAATGGAAACCATTTTTGATTCACGTAAATATGGCCAATCAGTATAGACGATGCCATTCATATGTCTTTTAGCAATCTCCGGTACTGTTATATTACCAACCTTATAAGGATCTTCAATATAAAGCATCATTGATTGTTGCCTAGAAGGTTGTTGAAAAATAGTACACTCGTTATATTCGAGTCTATTCACAAAGTTAAGCGTCCTCAATGTTGGAAAACCTGCCAGGGCCTGTACTCCTAGTTTAGCGCCATCTGCCAAACCGTAGATCAATTCGTCATGAGGCAAGCTTGTAGGTTTAAAAGGATATTCAACACAATGATTATGAGCAATGTCAGTGAAAAGACCCTTCAATGGAGTCTTATAGAGATTGTCAACTTGCGGGTTGAAGACGAACCGTAAATCACAGCCAAAAGAATTCCTTGCTTTTTCCTCTGCGGTTAACTTATCCATATATGGAGCCATCGCCTCTACCAATCGCTTTTCATCAACAAATGAAATTTTTACAACAGCCTCCCAATCAGCTGTTTTCCCGTTCTTATCTATCTCTAACTCGGTTGGATAAAAGTCTAATATTGGAGACTTTTCATTATACATCAAGGGTCTCAATACTGGCGGAATCAAATTCTTGGATCTTTCTGGCAACACAGACATCAATTGCTGAAATGGTGTAAAAGGACTACTTTTGTCGAAAGCAATTTTAACATTCAAACCCTTAACAATGTCCGAAATACGTGGGGAATAATGATAACGGTAGTACCACGACCACGATGGGCATCCTTTGTAGTAGTAATATAACACCCACTGAAGACCCTCAACATAGTTTTCAGTCATTTCTGTGAGCTTCTCTTCATCATTGATTGAAAACCCCACTTTTTCTTCATAATAATTGTTCTTCCAATTCGTAAACCTTTCATTATAAACCTCATGGACCTCTTCCAATTCTTTCTTATCGTTAACAATAACTGCTTGCTCAAAATTCTTTACAGAACGCCGCAACTCATTCCGACGATTTGAGCGTTCTTCATCGCTCTCACTAGGATTAAATGAGTCCAAGTCCAACTTGAAGGTATAAGAATCCTTAGAATTAGAATGTACAACAACCAAACCTAGTTCAAAAGCAAGCTCTTTGAGGAAGTCCAGATTCTCTACAGCTAGGTCGTGATCTAGTGGTGGGTCCATAGTGATTTGTTCATCAGTAACATCTTCTGGAAGTTTTTTACTCGTCAGCTCTAATAACCATGGCTTCAGTATTTTAACTATTTTACGCTGGTCGCGCAAAAGCAGCTTTTTCCCTGCATTGCGTCTTTTCCTTTCAGCTTCCAACGAGATCTGTCCTAATTGTGTATTGAACCACTCAACATCAATGTCAGCTTTTTCAAAATTAGCCAACTCAAAACGTGATAGATACTCTAACCAAATTTTGAATCGCTCTATATTTATGGTACCATTGTTATTAATGTTACCGTCCATATGTTTTAGAGCTTCCTTAAACGTTTGTAGCAAGACAGGTAAAGCACCCTTGTTTAAATGTAAATCAGGAAGATTAGGCAAGAAATCATTACCTATAACATACATGACGAGGATAAAGTCATCTAATAGCCTCTCAAAGTCAAACTCAAAAGGCATATCATCCATACCTTCTCTGAATTCCAATTCCAGGTACTCCCTTAATATAGAAAGATGTAGTAAGAAGAAGTTTTGATGCTCTAACGGCTTTGTCTTTTGGTTTCTGCCGAAAGTAACCTCTTCCCTCAATAATGCAAAATGCGGATCATGGGTGGAAAGGCCCAAAATAATCAAATCAGCGTCTAAACCATAGATACAATGTCTCGTGTTAGGGTTATAGTCCGCTCCAGACCTAAGCTGTCTAATATATTCCATAATCTTATGCTCACCTTCACCAGGAACCTCTTGACCAGAGAAGATCACATTGATATTTTGCCACGCAGAATCCGTTGAGATCTTTTGGTGGATAAAATACTTCATGTTCTTTGTCAACTTCTCCATAAATTCAGTACCAGGCGTAATCGCATTAGAATCAAAGGGCTCGCCAGTAGGAATTTGTTCACCATTCGCAATAGCCTTTTCAAGCGCCTTTTCACTATCCATAGCTGTCCTGAACCTACGACTTCTTTGCTGATTCATTTTGGCTCTTGGCGCAACACCATCAATTGCCATGTAAAACGTTTGCTTAGGTCTAATCGTATGAAACAAGTGATCAATATACTTGAATATATTCACAAACACTTCCTCCTCGGATAGTCTCTTCTTCAAATCATCTTCATGACTACCATGGGTACATATATGAAGAATAGAATTCATATCAAGGTATAAGTTATCAAACTCAGGAATCTGAGTTCCATCAATCAATTTAGAGATATTCGGCCATCTTTCTGAAATATACCGAAAAAACTTAGGAATACCCATTTTAAAATAGCCTATTCAAATGTCAATATTACCTCAGAAGGTCTTTTAGGTATCCTTTTAATGATTGTTCATGTAATAAACACTCATGTGCAGCAACTTCAGATATCACGTAAAAGAGTTCCAAGACGTGAGTCGTTTGTAATGATGTGTAGGTAGGGTAACACTAAAATGTAGGGTAACATAAGATGTATTCATTAAACCCAGGTAGAACAGTACTCGGCAATACCCACGATGGTTTTTGTAGCTCTTCAGTCGCTTTGAAGTGGTTTTAACTGTTCTTTTAGTTATCGGTCGATAGTGTTTATATAAGCCTATCGCCCTTCGGTGAAAATTAAAATCTGAATCGCATCGACTTCAGAAACATTGCTGATTTTAAAGGTATTTAACACGACTTAATAAATCTCGGTTGCTTCATCATGTTCAATTTTGGTGGCGGAGCTCCAACTGATAAGCCAGCAGCTCCTGGTGGCGGTTTATTTGGTCAATCTAATACTAATGCCGGAACAACTGGTGGTTTATTTGGTAATTCCAACACTAGCGGCGGTGTGAATACGGGGAATTTATTTGGACAGAACAATAACAATGTTGGAGGTACTGGGGGACTATTTGGTCAAGATGCCTCAAGGCCTGGAGGTAACACTGAGGTCAAGCCAGGTGGTTTATTTGGGCAAAATAATGTATCTCAGGCAGGTGGGTTATTTGGACAGAACAATAACACCAATTCTACTGGTGGCTTATTTGGAAACAGTTCAAATGCTGGCTCTGGAACTACTGGAGGCCTTTTTGGAAATAATACAACGAACACTGGCACCAGTAACCTCTTCGGCAACAAAACTGGAGGATTAGGGCAGGGTAGCGGAGGCCTATTTGGTAGCAGTTACGCGACCTCAAACACTGGCGGTCTCTTTGGCAATCAAAGCAAGACAGCCGGCTTCCAACAGCAACAGCAGAATACCCAGCCGATGAACAGCGCGCTGATGTCAATTTCGCAACTCCCCATAACCTCCATGACTAGAATCGCAGATCTACCTCCCCAGGTCCGTCAGGAGATCGAACAGCTCGACCAGTACTTCCAGCGCCAAGTCTCCATCTCCCACCACCTCAAGGCCGACGAAGAAGAGCATATGGAACTCATCAAATCTGTGCCACGTGACATCCAATTTTTGTTGAAGACCTACTCCATCACGACTCAGTCGCTCCAACAAGATCTAAAACGCATTCAGTCCATTAAAAGCTTGACCGACGATAACATTCGTGACTCCGAGAGTTTCTCGCTTATTTTGAATCAGCTCTTAACTCCGGGAACGAAGGTTTCCTCCGCTGAGCTTAACAGGTTCTTTCAAGAGAAGATCCAACTATACAATCAGAAATTGGACGAGTACTTCAGAGTACTTTCCGACATCAAAAGCGCCGTGAATGGCTTAGATAATGATATGTTTGGTACTAAAGAAAACACTAACGGTGAATTCGCCGATCCAATTAAGGCTAGCATCAATTCTATTATTGTCACAGTAATTGAGGAATTCGAGTTGTTCATGGACATGGCTGAACGAGTGGCACAATTACACCAGAGGGTGAAAGAACTAAACGGAACAGGCAAGAACTCTATAATATCGTCATAATACAATAATAGGTACCATTTCGAGGCAATATATACCGCAGAAATAGCTCTATAACTTCCTCTTGTAGTGTAGAATCACTAAGACGGTCGTTATAAGTGATTGATAGTCGTCTGTTTATCACGTTTTGACTAAACAGGGGGATCTCGCGAGGGGGAAGGTTTAATCATTTGAGCACCGACCTCAGGTTACTGTTAAAATTGACATATTTGTATTGTTTACTGTAAAGTGTGGTATTTAGGAGCTTTAATAGGGTGATTACCGGTGCTTCATATACTATTAGAATATTATCTATTGTTAATCATTGTAATAAGACGGATTTGCGTTAGTGTGGCAAATAGGGTTAGCTAATCGACTGAATCGGGGGTTTGTAGTTTATTAAAAGTATTTTATTAATACTGAAGAAACGATGGGATCGGTTGCTAAGCAGTTCGATAGAACGTGGAATTTGGTGACGTTTAATAGGGACAGTGACGGATCTATGGAATCTCAGTTGTTTGTTGAAGTAGCTGATCAAGCGAATTTCGATGATGTTCTGTCTAATACTAGCAGTGATGAGTCGGATTGGCCAACTAAACCGAATACTGCGGATAGTAGTGGTGGCAATGATAATTCCGAAGATATCATGGTTGTTAGTATGGATGATACGGAAGATACCTTTCTTGATAATAGCGGTGAAGAGGTGGAAGATGAAGAAAGTACGGTTAGGAAGATCTACAATGCTCTTCTAGAGAAGTTACAGGGTTTATCTACGTTGCAGGTGATGTTTTTGACGTCTTCAACTACAGTTCTCGTGTACTTTCTTGTTGAGCAATTGTGGATGTATTATGGACTGAGGAATAGTGAATTTGGAAGGACGGTTGCAAGCTTGATGCCTATGGTGGTTCCTGGAGAGCCACAAGAAAATACCGTGATGTTTAATAATGTTGAGATTTCAGTGCCATTTGAAAGGTTTGGTACAAGGAAATTTATTGTAGATTTTGAAAAAAAGGTTGCATATCCGATCTCCTCTGCTGATGATTTTATACCAACCCAGCTAGGTAAGCAGTTTTTGTCCAAGCTGATGGCCTACCAGCTGCTTTTCCTGTACAGGTTGCAGTACGAGTGCTTACCCCGGTTAGCGTATAAGTATCAAATTTTCAGGAACCATGTAAACGATGGAGTTGTCAGTCTTGGCACACTGCTATCGCGGTCCGTCTCGGCGGCCATGGAACCAATATCTATAAATTGTGGATGCGCACGTGATTTTATACTGGATTTCTACTACAGTAACATTTATACTACCTGGGGCACCCTGAGTGAATCATATGAAGCGCTAGTTAGCGCATTGAGTTCTGTGAGTGAGACCATCTATGAAAAACTGACACCGACAGGCCGAGTATTGTCACAGGCTGTAGGATATTACCATTTGCCGGATCACGATATGAGTACCTGGAGTTTACTCGACGGCTGGATCAGTAAGAAGTGGATTCTGGTTTCTTCACAGGCATGTAGGTATCTTGATAAGATCAAGCTTACCTTCTCCAAGCAGTAATAGGATTACCAGGGAACAGTAAAATATATTTACCAATGCATATACAGTCATACTTACGCACGCATACACAACGGTTATTGAGATTGCTATTATTCTGCTTTAGTTGGGAAGGTTAGATATAAAAAAAACTATTCTATGTCAAATGGGCCGGTTGAGCATATTTGTTTAAAACATGCAGTTTGCATTCATATGTGCACATATACATAAATTTCTATAGTATATATTTATCATGTTGGTTTTGAATATCCACTAATAGCAGCCTCGCTGTAAATTACTTTTCAATATTTTCATGTTCTTGTTTGCTTCTTGATTGAGCGCTCTATTATTTGCTAATTACCTAAATTAATGTTAAAAGAGTAATTTTGCACTTTAATATACATTGTACCATTGATAAAATAATAAACAAAGGTTGACACAACCTAACAGAAGTCAATGTAAAATGACAATATAAATTATAGTTTTGACAAGCCATTACCGCTATATTACCCCTTCTTCCGAGTGGTGTCACGATTTTTACAAAATAGTCATACTGTCGTTGTAGAAAATTACGTAGGAGAAATAAAATGTAATTTTAATCCGACTAAGTTATTATATAATACTATATTTGACAAATGATTGTTACAAGTTGGTTCCGATCAATGAATGCTTAACTCCGCATAAATTAAAGCAATTTTTAATTTTTAGAGGACAATTGTTGAATGTTGTTGGTTGTCTGGATTCATATGTTAAAAGACGTGCTTTGTTGCGTACTTGCTTACTACGTTAGTTAGGTAACCAAGCTCTTCAATCCGCACTCTTCAATCCGCACTTGATTGTTATCTAAAGGTCAATATGAATAGAGCTATGACTTGCTGGATAAGAAAGTAGAATCAACGCTATACAATAACGCAGTAATAAATAACCTTATAACATAAGTTGGAAGGAATAAAGGAAATTTACTTCTTTTCAAATCCCCTTTTCATACCCTACCAATACTGCGGTAACTTTTCCTTTACTAAACCCAGTTAGTGGATAGTGTTAACAGATAATGACCAGCCAACATATACGAGTAGTTGGTACTAAATACTGGCATTCTGTCCTTCGATTGCTTCAAATTCTAAGCATTGAAATATAGAAAACAGCTGGGCAAGTAGTCAATAGCTTAAAGTCTTCCAAAGCTAGAAATACCGTCATCTAAAATCCCATAATTAAACCATTCATGGCCCATTGCCTCTTTGGCAGTAATACGTTCAGTTGGATCGAATTCAAATAGTTTGCGACACAAATCCACAAACCAGTACCAGAATAAAAATATTTCGCGGTCCAAGTTCAAATTCCTACTATAAAACTTTGATTCTATCATCGCCCAGTTCTGTTCTGGGGAAAAATCCCAGTCTATTACTAACCATTCACCGAAGTCCTTTTGCAGTTTCGCTGAAATTAGTTTATCCAGACGATCGCAAGTAGTCATTACTCGTTTCATCGATTTTTCTTTGGTTACAATTTCTCCTTTGTAATTACGTTCTGGCCACTGCAAAGTCATAGTATTCTTGTCAAAATGCCTTACAACAGTTGTCATTAGGTCTGACGGTACATTGCCCAATTTATGCTCTACTTTGTAGAACATCTTACTAACCATTTTCCGGGCTATAGACTCGCCATTGATTCGCTGCATCATAGCCATATGCTCCAAGTTTTCATGGATGGGGTATAGTGATTCACCAGTTACTAACTCAACTAAGACGCAGCCAATGGACCAAACGTCGCATGGGAATGACCATCCCAGACCGAGCACTATTTCAGGGGCACGGTAATGGCGGGTTGAGATAACAGGGGGATGGTATTCTTGACAAAATACTGCAGATCCGAAGTCAATCAATTTGACCTCCGGATTCGTCAGAATCATCTGCTTGCCCCCAGAAGCCTGCTTCCGACGGGTGCTTAAAGTAGCGAGTAATGAACCAGATAGCGGTACTTCCACATATGACTCATCGCAGATTAATATGTTCTCTGGTTTGAGGTCAGTGTGTATTATCCCCAAATCATGCAAGAAACAGACAGAGCGAATCAGCTGTCTAGATATTGCTTGCACATGGGACCCCGGAAAACGAGGATTCCCATTATTGCACATAAAGTCATATATTGACTTTCCGAACAAATCTGTAACCAGACAAATATGATTCTTGTAGTCAAAGCACTCCCGCAATACCAAACACTGATAGCTACCTAGAGGGTCATGCTCCTTTATGGTCTGCAGAACCCTCAGCTCGGTCTTCGCTGCCTGCCGATATCGATCCACAGCGCGAATGATTTTAATGGCAACAAACTTCTTCCTCAATTCTTTGTTGTCCGTACATTTGATAACCTTGCCAAATGTTCCTTGACCAAGCAATTCTTTCGTAGTGAAACGTCCGTTAGCAATAAGGTCATTTTCCCGGTAAATATAGTGCCCGTCTTTATCAGTTTTGAAATATTCCTTCTTTATAGTTCGTGACTTTCTTCCCAATAATTTGCTAAACTTCGGTTGCGATAAACTCAAAGTCGTACCAACTCCAAGCGATGCTCCCAAAGCATTAGAGTTAGGATCAATTTCACTTGGGTCGATAGTTGGATCAGCAAGCAATGCATCGGAATTCGGCGACGTAGAGCGGATAACCGGAAGCTTAACAGCCTGATTGCTATTCAAGGTCAAACTGCTAGAGCCACTAATATGTAGCAACTCTTCATCGGTCTGACCTCGCCGTGGCACAACCCCAATGTCTCCAGGGGCTACAAAGTCCCTGTAATACAGTTTCGCGTGAGGCAGCTGGGGTAAAGAAACGGTACGCTGTTTCTTATACCGCCGAGAAGTATAATTCCCACCAACGACAGTATTGTTTAATGCACGTAGACCTCCCACCATATCTTCATCCATATCATTGCCAAACACTAGAGGCTGTTCATGAGTTTCCGGAGCAACGGTTTCTACCCCGTACGGGCTCCCAAAGTTATTTCCCAGCATGTACGTCTGTCGCTGTAGCATCTCGTTAATCAAAGGATCCCTGTCCTCATCCAGGTAGAAAGCACCATTAGAAACGCGCCCCACCCCTTCTACAAGTCTTTCCTCCCCGATATTGATAACTGTCGGCGATGAATCAGCACCTTGCGTGCCAACAGAATTTGGCCCATATAACTCAAATGGCCTAGTTCTTTTGCGTTTTACTCGTGTATTGTCTGCCATTTGTCTTTACACTTAATGCAATACCCTATACTAACTAGCTATAACACTCTCAGATTGGTCACAGCAATAACCGCAAGAGTTTTTTTCGTTTATCCTGCCTGTTGTCGACCAAGATATTCTGACCCTATGCTAGCTCCCTTATCGAGTATCACAAGCCTGTCTATTCTCTTTGTACCCACAGTAGAGTTAAGTAGTTCTTACACAGCGGGTATAACGCCTGCTAAGTTCCAAAGTGATGTTTAGCCAGTCTAAATGCTATTGCTTGCATGGGCCAAGCAAAGAAGCCTAATGTAACCACTAGCAACTTAAAGGAGACCCACGGACTCTAGCACACGCCGCCGAGTCATGCTGAGCTCGTCAAACGTGACAGCACGAGGGGGCAATCTACTAGTCACCAAGAACGAAGACCGGGTAGCACTTCGGCCCGGTCACGTGGCATATATTGCCGCCGCCAGCAGTGAGCTAGCGCCATGCCGGAGCAAGCAGGAGCGATACCACAGCTCTACCCCGCGTATGTGTATCGTCTTCTTGGAAAGTGGCGGCGGCAAATCTACAACGGCGGCAAGCGCGCACCGATCGCCCAGAAAAACGCGCGGACTGCATGGCTTAAATCAAGGTCCTTGGGAAGCATGGCATCGCCGTCCGTTTCTATTATATTCAGTTCTCTATCCCCTTAGCCTTCCTTCACATAGTTCTTGCATTGCGCCTTGCTGATCACCGTTATGTTGTGTTGTACAGTGAGGTAGCGTGTACAGTTCAAGAAAAATAAAAATTAAAGGATGAAAATAATCTTGAGTATTTTGATTGTAATTCAGAAAGGAAAGATACAAACTAACTCCCCTTCATCGGAACGGAGATCACCGCCACTCTTATCTCCGTTTGTTTACGGATAGCGACCTGCTGTAAAGAAACATTCTATAACTCCGAATAAAGTGTAGGTGCTATTATTTTGATTTGATCATCGGATTGATTGAGGGATTACTGCGAAGAGATCTCAGTTGTATCTGCAAAACTGAAACATCCTATTGTCTCTAAGATCTGCTTTCCAAACTTTTCATACTTTTCTTGATCTCTATGATAAAAGTGTAGCAAATAGATATTTTATGCTAGAAACGTTGCCTTTGCTTTTATACCTAGATCACACGGTAACCCGATATACTTGCCTTTTCCTTTTGTCTGCTCGGTCTTAAATAGGTTCAAGTGCATGCGCGAGGTGAATTGCGCGCTCTAAAGAAAGGCGTGTATAGGCAGGGGCCACGATTATTATATATGCCTATACAGATTAGGATGTACGCATTCCCTTCGTCACAGGGGAAGAAGTTCTTGCAGCGACTATCGTCCCTTTCAGAGTTGGTGTATGAGCAGAACAGAAAGATAAGATAAGTTGCAGCAGGCTGAAGTCCTCGAAAGATAATATATATTCGCCTGCTGTTTAAAGCAGAAGGCCACGCTGTGTTCAAAGACGATAAACATATGAACCAAAACTGCAGACATAAAAGTGTGAATGGCGACCCGAAGCTGGCGCCTCCGCCGGGGCAGACGTTTGAGACTGGACAGCGCGCGAACTTCGAGCCGAGACTGCTGCCTGCAGACTCATTGATGTATCGGTTCTACAATCCGGGTTCAGAAAATGCATCGACGGCTGCGACTGCTACCCAGCCGCTGCCTTCGCTAAAAGAGATGATACACACATCCGAGCCTGCAGTTCCACCACTGGGCCCGCGCGTCACTAACGTCCGACTACCTCCTATATATGTTCCAACCGAACCGCCACAGCTGCCCCCACCACTACGACAGTCTTGTTTCAAGGACACTTTACCTATGCGTCAGCCGGCTGCTCCGGCAGTACTAACGACGCCAACGCATTCCGGCGGTTCTATGCGCCTATCGTCCCCGTCATCCCTACCCGCTGCTTTAATCCAGTACAGGCGCAATTCAGTTCCCTGCAGGTCACCCAAAAGCCAACAGTCCGTCTCTATCGATGCAACTTACTCCCACAGGAAGAGCTCCTCGGTGTGCGAGATATGCGGCAAGGACTTCAAACGTCCCAGCGCTGTGCGCACTCACATGGTCGTCCACAACGACGACAAACCCTACAAATGCCAGTATCCTGGGTGTCTCAAATGCTTCAACGTCAAGAGTAATATGTTGCGACATATGCGCAAACACAAGCTAGACCCCTAACCGCATCGCATGGCCATCTTACTCGATTCAAAGATGACTCTTGTACCTATACAAGCACATATATACGCGGCGTCGTCGACTAGCGGGCGTGCCCCCGCTAGCAAATGTCGAACACTCTAAGAACTCTCCTCCACCGGTCCCAGATCTCTTCACTAACATTCACTTGTATCACGTGATCTATATACACTGTCTACCTACTACGCTTCCCCGGCGCGTCCTCGGGCAGCCCCAAGTGTTTCCACTCGTCCCTATCCATCAGCTGGTGGTCCATCCTGCACCGTAAGTAGTCCTTGGCAAGTAACCTGCAATTTGGCGCATTTTCCCCCCTCACCAACTTCAAGCAGTCCAAGTACTTCTGCATCATTCCGCTGCATTCGCCATCGTGGTCCAATGGAAACGACCCCCGCTCCGGTGGCGTGGGCGAAAGCGCCCTTAGTGAATTACCAGGGTTTGCAGACATCTTTTACCGGTATAGCTCTCTGCAAATAACTAATTAGAACCTGTGGCCTGACTTTAATATGTAACGTCTACTGCGAAATTCTCTGTCTAGTAACGCCAGCTCTCAGTAAAACCACTACAGTAAAAAAATCGCTCGTGAAAAATCACCGTGTAAAACCACCGGCAAAACCACCCGTAAAAAATCACCCGCATTTCACCCGCATTTCACCCGCAAAAATCACTCGTACCTAATCACCTCCCGACAAAATCATGCGGTTAAACTCTAACCACATCACTAATCCGATCATACGCCGGCGACTAGGCGCCACCCCGCCCTCCACCACCATCTCCATGTTCGTACCCACGTTCTCGATCCGACGTTGCAAATGACCTGTAATTCTTATTGAGATCCGGTCTTTTTAAACACACTCAGTCTTAACCACCAAGACAGAGAATTGGTGTGCGCTGTTTTTCCGTCACTATTTCTGATGCCACATTTTACGTGTCGTAGTGCCTTAGGATCTCATGATACCCTCCATAGATAGTTAGCCTATTATGTACCCAACCAGTGCCAACAATGCTTATCTCAACCCGTAGTGAAGATACAGATTACCCCTTTTGTATGGTTCCTGTCCTGATAACATCACGCCTATTTGCGCTTAAAACAACAGGTATGAAACAGATTCAGATGACGCGCGATTGTATAGTGAGACCATATGTTTGATTCGACAGTCATAACCTAATAAATTGATGTCGGAGGATTTACAGATATGACGCATACTTTCTGTGATTGACTACAGGATCTTCGACTAGGCACTTGCACTTCTGAGTGTGAATGGCACGGATTACAGTAACAACCACGCTTATAGCTGAAACACGCACTTTAACCTACTGAAGGATACACCCTTCGATAAAGGAACCTGTGGTATTTACGTACAAGGGATAAAGGCCTTGTGAAATAATGCATCAGGATTGTCTACGGCGGGTCCGTTAATACTACATACTCTATATTTGCGGATTGTATAGGCCCACAGAAAAAAAGACGGACTATACGCGTTAAAGTAGACGTAGTTATTTACAGGTTCTCTAGAGCTTATCGTACCCAGACAGTGATCGTAGTACCTTTTTTTAAATTATAGGATGCGGATAAACAGAAATATATGTCTGCTGTATGTAGGCCGAGCTCGATTTAAAGGTGACTATGCAGCGAACTATTTACGGTGGTATATATTTAGTTAAAGTTGAATAATATATATTAGGATGTGGAGTAAAATTAAGTATGTTCTTAAAACCCGTTGAATCAAAAATATCCAATGAATACTCACGAGTTTAGTTATAATACATGCAACAGATATGTGCAACAAGTGGACAGACCAGCAGCTTTGATCCCGGCTGTGTACGGGGAGCACCAGCACCAAAGTTTCTGCTCTAACGACCGAGTTATGCTTCCTCCCCTATCGTCGCTCCTGCAAATACCTTCTTACCAAGATGGCTCCTTCTCAACGCCTCGGCTGTCCGAGACTCATTACATGACGCCCAAGCTCGCATCTGTGCCAAATTACAGCGTGAAAGGAATGCAGTCGCCACTAACGCCGACGGCATCATCGGTTATGAACAACGCTATACAGCAGCCCGGGTCGGCTTCCTACTTTACATTGGATACCACGCTCCGGAAGGTCCATGATGATGTTTCGAATACAACTTATCACACATCACCAGCTTTTCGCGTTACGTCAAAACGAATTGTTGACTGGCGGAAATATGATCCCAAGAAAACCTGTCCACTGTGCGGCAGGCAGTGTACCAGGCCCAGCACATTAAAGACACACATGCTTATCCACACAGGAGAGCTCCCATTCCAATGCAGCTGGACTGGCTGCGGGAAGCGCTTCAACGTCAGGAGCAATATGAAAAGGCACTTTAATTCACACAAAAGAAAACTCGCCAAGGAAAATGGACAATTGAATAGTAGCATCGCGCAGTAATTTTACCTACACGGGGTATTCACTTAATTAGCAAAGGCTCTGGAAAGGCGGAACTTGATGTTCACATAACGGATAGCCGATAATTTTGTACACACGTATATAGGAATGTAAGATAAATCCACGTATGATATACAGGATGAGCTAGAGAAAAGGCCAAGCATTCTACGTTTTCCTTCTTGTTCCTAAGGGCTGATCTCGATAACCTAAAAAATTTAACAAAAGGAGGTATTCCGATGGTATTGTCATTAGAAACCACATTCTGGAGCTACCGTAACGCGATCGCGAATAACAATGATGAAACGTTCGTTGCCAAGAGATTAACCTTAATATCTACGTCGGAGTGAATTATCAGATCATTATTGTCATGCTGTGATGGGGCACACGTAGCAGGCATCTGATCGTTGGAATTGAGCTTTACAAATTGATGTGATTTCCTACATTCCGTACTAAACGAAAAAGTTAAATGTAAATAAGCTTTACTTAGAACAGCCCTCTAAGGTCTTAATCTCTTGGGGTCCCTTGGGAACAAGGTTGCTCTTCTAATATTCTTTAGACCGAGATAGAACATAACGATTCTCTCTAAACCGATACCACCACCTGCATGTGGAGGACAGCCGTAGGTAAAAGCGTCACAGTAGTCTTTGAAGCCTGGATCTTCTGGGGTTAAACCGTGGTGTCTCATTCTTTCTTTTAGTAATTCTGGATCATGAACACGTTGGGCACCGGACATAATCTCCTCTCCCCTCATGAAGAAGTCGTAAGAATTAGAATAGCGAGAATCTTTAGGATCTGGCATCGTATAGAAAGGACGGATTTCGAGAGGGAACTTGTCGAGAATATAGAAGTCGGTATCATATTTTTCCCTTACAAGTGCACCTAGGAATTTTTCGTTCTCTGTAGACAAGTCTTCTAGGTCATCGATTTCCTTTCCTGCCGCTCTCAACATAGCAATACCCTCAGCGTAATCGATTTTCACCATTTTCCCATCTTTTGGCAGTTTAAATTCCTCAACGGGATATTGTTTCCGGACGATTGCAATCTCATCAGCACAACGAGTCTTCAACTCAGTGAACATGAAGACGAAAAGGTCGCTTAGT
This sequence comes from Eremothecium sinecaudum, assembly GCF_001548555.1. Taxonomy (NCBI): domain Eukaryota; kingdom Fungi; phylum Ascomycota; class Saccharomycetes; order Saccharomycetales; family Saccharomycetaceae; genus Eremothecium; species Eremothecium sinecaudum. The sequence continues at coordinate 284,546 of NC_030899.1, read as the reverse complement.
AGGTCAACAACTTCGTGGTAGTGCTCTTCAAACGCAACTTCCAGATCTAATCCAGTAAATTCTGTCATGTGACGGTGAGTATTAGAGTTTTCAGCTCTGAAAACAGGCGCGATTTCGTAGACCTTTTCAAAGTCAGCTGCGATTAGTTGCTGCTTATAGAACTGTGGAGATTGGGCCAAATACGCGTTACCTTTAAAGTATGAGACCTCAAACACATTGGCACCACCTTCAGAAGGAGAAGCCAATAGCTTGGGAGTGTGAATTTCGGTAAACTTTCTGGCTTGCAAGAATTCTCTGAACAATTGACAAACTGCAGCTTGGATTCTGAAGATAGCTTGGTTGGTGGTGGTCCTTAGGTCGATGACACGGGCATCCAATCTGGTGTCCAAGTTGACAACAGGGAGGCCAGCAGCTTCAGCCTCGGCCTCAGAACGGGTAGCATCCTCCAAAAGGATTGGCAATTGTTGTGGTGTTTCGGAAATCGTAAAGAGCTTGGTAACTTGAATTTCTAGGTTTTGAACAGTAGCAGATTTGATTGGCTCGGCTACTTTTCTGACGATACCATGAACCACAACAATTGATTCCAAATTGACAGCACCTGCCCACTTCACCATCTGCTTGGAAACAGAACCATCCTTGTTAACCTTTAACAATGCCTGGATCAATGCAGATTGTTGTCTCATTGTTATAAATGTTAAAGTAGCACCCTGCTGTCTTGAGTTGTGGACACGGGCTCTAAAAACAACCTCCTTGCCATCATCCTCTTCGGTTAATTCTGCAAATTGGATTCTTTCAACACCACTTCTGGTAGTAGATTGGATCAATGGTAACTTACCGTAGTTCTCCTTAGCAGTGTCAGATGCGGCAGCTTCTTTTTCACGAGCTTCTTTTTCAGCTGCCAATTGAAGTGCACGCTCTTCCTTCTTACGTTGCTTCTCTTGCTCTTTTTGTAACTTCTTTAAAGCTTTCTTGGATAATGGTTGACCATCTTCGCCTAGGATAACTGGTTCATCTGCTGCTGCAGCATCAGTGTTTAGTGCTGCCACTTGTTCAGCAACTTTCTCAACTTGTTCAGACATATTAGATTATTACCCGTACTATCTAATGAGGTTAAGACTTCAGTTAGGGGTTTAGTTAACAGTATTATGATGAATTGTCAAGTATCTTAACGTACGCTGCCTCGAGTTTAGCAATGGATCCAAGCTACAACGCCTAACGAAAAACTTTTCAGCACGTGACTCACATGTCGTACCAAACGATATGTCTCGTAACTTGCTTAATAACCTAGGTCGCAGCCGCTCCGCAGATCAGCTGGTCTTACGTTATAACGCATATTCGCAGGTTCAAGAAACGGAGATCGCATATAAGCCCTGTTTCTAACTTGCGCTAATTAGCTCGGGTGAATTGTAGATTAAAACTCCTTTAAACCTTATTTCACATTCCTGTTTTTCAGATGATTGACCCACATATCAAGACCTAATGATCGAATTTAGAAAAAGCGGCCTATAGCAGTTATCGGGAGAGTACGTAACTAATTATCATCTTAGGATTGATCCTCTTGCAAGAAGTGTTTCATGGTTCAAAGTATCTAACTAAATTACCGCTGCACAAGGGTACGACGCGAAGTGAATCATTTACATACAAGCCATCTCCTCAAAAAGTTGATCCCAGCTGATTTACTTGTTAGCGTATTCGTTTTATCTGCGTGCAGCAGATCACTTGACGTTCAACTATAACACTTGTTAAACGAGCCTGCGGCTGGTATCCTGCTGATAGACGCATTGAGTCACGTGACTTGATGCAGATCAATAGCGGGACCCTGGATGCTTTTGTGATACCTCGCACGGGATGCAATCCTGTGGTCAAGATAACGTTAAACTCCATGCCGGATATCGGAGCAAACTTTAGAAAAGCTAAAAGTGTAATTCTTGATTCAATACAAATATTAATAATAAATAAATTTAAGACTAGAGTATTCTCCCTCGACCACGAGACAATAAAATACAACTAAATAAATACATATTAGAAGGTACATTCAATATAACCTTCTTATAACAAGATCATTTCTTGGCCTTGGCAGCAGCCAATTTGTTTAGTGCAGAACCGTGAATGAACCACTCAATTTGTTCAGAGTTGAAAGTGTGGTCCAACTTGGTTTCCCAAGATTCACCATTCTTTGGGTGAACTCTCAAGGTCAATGGCTTACCTGGTTGGAACTCAGTCAAACCGTCAATGTCAACGGTGTCATCAGGGTTGATTCTGTCGTAGGCACTTGGGTCAGCGAAAGTCAATGGCAACAAACCTTGCTTCTTCAAGTTAGTTTCGTGAATACGAGCGAAAGATTTGGTAATGATAGCAAAACCACCCAAGTATCTTGGTTCCAAAGCAGCGTGTTCACGGGAAGAACCTTCACCGAAATTCTCACCACCAATAACAACCCACTTGACACCCATAGCCTTGTATGCTCTAGCAGTTTCTGGAACACCATCGTATTTACCGGTAAAATGGTTCTTAACACAGTTAGCCTTCTTGTTCTCGGCGTTGATAGCACCGATCATGTAGTTGTTAGAAATGTTTTCCAAGTGACCTCTGTATTTTAACCATGGACCTGCCATAGAAATATGATCCGTAGTAGTCTTACCTAGAGACTTGATTAAAATAGGCATGTTAGTTGGGTTCTTGCCGTCCCAGGTTTCGAATGCTTTTAGAGCTTGCAAACGGTCAGAGGTTGGAGCAATCTTGACTGAAACTTGATCACGGTCCTTTGGTGGAGCCAGGTAAGTGTTCTCACCAGGGTCGTAACCTCTAGTTGGCATAGCATCACCAGTTGGAGGCTTCAACATAAACTCATTACCGTCCTTGTCCTTTAACTTGTCAGTCAATGGGTTGAATCTCAAGTCACCAGCAATGGCGAATGCAGTGACTAATTCTGGAGAAGTAACAAAAGAGTGGGTTTGAGGGTTACCATCATTTCTAGATGTGAAGTTTCTGTTGAAAGATGTGACAATAGTGTTCTTTTCACCCTTCTTCATGTCTTGTCTGTCCCATTGACCAATACATGGACCACAAGCATTAGCCAAGACAACACCACCGAATTCAGTGAAAGTGTCCAATTGACCGTCACGAGCAATAGTAGCTCTAACTTGTTCGGAACCTGGGGTAACAGTGTACAAAGACTTAGCCTTCAAACCGTGGGAAGCAGCATCCTTGATAATGGAAGCAGATCTGGACATGTCTTCGTAGGAAGAGTTGGTACAAGAACCAATCAAACCAACCTTAACTTCCAATGGCCAGTCGTTCTTGACGGCAACTTCCTTCAACTTGGAGATTGGAGTAGCCAAATCAGGAGTGAATGGACCGTTCACGTGAGGTTCCAAAGTGTTCAAGTCAATTTCGATAACTTCATCGTATTCAGCACCCTTGTCAGCAGTCAACAAGTCATTGTGGTACAATTCAGCAAATTCAGCGACTTGGTGTCTCTTTGTGGCCTTCAAGTACTCAACCATAGATTCGTTGAATGGGAATACGGATGTAGTAGCACCGATTTCAGCACCCATATTACAAATGGTAGCCATACCAGTGGCTGAGAAAGTATTAACACCGTCACCGAAGTACTCCACAATCTTACCGGTACCACCCTTAACTGTAGTTATACCAGCCAATTTCAAGATAATATCCTTTGGAGATGTCCATCCGTTCATACGACCGGTTAACTTAACACCCATGATCTTTGGAGCTTTCAATTCCCAAGGCAAATCGGACATAACATCCACGGCGTCCGCACCACCAACACCGATAGCAAGCTGACCTAAACCACCTGCATTTGGAGTGTGGGAATCGGTACCAATAATTAAGGCACCTGGGAATGCATAGTTTTCTAGCACAATTTGGTGGATAATACCAGAACCTGGCTTCCAGAACCCAATGTTGTACTTAGCAGTGGCAGTCTCCAAAAAGTCGTAGACTTCCTTGTTGATATCAACGGCTCTCTTCAAGTCCTTAACACCACCGGTTTGAGCTTGGATCAAATGGTCACAGTGAACTGTAACAGGACGTGCAACCTCTGGCAAACCAGCCGACATGAACTGTAAAATAGCCATTTGTGCAGTGGCATCTTGACAAGCCACACGATCTGGGCGAAGCTTCAAGTATGACACACCTCTCTCAATTGACTGTCCATAAGGATCGTCCAAATGACCATATAAGATTTTTTCAGCATAAGTCAATGGGCGGCCAAGTCTTTCACGAACAATGTTAACAAAGTCCAAATTCTCCTTGTAGTTAATGAAGGACTTCTCTTCCAATAAGTTCTGGTTGACCTTAGAATCCCTAGTTAACCTAGTAGCGCTCGATAAGCTACGACCAACTGGCCCTCTTCTTAGTATTGCACGGGCAGATAACATATTTGCTATGTATTCCAGATGTTATCCCGATACTGAAATCAATTAGATATAACCCCTGAATGGACCAACGACACAGTAACAGATTCAAATAAACTTAAAATATTCTACTGTCGGCTATTCTTCGCCTATATTTATATTTATCTAACCTTTGAAAACGTCTTAAAAACTAGGCCATTAAGGCAAACATTACTCTATAGAAAGCCTCTTAAAATTCAGCAACCTATTCATAGTCATCAATTAATCTCTATAACACGCGCAAAAAAACGATCGGAGCCGATCTGACCGAAGTGGCAAAAAAGGTTACGGGCCCGAGAACGGATTTGCGGGCCCCGAGGTTCATGGCCGGGTAACAGTACAAGCCCAAGCTCCGCGGCTAATAAGGGATGCCGTTGGTGAGTCTTTGGAACTCGTCATAGCCCTTGGTGAAGACGCTTTCATAAGAGCGACGTATTAGAGCACGCATGAACAGCGCAGCGTCGTGATCTGACTTGTTAGGTTGGAACCTAGCTTCCAGGTTTCGAATTGTCTTTTCACCTTTAAAACAAGGTAAACTGCTGCCCAGCATGGGTACTACTGTTTGTATTATAGTTTGCATGTGAGGACGTGCGGCTAGGTAGGCCTTTATGCATAGTTCTTGGAATTTATGATATGCTTGGGTATCTTGGCTACCACCCATTACGCGTACCATTTCTTTTGTTAGTTTAAACGGAACGGCTTCAAATTTCACACCTCCGGGTACGATATCGAAAATGAAACCGAAGTCGATATGCAGACAATGGCCTTGGTCGTCGTACATGATGTTTCCATTATGTCTATCTTTGAAGTGTAAGATATACGAGATAACGCTGTAAGCGGCTAAGGACTTGACGAAGTTGTTCCGTGCGTTTTCAAACTCGATGGAGTTCTCGGGACCGAATTTCGTGGTGAAGTACTCATACAGGCCGTTGACGGCTTCGCGGCCGAGCATATCACGTGAGATAGAATTTGGCAGTACGTCGATGACTCCACAGCCTGGAGCGGTCGCTGTGACGCGGTATGGGAAAACGTACAGATCCATACCTATGGAAGCCCAAATGGTGCGGAATACGGAGATGAGTTGAAGGGCTAGAACATCCTGGCGACAGTCGTCTCCGACCTTGAAGATAGCGCTTTGGCGTTTTTCGATTGTAGCTTCCTCGTCTGTGGTCTTGTCAACGATGACGTTTTTTCGTATGATAAAGGTTGCCATAAAGGGAGCCTTCGCGTGGGATTGGAGGGGTTTCCCACTCTTGCGGTCAATATCAACAACGACACCGTCTGGGTTGCTTGGCAAGTATACGTCTGGTTCGACGACGATCTTCGCCATCTCCTCATCGATCTTGACCTTTTTCTCGGCCTTAGTCTTTCTGATATATGGCTTTAGTTTACCGGATATGCTTGTGACGTCGTTAAAGAACCTGAATTCCCGTTGGTAGTAATTGAGATGCGACTCGCTGAACCCCCGGATCATTTTTTCGCGGATACGGTCCAGCGTGGGCTTTATTGGGTCTTCAATTGTAGCTTCGTCGTCTTTGTAGCAGTTCGCAAGCATATTCCATATGATCTGGTGGGAAAAGAGGAAGCTCAGTTTGGCAGTATCCAAAATGAACCTTTCCACATACCCTCTTACATCATTTCTGAGACATTGAACAAGCTGGGGAACGTAGAAGAACGTTAGGTTGATGTCGTGGGATTCCAATGCACGAACATTGTACTGTATTAAAAATGACTGCTCGTTCCAGTTTGGTAAAAATAGATTAATAGACTGTATTGGTGAGACTGGTGTCCAGTATAAAACATACTTAGACACCGGACCTTCTTGTTCCAGCAAATATGTTAAAGCCTCTGGGATATGTACGCAATGCAGTGGATATTTGCAAACCAGTCTAGAAAGAGCTTTGACGTGTTTTTTATCGTGATACCTGCCAACTAGAGAGACGGCCATCGCAGCGTCAATGTCGAAGGCCAGTTTCACCAGATCGGAAGGAAGAGACGGCAACTCTGTTGCGGTGCCGAGAGGGTCCAACCATGTCTCCAAAAGATTTAGCTCACTTACGACAAAACTTTCTAGCAAGGTGACTTTAGCGCCAGTATAACTGCGCAATACAGGACCCAATCCTTTGAGGTGGTTTTGTAGCTCTACTAGAAGTGATAAATCAGTGCGTATTTTTAATTCATTAGATCCAAATGGCCACGATCTTGGTTTTTTAAACCACATCAAAGCTCCATTCACAATCGTTTGTGACAACAGTTTAGCATCCCAGCTATTTTGGTTCACAATGAATGACAATATCATAAGCGCAAAGTTTAACAACTCTGTACGTGCCATTCTTGCGTATGGGTGGTAGCTTGCGTACTTCAGATTGGACACACTATAGTTCGCTAGTCTAGTAAAGATTTTTAGTAAATGGGTACTTTCAAATAGTGTTCCCTCAAAGTGAGAGGCAAAGAGCCTGACCACATATTGATGGGGTTCAATGGATTCACTAACAGCTCTCGCGGTTTCATTTATTTTCTTCTTGTTATAAGGTGAATATTCCATTGGCTGGAACTCTTCTGGTGTCAAATCAAATTGATGCGAGTAGAGTCCCTTATTCTGGTCAATTGATTGCATGAAAAAGTACGCAATTTCGGCAACTAACAAGTGTGAGAGGTCTTTTCTTTCTTTTATAACGGACAACCATATATCTGTAGCAATTTTCATTGAACTACTCGAGAAATGTTTAAATGGGATAGATACAAGTTCGTAAACCAAACTGGACGACTTTCCTTGGTGTAGTAACAGCAAAATGGCGCATAGGTCAAGGTAATCAGTTACCAATGATTCTGAGAACTTTTTTGATTTTTTGAAAGATGCGTCTAGCTGTGCTTTAATTTCCAACCTTTCTGCTTCCAATTCCTTCCATGACGACAAAGTGGCTTTATCAACTAAAAACTTTGATCTCCAGGAATGCTGAGACAAAAAGCTTGAAATGGTATCAGGTTTTTCGAAGCCACGAAGATTAATCTTGGATAGTTCTTTATCCGCTGTCAAAACAGACCCTGCCATTTCAAATGCGAAGGATACACCGAACTCGACGCTGCTCTGTCTATGGAACCCACCTAGACCAGAGAGATAAGATTGCAGTAAGATTTTCGTATCTTGGTTCGCCTTCTTCAAAATGATTTTTACCCATTCCTTCGCATTCTTGTATAATCTTTGCAATGATGAAGTTCTCCACTTATAAGAATCGGAGATCATCACTTTAGTCTTCGAGTGCTTCAATTCATACTCATAGCGCGGTTCATATTTGTTTGTCTCATAATCTACAATGCTATCGAAAAGCATAGTCAATGAATCTAATAACATAGACAATGATTCCATATGACATAAACTAGAGGGCACCCTCCTAATAAAAAGGTCACAACACTGGAAGGCAAAATCCTGTAAATACAGGTTCCGATGCGTCAGTAATAGAATCATATTGGTTAGCTGTCTTGCAATCTGTTCAGACGAAAATATACGAGGGTCACCTTTCATAACTAGCTTGGTAAACCTTTGAACAATTGAAATGACAATTGACCCCGTAAATCGCTCTAGGTTGCTGGCAACAAGCGATGGATTCGAAAAATAAAACAAAGCTGTCGAGCAATCACCGGACTCACATCTTAAAGTCTCAAGGAAAAGGGTTGAAGCAAGGAACATCACCTTTGGAATAGATATGGTCCTCGCCACAACAGCATTTATATTTAAATGATCCGCAAGACGATGCTTCTGCTCTTTAACGTTATGGTTGGATGAACCACGACGTAAAATGGTATTCATATCAACAGAGGTTTCTCTATTATTAGCAGGGAAATCAGAGGTCAATGGCGGACTATTATAAGCAATAACCCTAAGCTCCTTATAGTATAATTCAGTGAGCCTAGAACCACCATGAAAACCGTGCACAACCATATTAAACCAAATATTTCTGTACAAGTTGGTCGTGACTACATCATTGCTTAGGTCTAAAGGTGGTTCACCAGGTTCTGGTAACAGAGCAGCCAATGGCCTCAAGTATAGAGCAATTTGCTCTGCAACTTGAGAAATTTCACTATGTGGTCTATGGTGTTCCAATTTTTCGACTTCACCACGTGCGATAATAACTTCCAGCAACTCCCTTAAGTACAATATATAGACCTCATGACCACGTTTCGATTTAAAGTTTTTTGAAATCGCAATTCTAGAATTTTGAATTCCCTGTAGCAGAAGGTCATTCCCCTCAGTTATCGCGAGAGCAGTTGCCGAATTGCAGAATTTCATCAGCTGTTTAAATTCGGTATGGTTAACGAAGCAACAGATATATGATAAACCTTCAAAAATTATTAGGTCCAACTTCTGTGAAACGACTCTGAACTTCTGTGTTAACATCGTTACAACTAACGCAACAATTGTAGGGTCTTCATAATTTGCGGCAACAGTAATAACAGAAGTAATCGAGTTTTTAAATAACTTATCATGGTAAGTGGCTCCTGCTTCAAATGGCAAATGCTGAGATACTGATGTAGTATCGGAAAGCGGTTCACCGCCACTACTGAAGGATGTTAACCCATCACTGACTTTTAGATGGTTTTGCTGGCATGTGGCAACAGTGTTCGATCTTGCTGGTCGCAACTGGAATAACTTATCTACATGAGTTTCATAATTCGTAGTAAATCTACGTTCTTTCACAATTGGGATAGGCGATCCATCTTCCGAAACTGCCAACAAATTGTTAAGTGAATAAACGGTTCCAACAACAGAATCTTGATTTAATGGTTTTAAACCTATGGCAAACAGCGCTGATATTTTTGAAACCATTTCTGTGGTTACTTGAGCTGAAGAGACGATATTAGGGAAAGCATGTAAGAGCTGAGGAGAGAGTTCTTCGGTAAAGAAATTTAACAGAGAAGATGCACTAAGAACTGATTCAAGGATTCCTGGGGTAATTGCCTGAGTTACATTATACATTTTTGCTAGTTCAGCAGATAACACAGGTATTAAAGAATTTTGGTAGCGCTCTTTGTCAACATGTAACCCCACAGAGAGTAGTTCAATTGCATACTCTTTTGCATGACAGGCTAAGTTGCAGCTCGCCGGATTCAAGTTGAAGTATTTATAGCCCTCTTCTATATCCTTGATTTGTTTCTGAGCGTACTCTAATACAGCTGTTAAAAAGTCTGTATTAACCCTAATATTAGATCTAAAATTATCCAAGCATTCGATATCGTGCTCATCCAATTCAATATTATTTTCAAAGCGGTATTCTCTATGCTGGTGGTTCAGTAGAAACTCAGTAATCTTGGTTTCCTTTGGAATTTGGGCAATATTTGCAACAGTAGCCACCTGTAACTTTCCAATCAACATGTAGAACAAATAGGGACAAACTTGACAGTCATTATCATAATAGTTCAACAATGTATCATTGAGTACCATTTCAGAAACTATGGACTCTACCAAAGTCAAAAAGTCCTCATTGATAAATGTATGTAGTTTTTCGACAACAAATATTTGCAATTGATTAACTTCGACGCCTCTCCCCTCGCACAATGCTTCAATGAACCCAATTAAAGAAAGTAGTACAGCAATATCAATCTGTTCAAAAACAGTATTCAGATACTGATCTAATAAGTTCTGAATTTCACCTTTCAAGGTAGGGAATTGCACATATATTGTAAGAATAAATTTCACCAACTGCAACGCTAAAATTTCGGAAGGATGCTTCAAATTGTCAACTTTAAATTTACTCAAAAGGTTATCCGTAAATTTCTGTTTTGGAGAAACCAACATATATGGTGTGATAACATTATTGAATAACTTGGTCGCCTGCTCTAAAGTCCTTGGTACTGCTTCAAATAGTGATATTATGATTTCAAACTCACTAATTGTTAGCTGAATATCAAATAATTTTGAGGGACTTTTACAATGTGATATAGGCAAAGAAACAGTTATATTATCGAGAGTCTCACCCTTATCTAAAGAGACTTGTATTAGCCTCTTAAGTGCACGAGCCCTTAATGAAAGCTGGCTTTTCCTAATTTAGTGTTAGTCTTAATTCCTCAAATAATTTGGTGTAAATATAGAGTTAGCAGTTAACATACTTGAATGCCATCTTAAGGGATTACTCTTCTGGTAGCTCTGTAGTCCTCGTTAAGGCTGCTATTATAGCTACATATATGTTATTGATTAATGTAACACTTATTGTCAAAACAATTGCAACTGTCACTTTCTACGAGTAGACTTCGGTGTTTATGTTATGTTTGTTATGTTTAACACATGATACGTGTATATGGACTATATATTCTAACCAATCGGGAGCTCATTTTAGTCTTTTTCTATATTGTTGAGCAACTGTATAAGAGACCCTTATTGCGCGCTAAAATACTTCACTCTTTAGTTTACATTTTGCTAACAAGCTGGGCGGCTTACCATAGTGTTAAAAAAAACTCATCGCAAGTCATCAAATAACATTTCAGTGCCACAGTGATTGCATGCTTACCTGATTATACGATATCAATTGATTTCATCGACATTCCCACTTCTCCATTAACTTTACATAAAATAGCTGCTCTTGTATGTCGAAATGCATTAGCGTATCCAGTCACGTGACTATAAACTTGAGCTGGGTACTGATCGTCACCGGGCTGTATAACCTCGTAATCAGATGCTTCCACACTATTGCTGGTGTATAATGCCGCTGATATGAGTTTTTTTAACGAGTTATTTGGAAAACAGTCATCCATGGTTTTCAATTTGTAAACTATAGTAATTAGATTGCTTTTATCAAAATCAGTAACAACTTCCTCCTGTACATCAGTCGAAAAGATCTCAAAATCTCCCCTGCCATCGCCAGCACTTGTAGTACCGTAGAGCAGAAACTTACCATCACCAGTAATGCTGAATATCTCTGTTACCTTGAATACATTTTGAAATTTGGTGTTAAATTGGACTACAACTGGGTTTTCGGACTTCGCAGTAGCATTGATTATGCACAAGTTCTGTTGGGGGTAGCCAATTATTGAGACAGCAATAAAATTTGTCCTGCTTATACATTTCATGGACAATATGGGCTTATCGAAGCTGAAGAATAGCTTACTTATGGGTTTCAAGGGATGCAGATCAGGAGGACTAGTGGCCTTGTAATCTGCTACTTCGAGCATCAATCGACATATTTGGCCATTTCTGCAGCCCAGAAAGATGTCATAGCATCTTTTACCGAGTAATTCTTTCTTGTTGCCGGTAAGTGACAATATGTCGGACTTAATAGCTTTCGGTAGATTGTAAAACCACGTTAATTCGACTCTACCGATGTCAGTGTCGCTTAATATTACAAAATGCACTGTGCTTGCCATAGAAAGGCAAATGAGCTTTAAATTATCAGCAAAATCAAATGCTATGGAGTCAAATATCTCTCCTCTCGAAGGTAGCTGAAGTTTTATAAGCTTCGGCTGTGTTGTATTGCTTGAGGCCATGCAAAGGAAACAAGCCTGCTCTGTCTGAACCAAGTGCCCCAGAATAGTATCTGTACATAAATTTATAACAGGACGAGAATTTTCTAAAGTAAAGCCAGTTCCAAGGGAGATTGGGGTCTTTCTGAAATTGCAACCATCGTCTTTTACCCAATAGAGGGCCCCCCGGTCACCAAAAAAACTGAACAGCTTCTTTTTTGAATCATATACCATATCACAACTTAGTTTTCCAACAGTCTCGCCCGCAAAAACGTCTTGATATTCTCTGTAGTTAGCTTTATCTAAAGAATTTCCCAGATAACTTTGCTTTAGCCACTGAATTCCTCGTAGTTGCTCATGCTGTAGACCAGAATCCCTACCCTTCAAAATTTGTAAAACCATTTCACGCCTGGCTTGCAGCGCACGATCTCTGTAATCATCTTCGCTTTGTCGTCTACTTTCCTCCTGCTGCTTCCGCTTTAAATTCTCGCGACTATAGTTTGGCGTACCAGAAGCCCCATCGGTAACAATCTTGAAGTACTTTCCTTTCTCTGCATCAAAATAGAACCCAGGGATATTCAGCGGCGCGTTAGACATCAATAGAAGCCTGTTATTTCTGTTTTACCTCTGGTTATGTACATACCTCATCGCAACCCATATAAGCAATACCAGAGAAATTCATGTTGAAAAAAGCTTCAATACTACACATACATAGGTTTACTGCCAAATCCAAGTCAACAACAAACAAAATAGTAACGTACGATTTGCCAACTTCTCTCAAAGTTGTAAATACTACAGACCTATACTAAGACTTATGGTAAGTATCATGTTACCGCTGAAATTATCGTTGTTGAATTCTTACTAACCCTCATCCCTAATACACAGTTAAAACTTCGCCAGCTACAAAAGGAGAAGCAAAAGCAGAAAGTATCAGAAAGTGATGGACTAAGCAACAAACCCCTAAATACAGCTTCGTACTCAAGTTCCAGCCCTTCTCAGTTACGCATCGATAAAGACCTCATGCACCTAGAGTTGCCCCCATGTGCTACAATTGACACGCAGAGGCTAAAATCAGATAACATAATTCGGCTGTCCATATCTCCTGATGAGGGCTACTACAAAGGAGGTCGTTTCAGTTTTTCCATCAGTTTTAAAGACACTTACCCTATGGAGCCGCCAATCGTAAAATGTCTCAATACCATATACCACCCAAATATCGACTACAATGGTAGCATATGTCTAAACGTACTTCGAGAGGACTGGTCTCCTGTAATGGATTTACAAACTGTAGTGATCGGCCTATTATTCCTGTTCCTAGAGCCAAACGGTAACGACCCCCTTAATAAACATGCCGCCGAAACACTAATAAAGGACGAACAGCGTTTCCAGATGAATGTAACTTCAAGCATGATGGGCCGGACAGTGAACGGGCAAGTCTGCGACTTCGTGCTACACTAGAAGCTACCTTTCAGTACACAATGTGCTGTTCACTTAAAGTATATATACGTATAAAAATATTACGTACAAAATCCATATGAGATATTACATAAGACAAAAACATAAAACCCACTTGTTATACGATCCACGTTACTACCACCCATGCCATGCGCCCGCGCGACTAAGGCTTGCATCACGGAAAGGAACTCATACCCTGATGTGTTCCCCCACGGTAGAGATCTCCTCATTATCAGAGCTTATTACAGTAGGGCGCTGTTGCTTTTCACTTAACGCATTACCGCGGTTCAGACTACACGTAGAGGAGTACCATACCTTCGTGGTGACCAATGGGCGTGTAGCAGGCTTTCCCGTAGTAGCAAGGAATGGTCTGAACATTTGAGAAAGCGGTTGCTTGTAAAGTGACATTATAGTAAAGTTGAAAAAGGGCGGGTGAAAGGACTTTTGTTTTTCAGTTAAATTTTTGTGTTCGTTCTGCGGCCTGACTGTATTGCGAGGACGCCAGTAAAAAAGAAGCTTAAAACTATTGCTGCTAACGAATAATAAATAGAAGAAAAAAAAGGTTTAAAATCTTGGAATTGAAGCTCTACCGTCTACCTATATATATATTCTTACATTATTTATTTTTGTTTCGGGTTTAGCAATTTTGGAAGTAGGGTCAGATTTAATTAGCCGCTTATACTCGTACGGAATTCCTTCGAACAAAAACTATCGGCACACATGGGTGAAAATTAATTAATTTTAGGCCGGATGAAAGATTAATTAACGGAAAAACGTACACATGCAAGTGATAAGACCTCTGGACCAATGATCATAATAACTTTAGCCATCTTTGATCCGTATCTAAGGGTTATACTGGAAGTGTAAAGGTCGTATTAGTCGATAGATTATACATGCTATTTAGCTTATCGGCGAAAAGTAAATAAAGCGAGATAGTGAGCGAAGTCAAAGTCTTGATGGTTAAGCAGGCTCAAAATCTCGGGTGGCATTTTGGCAGTTGCAGAGTCAGTTTATTTTAGGGGAGATAAGGGGGCCTAGAGCTGTTGGCAGTTATTTTTGTAGATTCTCCTACTAAAGATATTGATGGGATGGAAATGTAGAATTTATGATTTACGGACCCCGGACTCAAGATAGTGTAGTTTGTGTATAGGGAACTGGGAATGTGTCTGTATGTGATTTACGTGCATGGAAGGAGGGGTACTTGAGAACTGTAACAGCTCCGAGGCGAGCTACAACGATGACCTGGCCAAATGACGCTTCTCTGTGGTTTGGAACGGGGCGCGACACTCCTTCTTACGTAAGTGCGTTCTAGATCTTGGCAGTGGTCACGTGGTGTGTTACGTAAGCGCCTGCGACGGTGCATCTGCCTTGTGGGCACGTGACGTGTAGTAGTTGGCTGCAAAGTGTGTAACAAAAACCGGCTTACTGAGCTAACAGCGACATCCGTAGCCGTTCGCAAAGATGACGGTTGCCTTCGCAAAGATAGCGTTGCCTGCTTTGTGCTTTGTGTTAACCGCGTTAACGACGAGGTTGACAGTGACGCTACGAACGTCAGTAACAAAATCGTAAAAAACTGCAACATCGAAGTCACAAAAACCGTATTTTAGCGAACGCCAATTGACTTATAAGAGGAATGACCTAGATGTTGTGTTCAGGATCCTGGGAGCTTCAGCTTAGCTTTTTTGGACAAGCTTTTTTGTTTTTGTCTTTAACTTTAACACAAACAGAGTTGAATAAAATCAGCGAGATTCCCTTCTAAAATACAGCTGCAGAAACAAAGAACTGAGCGCTCGGTAGCATTTACTAGAATGAAACGTATTACATTGTTGAAAATCACCCCATGGGTACTAGCATCAACTCTTATCACTGATGTGTTAGCGGCACCAGACGAAAAGAAGGTCGGTTTGAATACCATTGAAATGACTCCATTCCCTCAATGGCTTACCGATATAACTGGTTTAACGCAGTGGCCAGAGGCTGATCCACCCTATATTCCCTTAAGTAATATTGACTTGAGCATTGTGCCTGATTATAAACCTTACCGCGAGAGTGAGTGTCATTTGAACCCAGTTGATTCCTGTTCTTTTGACTGTTTTAAGTGCATTGCATTTGACGACGTCCATACTTGTTCTAAGTTGATTCAAACTTTTGATGATGGTCCATCTGAAGCAACGCCACTGTTACTTAACCACCTTCGTCATAAAACAACCTTTTTTAACTTGGGTTATAATGTTGTCCGTAACCCAGGTGTTTACCAAAGAATGGTAGCTGAGGGTCATTTGATCGGCACTCATACATGGTCCCATCCATTCTTGCCTAGTTTATCCAACGAGCAAATTGTAGCTCAGTTACAGTGGTCCGTTTGGGCAATGAACGCCACAGGTAACCACCTACCTCGTTGGTTCAGACCACCATACGGTGGTATTGACAACCGTGTCAGAGCTATCGCTCGTCAATTTGGATTGACATCTGTGTTATGGGATCACGATTCTTTCGACTGGATGATGCAATCAACTGACTTTACCAGAACCGAACAGCAAATCTACGATGATGTTGCCGAATGGATCCAAGGTGGCAGCGGTATTATCTTGGAACACGATGGACATGACAGAACAGTGAACATTGGTATCCAAATCAACAATATGATTGGACCAGACCAGATGACTGTTGCCGAATGTGCCGGTGGAGTTGACTATTTGAAAAACCTTCCACACTTTGCAAGGTTATCTAGTGTTGAAAAAAAATCAGATGATCTAACTAAAAGAATAGCTCATGAACAAGACCAGGAAGATGATGAAGGAGATGATGATCAGGATGACGCTGAGACTGAAGATTCTTGAACGCCGTCGATATATAATGTTAAATATGCCCAACCACTAACCGAATTTTTTTTAAATTAAAAAAACGAAGTTAGTTCTTAAGTAAAACGTAGTTGCACAATTTGTAACTTAGCTTGCGCTGACAGATATTTATAATGATCAAGTTGTTTTTGTAGTATCCAATTGCAAATTTATATACAAGCATTTGGAAGTTGTCATCTTGTTCATCACTAGTACTTCTACTGGCTGATATCAAGAATTTGATTTCCAAGATCATTTTAATGACATCATGAGCTTTCTCTCATCATTGCTATCCAAATGTAACAGCATAGATACAATAGGCAATAATTGAGTACGCTGGTCACGGTATTCCAAAAAGCCCAATAAGACGTTCTTTATGTATGCAATCTTGTCATTTAATGCCGATTCAGATTCAGGATTATCGTTCTTAATATTCGGGGGCATACCTGTAGTACGAGTTCCAGGTATCATATCATGATCCGAATTCTGGGAAGAAACAGACTGAGATCTACTTGATTTGTTAAGACCTGCAGCCAAGCTGCCCTGACTGGGGGTTCGCCGACGCTCCTTTACAGCTTGCAGTTGATTTGACAGCGCCTTATAGTTTTTACTAATTCGATCTAGCTTAGCAACCAAATCGTCATTCAATGTTCTCAATTCACCATTAGTTGTCTTCAGTTCACGGCATTTTTTTTCCGAGCTACTTAAAGAACCTTTCAACACTCTTACCATCTTTTCTAGTTCGCCAGAACCATCTGAAGTGGAACTACTGCGCCTCTGTATGGTGGAATTTAGTTCGCGCAATTGTTGCAATTCTGCATCAAGCCCTGTGGATTTTAATGTTAGGTTATGTACTTGAGATTTCAGTTCCATATTCGCTTCTATCAACTGTTTTACTTCGCGATTGGAACTTGACATTTTAAATTCAAGTTCTGAGCTTAATCTGTCCCTTTCTTCAGTAAGAGTAGCTATCTTAGCCTCCAATGCGTTTATATTAGAATTCCTGTTAATTTGGTCATCATTTAATAACTTCCGCATTGTGTTTGCTTCCCTAATTCGCTCTTGTAAAATGTTCGCATTTTCATTCACCTCATCCTCTAATGATAGAATCCTTTTGTTCGCTTCACGTAACTTCGTGCTTAATTCCTCACACTGTCTTCTAATAGAATCAACTTGTTCGGAGGAATTGCTTTTCATGCTCTGCATAGAGTCAAACTTTTCCTGCAGAACTTCTAATCTCTCCGAAAGTTTACCATTTTCTTTGATGTAGCTCTCCACAGTACTATCATTCTTCTTGATTTCAGACTTAGTTCTTTCAAGGTCATTATTCAATAATTCAATCCTCTTAAGTAGTCTTTCCTTTTCTGCAGTCAAATCATCAACAGCTTTTTGAGCTAGCAAACCATTACTAGTGTACTCCTTGATTTGTTGCTCCAAATACAATATGGTTTTTTCCTTCTGAGACAACGTCAGTTTGGCCATAGACTCCGATTTTTTCAAATTTGAAAACTCCCGCAGCTTTTCAGACCATTCGGCACTCTGTGCTTTTAAGTTATTGATCTGTTCTACCGAATCCGAGTATTTCTGTTCTAATTCGCGGAACTTCTTGCTTTGTTCACTAACCGCTTTCTCTAATGCATTCTTATCTTGTTGTAATTTACTCAATCTTTCCGTCAATTGCTTTTCTATAGATCCTTTTTCTTCATTGGCTTTCTCTAATTGAGATTTCAAGGTTTGAATCTCGTTTGACGTATTATTCTGTTCTTTCATTTGATCCTTGAACTCCACTAACTCAGACCCAACAGTTTTTAACATGTCACTGACAGTTTCTAATTCTTCTGTCTTACTCTTTAACTTCGACTTTGTAGATGAAAGTTCATTCTGTAGTTTCTCTATACGTTCTTCAACCTCTTTACTGTTGCTTCCTAAAGCTTTAAAAGCGCTTAACTCTTTATTCATTTCCTCGTACTTCACCTTCGTTTCAATACTCTTTATAATATCATCGCCCGTTTGGCGCAGTGGCACGTTACTAGATGGATTGTTAGCGTTTTTTCCTTCTTCTTCGGCAACAGGTGGTGTTGAACTCTGCCCATGTGCAGTCTTCTTTCCACGATTTCTCTTACCCTTAGGTTTATTAGCAGCCGCAACAGAGGTAGGGATTGATTCTTGGCTTAACTTTTGGATGGTATCCTTATACATAGTTATGAGTTTTTCAGATTCAAGTATTTTCTCATCGTGATTCTTAACATTAGCTTCAAGCTCGACAATTGCTGCATTCTTTTCTTGTAGAGTTGATTCTAAATTCTGCACATTTTGTTCAGCTTCACGCACAACTACCTGCAATTTTTCCAACTCCATGTCTTTTTCCTTTATAGAGCGCAGGTGCCCCTCTTTCAGCTCCTCCAAAGCTGCATTAGCTACTTCCTTCAGCTCATTTATATTGGCATCTGCATTATTATCTTTCTGACCTTCGGCAGTAACCTCCTGTTTGTTCTTTAATTCATTTATTTCCTTCGTTTTGGCATTATTCTCCCCCGTAAGCCGTTTGATTTCATCATTCAACATTGAAATTTGAGTATTTACATCTGAGAAATACCCTCTTAAACTTTCCGCGTCATTAAGTGATGAAAGAGGCGTGTTTTCAGACAGGATTTTTAGTAATACGTCAACATATTGCGATTTCTCTTTCTCCGCCTTGTACGCATTCAGCAGTAGTGGATATTTTTGCTCATACTTATCGAACTTTTTTAGCTTGGCCTGTATATCCCTTGGAAGTTCATCGTAGTTACTAGGGGGGGTATTTTGTCCTGGCGATTGTGGGTCACTAGTCGAGAATTCTTCATTTAGCCCTCGTGCAATCTCGTCGGAAATATTCTTCCCGAATTGAGACAGCTGTTTGAACATTTGAGTTATTCAAATAAGCAACGGCTCTCAATTAGCAAGCCCTTTTCTTCAATATTATTGCTTACGTTGTTGTAGTTATCTTGGTGTTAACTCGTAATTTGACCTTAATAAATTGTTAAGCGGAAGCGTTTATATTCCTATATACGGTGAATAAGCTCGACCACCAAACTCTAAGAATAGTCTCTTAAACACGGCTAGAACTGCTTTCTCAGCTCGGTTTTAGCTCAAAGTAATCAAGGAGTGCGCTCAAGCTACGAAGTTCATTCGATATTAAAATTAACTTTATATTTGTATTAGTTAGTACATATACTGTATGCATCTTATATTAGGTATCCTCATATGAAGTCCTTGCTAAATAGCTTCTGCTGTAAAAACAGAGTAACCAGTAAGTGCTCAATTGGATTGAAGTTTGCTAAAATTATGGGTTTTAAACCTTAGGGTGGTACATGATTAATAAGTAAGACAGTCCATCACTAATTGGTAGAGACAGCAGCACATTAGTACTTTACAGCAAGTACCACAACAAGAGTCATTGTTTGGCGGCGCTTGTTGAATGTATACAGGTTGCGCTGGTGGGCCATACATTGGCTGTTGGTAGTACATTTGTTGTTGGCCATAATGTTTACTGCGGGTCATGACGTTTCAGATGTTAAAAGCGCGATGTCCTGTTAGTGTTCAAAAGTATTAAAGTAAACAAGCAATCCTACTTATAGGCAGTATGTGGCATGTAAATCAAAGATTGATCACGTAGATAAAAGCCACCGAAGAAACTTGCAAGCCGTAGGCGTAGTTTTGAAGAAGTTTCGTCTGTGATTGCCTAAGCGACTTTTTCTTCGAATTAGGAGAAACTTTAAATCCTCTTCTTCATAGTAGTGAACGCAGTGGGTGATCGTAAATTAAGGCTCTAATAAAGAGTATAACATCTAAATACGGGGCTTAGGGAGTGGCTATATGCCCTATTCGCCCGGGTTTTTATTGGGGCTGATGTAAGTTTTCGTACCCATAACAGGCAAGGCATTAAATGTGCCACTAATGGAGGAAATATTTAAAATTAGAATAATTTACAATTAAATAGTAAATATGCATGTTAGTGTTCATTTTAATTAAGGAGATGCGCCTTGAGTTTTCTTCCTTCGAGCGACAAAGCGTAACTTTCTTCCCTTGAGCGATGTTGAGAAATGCTTTTGATGGTAACTGGAAGTATTCAATCCAGCTGATACTTCACTACGAGGCTCAATACGCAAGGACTGCTCATATTGCTTCTCGATATTAGGTATTCCAGTCAAATGCTCGTCTAAAAAGTTTAGGACATCTGAGTGCCTTTCTAAATTGTATTCTGTGCACTGGTATGAATCTATCTCCTTCAATACAGATACTATTCTGGATCTTTTACCAAAGTTGATAATGTCAGAAGTTCCATCCAGGTTGTCAGGATTACCTCCTGCGGTGAAAGTTAAATCTGAGAGGTAAACACCGAAGAATGGTACACAAGGGAACTCACGAACCGATTCCAAAAGTTCTCTGTAGCGACTGAAGTTTTTCGTAGAATCCATTAGGGCATTAAGCTTTTCAAGGATATCCTTGTAGTTGTTGGGAACAATACCCCATGTACGCTTCAAGCGGTAAACGGAAGATGAGTACATGGCTGAGACTATTGCAGTCATTGATGAGAAATTGTTAAGGTGATGGCACTGTTCAGCGACTGTGATAAAATATTGTATGACTTGGCTCCTCTGTTTTAGATCGTTCTGCTTCACTATTATGTACGATACAAAGTTCGTGAGATGGTTAGAGTTCTTAATAAAGTTGGAAATGTTAGTTGATGAACCAAAGTCACAATACCTTGTCCTCCACGCTCTAGCTAGACATTCAAAAAGTACTATCTTGCAGTAGAGCTCATGTTCTTTTATTGTCAGCTGCTTAGCGAAAATGCTAGGATCAATATCCAATAAACGCAGCTTTTTCAAGCGAAAAGCGTTTGCTAACGACGTAGCAGATGAGGTTGCCGTCAATGGTGGATCTAAAGAACTCACTGAAGGGAATGTTCTTACTCCTTTTACAATCGAATCTTTTTGTATAGTAGAAAAATGTATTCTACGTGGAGTAAACCCGTGAAAACTATCCTTTTGCTCAATGACTTCTTTCACTAAATCAATTAACTCATCAGCTCCAGCGACGTGATCATCCTTCGCCATCTTTGCAAATGATAGCAGTTCTGATAAACTAGGAGTATAGTATGAAGGTACCCAAAAGCAAGACAACCATAGGTTAAGGATACTTATCACACGTGTCTTGATAGGTATATGTTTCTTGGTAACCCATACACTATACGCATCATAACTTAGTCCATCGGGGGGATATAGGTTATATCTCGCTATCAAAAGCTTCAATAATTCCGCCGTAGTAAACATACTTCGAAATGTGACTAGCATTGTTATCGTAAAAGATACATCCACAGTTAAGTGACTAGTCAAATACTCTATTAGTGATTCCTTAGTACCGCCCTTAATATTCCCATTTGCATCGTAGACTAAAAGGTAATCGTATTGGTTCTCTAGATACCACGGTAGGCTAGTATCCCTGCCCAGTTGAGCATTATTCGGTGATGATACCTCCTGGGTAGAATTCAACTTAGAGCAAGTGTTATCATCTGTATCGAACCACTTTTCTTGCTCACCCTTGACTAACTCAGCGATTAAGTCATTTTTCATCATCATAACGGCATAATGTAAAGTTTGCTTTCGTTCATTAACAAGCTGCTCTATGATTTGAGCTGCTGTATCCATAATGTTCATTAACTTTCCGAGTGTAGCAACCATGATAGCATCTGTATCCAGAAATTTCTCATCGTTGAATTCTACATCCTGTTTCGTCAAGTGGTCACATAGAGCATTCGAAAGCTTCTGCAATCTTACAAATTGATACTTCTTCCGATCTCTATCTCCATCATTAGTCAAATCCCCCCGCATTGATGCAAATACGTACGGGTCTCTCAATGTTAGATTTTGTGTGTCCATTATAATTCCAATTGTTATGTCGTGGGCTGCCTGTTTCACATCAAAAAACTCCAAAAGTAATGCAGTAGCGGTTGTCACACAATGGTCTCTCAAGTCCATACTTTCCTTATCTAAGTTAGCAGAAGGTTCAACATATGGCAAATCCCTCAAATTAACGAAAAACGTTAAATCAATAGCCTCCATAATATCAATCATCGACGACAGCAATGCAATTGTATCATAAGTGCATGCAGCCACCTCAAGATTACGTTTAGTTGACTTCGGTAGATTCAAAACCCGTAAATCGTTTTCTCTTTTTCCAGCTAGTTGGGTTAACTTAGATTTGAAAAGCTTAAAAGTGTCCTCCGTCAATGGGTAAGTAACATTTTTCACTGACTTACTTCTGGAAAATGTTTTTGATCCATTTCTATTGATAAAGAAACCACTTGCTTTGGAACTTGTGTTACTGCCTTGAGCAACACTAACATTGTGCTCTGCATTAGATGTAACAGTTGGGCCTTCACTATTTGAACAGTGTTGTAGCGCAACTTGAGAACCTTTCTGTCCATAGCCTAGTTGATTGAATGGGTTTGTCCAGCCACAACTATCAAAGGAATTTTTAAACAATCTGGGGTATGTTTGTGGTAGAGAATCTCTTAAAGGATTATCACTCTTCATCAAGACGGTAAGTTTAGCAATGCTGTCTTTCAATATCGCATACTCTGTGTCCAACCTATGGAGAATGTTATCAAGCAACCGTTGCGCATCATCCACATAAGGATTACTATCATCACTATCACGACCAATCGCTTTCGAAGTAAATGATTGCCTTATATCTGCTTTAGAATGATAACCATATCCACCTCTGTCGCCATGGGGTAATGCATGTACCCGATCTAATGCTTCTGATTCAGCGGTTGGACTTTCACAAGCTTGAGGTAGGATTTCGGCATCAGCAGCGCTTGAACCTGGGATGTTTGAGCTTCGGTCACTTGTTACACTTGCAATTACACCAGTGGTTTGGCTAGAGACATGTGAATGCGGAATCTTACTGAAGCCATTATCGTCAGCCATCGAGTGTTTGTCGTCTGCATGCGGCGTGCATTGAAAACACGGACCAGAATTAAAGTAGAATGAGGCATGTACTGATATTCCTCCTAAAGATAAGATTATCCTTTTCATAATTTTCATTGTCTCCTTAAACCTATCACTCTCCAGCAGTTTATCTCTTAGTAGCCGACAAGCAATGATGTAAGTCGTCACACGCTTGGAAGTACGATTAATATGAATGTTAAACTGCGGCTGATTGTTACGGATAATATTCTCGTACGACAATTTAATGTGGTACAGAGCTGAATCGCATAATTCAGTCCATGTTCTCATATCAGTAGGGTGATGCAAAAAGAGATCGTCATTAGTAAAAAAAGGTTGACCAGAGTATGAATCTGGTGCCAGGGCTTCCCTCTTGGAGTCTCCTTTAGGACGTAGAATATCGGTATTATTGCGACTCCTCAGACTATTTTTTCCAGAAAGTTGATTGCAAGCCAAAGTTTTCGTCCAAATAGATTGCGGGG
Organism: Eremothecium sinecaudum; assembly: GCF_001548555.1. Lineage (NCBI taxonomy): Eukaryota > Fungi > Ascomycota > Saccharomycetes > Saccharomycetales > Saccharomycetaceae > Eremothecium > Eremothecium sinecaudum. The sequence continues at coordinate 260,907 of NC_030899.1, read as the reverse complement.
CCTCCGTACTACAATTCTCTATGGGTGAGATAGATGAAGACACCTTAGAGAGACCAAGGTCTTTTGCAGTAAGTTCAGCATTCCGTTCTTCCTGAGGGAAAACTGACCTGAATACCATTTCAGGATTGGGCAGGGTTGAGGAAGTTGCTCTAGAGTTGGAACTCTGCTCCTTATCATTAGTGAAAGTCTCGCTTCCATCCTTTTCTGTTGGAAGTTGACGAGAACCTCCGCTAGGAGCTGTTCCGTACAAAATCGCTGCCTCGGAAGGAGAAATAAACTGTTTTTTATCGAGATTTTGAGGGGCCGAAGCATTACTCTTGTTGTCCCTCAGTGTATGTTCATCCTCCAGAGTGAGCTTCTGTAATGGATCGACCATAAGTATCTCATCTGTACCCACACGACTCATTCCAACGGCTTTTACCGGATACCCATGAAGCACTCGATGCCTCATTTCAAGTCTATAATCTTGCTTCATATGAGCATCTGGCGATGCAGAGTAACTGTAATTAGACTCACCAGCCTCATTTGAAGTCAAGCTTGGTACTCTTGCAAAATTACCCCCGTGCTGCCTAGCATTCATACTCTCACTCCTTAGATTCGGAGCAGAACCTTCATATGCCAGGGAGTTAGCTCGCGAATACAAGTTGTTTATATTCGTACCGCTAGTCCATCCAGCATTCAAATAATACGGGTATCGCTTTTCTCTTGAAGACCTTACATATTCTTGAGGAAACCAGCCCCTCTGACATTGAGTAACCTTATTTGGATGATCAACAATAACACCATCACACCAGCCTGACTCTAACTTTGAAAGAACATATACTACATCCCCTAACTTCAGAGGGAGTTCATGTTTACTTGTTGGTGTAAAATCATATAAGACGCGCACAACATCTATGCACCTAATCTGGCTTAGTGGGAGCGGGCTTTCCGACATCCCTATCAGCTATATTACCTATCTCTAGTCGGCTTTGAAGAAGTAAGAGACCTTTGGGCTTGACAATTCAAAACTTACTTCCCTGATATTACTATAGGCTTTGCCTATATCGTCGTTTTCATATTAATTTTTACGATTACATTTATAAATCCCTTAATGACATCATGAGGTCACGTGCTACGTTAAAAAACTGATGGATCCTTCGTATTGCGCGATATTTGATATCGTTGAAAAGGATATTAGCAGGTCACATGAATGGGGATATGTATCGGGTAATTTTAAATGTCCTGCTAAAAGCCTTCCGCTAATTAAATCTCCGATTTTAAGCGGGTTTTTTGGGTATCAATACTCAAGTTCTTTTATTCATTACAGCATTATATATACTACGATGAAGAATATAGGTGCATCTTGGTTTTGTAATTGGTAAGCGCATTCTTGTTCCATATGAGCGTAGGGGATTATATAACTGGGTGTAGGGAACGTGCAGATTTGTGTCACGTGGGATATTGTATAATTAGAGAAACGATTGTATGAATTACAGTGAACGGAGCTTGGGGGGCAACAGGGTCTTGTCAAGAAAAATCCTCCAGGAATATGTTATTGTTGGACTGTTGACATTTCTGTATTATTTGAGCAAACCCAACCATTATAGTACTATAAAAAGCATATGTTTGTATGTACAATCTGTGAGTTCTAAATATATATCTAAAATAGCCTTATTTTGGCCCTGCATGTGAATTCCAGTAATTCTGGAAGGACGTCAATCACTTACCTATTTCCGCTTGGCTTGATTCTGTACCTGTTCGCATCATAAGATTTCCAACTATTGTCAACTTCTCAACAACCTTAAAAATGCCTGCGTGGCGTTTTCGTTTTTGTGCTTTATGTACCTGTCCTGATCAAAGTAATCCATCAATTCATAAGAGAGTTTGGCCGAGTGGTTTAAGGCGTCAGATTTAGGCTTCAAAGTTTAAAATCTCTGATATCTACGGATTCGTGGGTTCGAATCCCGCAGCTCTCATTTTTTTAACTTTTTTAAATTTTAGCGCCAAGAACAAATATGTAATATGGTGAAATTTCCACCTCCCGCATCGTGGCGTATTGCATTCCATTTTTGGAATGTGTAAGTTACATTAGGACTAGAAATCCCTGTTGCACTATAAAAAGCACATATATCACCTTGTATTCGAAGCGTCCTGAATCTTTTATAACTACTCGCTGACTATACCTGCAGGATAATATATTTCATTAAATAAGAATGTTACTATACCATAGATGACTCTATTGCGTGATTATCCGAGCCCTTTATAAAATACCTGGAACTGGCTCCCATAAGAACTATGCGTTAACTTTAGCATATATAATCGTGCAAATATCTATTCAAACCGACGACAAACTCATTGCGCTAATCCACTAAAAAATTACAATTGAAAGAGTCCACAGACCAAATTTTTTAAGAGTAAGTTTCAATTAAGGTATCACGCAAGTTACCAGAAATAGAGTCTGGTTGACCATCTTGCAAACGGAAAATAGATTCGATAACACTTAGCTCAGGAGCAGTAGTGTCCAACCCAGTGACAGCTAAATAGTCGTTAACGACCATACCTGCACCAACAACGTTGGAACCACGGTTAATGGTACCAGCCACTAATGGCACTTGTAGAAGGGAGGACAATTCCTCTTGATCCTGTACAGTAGTTTGTGGGTGAACCAACCCACCTTGATTACTCAATGCACAGTAAGAACCCACGAGGACATTACCGGAAATCGTCTGACGGAACACTTCAACACCAAGAACATCGGCAATCAACTCTTCGGTCTCATTGTCGATATCCGGATGCACCAAAGCAACATAGTCGTTGCAACATATGACATTTCCCAATGCTGATAGTCTCTCTTCAACTCTTTGAATTTTTACGGAATCTGGCAAACTATTTCTCAAATGCTGCAACTCTTGATCAGTAGTTTGAGTAGGAACCAACAAACCTCTACGGTTACCGGCAGTCATTCTGCCCACAATACGAGTCCCTGCAATCGTAGTATGTACAATAGGGATCGCATCACCAAGTTCCGCCTCAAAGGCAGAGTAGAAGTTCTCTGAGCCTCCAATAGTGACAAGACAGTAAGAGTTTGTCAATTTTGAGAATACACCAACTTCATTAGAGTTTTCAAATTGAGTCCTGGTAGCCATGGCTGCTATTAACTGGATATTATACTCACTTAATTATCTGTTAAATCAAACATCATCCCTACAGAAGTTCTCTTACCTTTTGCATAACCAACAAAAATTTTTAACACCGATGACCTAAGCAGTACCTTTGTACGATATTAATCAGCCACCTCGGCTACCATCGAACAGCTTTCGAGGGAAAGGAGACACACCGTCTGGGAGCTGCTGAGCTCTCCCTCGTCTGCATCAGCTGCTACTTCGCACATTACACCCATTGGTCCTCTATCACAGTCTGCGCAGGTCAGGTACTTCAATACTTTTTTAGTAACATGCGGAACGCCATCTATCACCAGTTTATGACCACTAGGTAAAGTTTGGGGCACCTTTCGTGTGACCCCCGCATTTGTGAAGTCCCATATGTCCTTCACAAGTAAAAAATTGCCCTTTGCGTCGTAATCTTTTTTAGGTAGCAATAATGACCATTCTGCGACAACTTGGGCAGGAAGTTCGACAAAAGCGCCCTTATCGGTCGTAATAAAAACGCAATTGCATTTTTCAAATGGGCATCTAACCTCGAAAGTGCTGTCTGACATAGATAAGTCCTCGATACCTCGTAGATTCGTTGCGTTGAGTGATTGTATGGGTTTCGGTTCTACGACAATTTGTTTTTACGATGTTTTTTTTAGATAATCTGTCAGAGCTGCGTCAGTGTCACTACGCCAATAACAACTGACAATTAAAAATTTACTTTATGGTTAGACGTGTGTCTTTGTGTCAAAGAACTATAGTGTTGTTGGGATCTGGGTAGGATTAATAAGCATATGCAGGTCTTGGGTATTAAAGACAATATTTTAACACCCCATATAAGTTTTAATGAACATAACCAAGACATAATTTTAGGTCAATGTCAAGTAACGCTACTCCGAAGAAACCCGTAGATGATACGGACCCTATCCTATCGCTTCAAAATGAAAACTGTCACTTGCAGCTTATGTTGTCCGAAAAAGGCAGCGAGGTTGAGTTGCTTAAAAACAAAGTGAATCAGTTGCAGAATCGATTGGATCAGATATTGGTGCATCCAAACGTTCCGTCAATTCCTGTAGGGGCTAATTATACAGAGCTGTTACAAAAACTAGAGGATGAAGAGGTTGTTACCCATTTTTCGGGATCGCCTTATCGAGGTAGTAGGCCGTTGAGCCACTCTACAAAGCTGTCGTCCACAGAGAGTTTTACAACCAATTCGAAACAATTGGGTTATCTCTTTTGTAGGCAGATATTGCCATTTTTGAGAGAATCAATAAGCATCTTTGAGCACAGTGATTTATTTAGTGGAGAGGCAGGAAAGTTGAAGAAAGCATTTGCTCGAGTTACCGATGGTGGTTTAGCTACTCAGAATTTTGGGGAATTGTCTAATATTTTTGATGACTTGACTATTTTGCAGAGAAATGCTGTGGTGTGTTTGAATAGAGAGCTCGAGTACAAGAAGGTCAGTCAGCAATTGGAGTATTTAGCTACTATATTTTTGGATCCGGAGGCACACGGATATAAGCCAAAAGAATATTTGAATCGCTTAAGAAAGCAGCTTATGGATATTATTACCTGCCATTACAGTAACGTATCCCCTCCGAAGAGCTCGTGCAAAGATTCCAATGGCAGCGACAGTAATCGGGATCTCGAACTTTCGGGTTGTAGACCAGACTCCGATTCGAGACCTGGCCCAGGAAGCTTCCAGGGTCCAGGGTCACTTTCAGCAAAAGGGCATGGCAGTCCAGGACATAGCACTCCGGGAACTGGCCTTCCAGGAAAGAGTACTGGACCAACTTCAGGAAAGAGCCACGATACGGGGACTAAATCAGTGCTTACACGGGCGGCGACTTACAGTTCAGCTCAAGATCCCACCTTCGGCCGGAACGCTGCCAGTGAATTTCGCAAGCCCCCCCAGTACGTGGCACCGCCTATATTTACTGCGACCAGGCCTGAAAGCAACCTCTACTCGGAGCAGAGCAAGTGGAGCATGCGCAAGCAGTTTAATCCAAACGCCCATTATTCGAGACCATCGATCGACAGCAAAACCGTCGATAAATGTTCCGAAACATTCCAAGAACTCAAAGTAGCTGAGTCTGCAAAAGCGCCTAAAGAACAGCTCGAATTCATACCCATTGGTTTTGAAGATCACCATGCTCCAAGCAGCACTCCCATACGTCAAAGCCCTAGCTACGAAGCGGTTAAGGTCACACTAACTCCGCTTAATTGCTGGGGAGGAGACGAAGATGATGAGTTCCATGATGATGAGGAAAACAAAGACCCATTGCAACAATTTTACATAGAAAAGTTGACTGGAAACGACTTAGATGATATTAGGACCAATCTAAGTGGGTTTAATAGCTTTGAATAATAGTCACGAGCATCGAATTACAAAAAGTAGTTAATAATATTAATATAATTCTTTTCACAGACAGCGAATAGCATAAAGATCCATGCATAAAGGACGTTAAGGAGGATAGTTAGTAACTGTTTGCTTCGAAGCTTAACGAGGTTGCTACTTAACGTGTCTCTTGTACATTTTAAGAAAAATTTGACTGAACTTCTCTTAGTACCTAAAACGCGCTTTACGCATTCTCAAATTAAGCTATAAAGGCATCTTATACCGTCTACTATTGTTTAAAGCATGCCCACTGATGATTCAGTACCACAGGAAGGCATTTCAACTTTCTTTCTGAATAAATTGTCAAATTCTCAGGGCCGTAACCCCACTAATGCGAAGCAAATAACTATAGTTGATGTTAAAAGTGATACCGATGAGCAAACCAATGAGAAAGATTCCCTAATAATGGTAAATAAAGCTCAATTCTCAGGAGAGATGACGCAAGTCAAAAAGGTTACGATCTGCGAAAAAGAGAATCAGGATACTAGCACAGAATACACGAATACGGTTTCGAGGCGAAAGACGAGGGGGAAAGGGCCTCAACAGCAATTGCAGAACGCCAATGTTGGTAATAGTGAAAATATGGATCTTAATGAAAAACAAGAGAAGTCTTCCAGCGGATCTAAAAGTCATGAACTTAGGAAAGAACGAGAACTAAAGAAGAAGCGTGAGAAAGAAGAACGCGAGTTGAAGAAACAAAAGGAAAGGGAACAGAGGGAATTGAAGAAGCAGCAGGAGAGGGAGGAACGTGAACTTAAGAAGCAGCGAGAGAAGGAAGAACGGGAGGCTAGGAAACAGCGGGAAAAGGAAGAACGCGAATTGAGGAAACAGAAGGAGAAGCAGCAGAGAGAGGAGAGAAAACAGCAGGAAAAGGAAGAGGAAAGAAGGCGGAAAGAGGAAGAGAGGCTTAAGGCTGAGGAGGAAAGGCGTAAGGAGGAGGAAGCGAAGGAGCGCGCTCAGTCAAGGATTGGTAAATTCTTTAAGAAAGCATCGGTGACAAAATCTATCGTAGATTCTAAGAGCGACTACGAAAAGACCTTTTTACCCTTTTACGTAAAGAGGGACGTTAAGATCAGCGAAACTGTCCAATTGAACAAACAGGATCTTTCCGAAAGGATTAAAGCCATTGATAGTATAATAGATAATAAAGACCCCGGATATGTTACTTCATGGTTCAAATCGCATGCTGACACTAGCTTCGGTCATGACATTGAGTACACTGCAGTAGAAGTTATGCAGCAAATGACTTCTAAAACCAAGACTGAGGAAGAGTTCCACATAATGCTTTCTCGTGTGCCTCAGAAGTTTATTAAGTTCTACGAAAATATTAGACCCCCCTACATTGGCACATACTCCAAAAAGGTTAAACTACCTACAGAAGATCCATTTTCCACAGATCATACCGGTTTTAATTATGACTACGACTCAGATCTGGATTGGGTAGATCAAGATGGGGAAGTAGGTGATGAAGTTGAAGATCTTGAAAATGATGACGATGAACATGACGATGAACACGACGAACATGATATAGACGACGAAGATGAATTCGACGGATTTCTAGACAAAGATGACGACAGTAATGATTCATTGAAGGCCAAATTTCGCGGCCCGCTAATTCCTACGGTACTTCTTTCAAAGGACTTTTCAACATTTGATGAAGCTGACCAACGTTACTTTAACTTGGTTTCAGTAGAATACCTAATAGAAGACCAGCCGTTTCCTATAGATCCCACCGTTAAGTCAACTAAAAGACCACGCTCAAAAGAAACAACAAGTAGTACAGTAACAGAATCTAAAGAAGTTTCACCCAAAAAGGCAAAAAGCATAATAGCCCACCCTCAAGATCTACTGAAGGTATTCGAAAATGTACACGAGTCTTCTTTTTCCCTTGGAACAGTAAGTGAAATTATCCAGAAGCATATACCGCAATACAGTAAAGAAACTATAAAAAATACTGTTAAATTGTATGCTGAAAGATCAAGCGGCAAGGGCAATAGCGTCCGGAAATGGACAATTAAAGATACTCAGAACTGGGACAGTCTGAAAAATGAGGTATGAGGGGATTCGAACGTCAATGCTGTCAGAATCTAAAACATGGTGGAAAATTTTTGGAGGGTAATTTCTTGACGTATGACGTTTTGCAAGGTAATGATAAACTCTACCATTTTGTGTTAAGTTGAGATTGGATCTAGACAATACTTTTAGACAGACAGTAGAACCAGCATTAGTAACATAATCCAGCCCTATGTCATTGTGGGATCAACTATCACTAACTTCGCAGAAAACTTCCATTAGCCAGAATCATGGTATATGGAACGAGATGTATAATGCGACGGTGGGATCAATGTTTGAGTTAAGCGCAATAATCCAAGGTAGAGCAGATTCTGTTAAGGACAATTTTAGAAACGATATATCTAGTTATAAGAATTTCATGTACCCGTTTCGCGGTTTTGTTGAATTTCTAAGCTCTTACAGGTACTGGGGATATGCAGCAATCATTGGAAGCTGCTATATTATCTTATTCATAATGCTTACAACACTATATGCAACATTTTTACTACCCATCCTCTCAACATGGCAGATTGTGCTTTTGGGCCCAATTGGTTTAGTCATTTCTATCATGCAGATGATTTTGCAGTGTAATTTATGGACAGTCCGTGGCACAAAATGGTTTGTATTGCCAGTTGTTAAGGAAGACATTTTCGATACATGTCTCAGAAGAAGAAATCATGGCGCTTTATTAAACACCTTGAAGTTGAGGCCTTTCCCAGTGCCTCCATCTTATAAGAAAAACGACTTAGAGTTCTGGATCTACCAGATCCCGATCCAAGTATTTCTCGTTCTGTGCTCTATCTCACGATCTTTTTTTATTATTGTTCTATCGTTAGTTCCAATCATTGGACCTACCATAGCGGTTGTTCTATTGAGTCCTAGTAGATCATACAACTATTATAATACATGGATGACGCGTTTAAGAATGACTTATAAAATGAAATGCGACAGCTACTACGAGAAATTAGGACAGCATATGGCTTTTGGGTTATCTAGTGGTATTTTTGAACTATTCCCATTGATATCCATTGCGGGAATGTGTAGCAACGTCATTGCTGCTGCATTACTAGTGGAAGACGAAATCAAGCATGATAGGGTAGCACTCAGCCAAGCGGAACTAGCGGAAATTAGGCTTCGCTCTGTGCCACAAGACTGAAACATGTTAATGTCCAAATTGAACACTAAGAAGTTACTGCCAATGCACTAGATACACTTACCCAAAATTGCACGCCATTATAATTTTGGCAGGGTTTCATTATTATAGCTAAGCTACGCGCTCCATATGACGCAGACTGTAGATAGTATTCAAGTAGTAACCGTTGTTTTTGAATTCTGTCAAAAAGTATCAGAATAAACTCCATAGGGCTAAATCTGTGCCTGAATTGTTTAATACAGCTTAAATATCATTAATTTAGCACTAAGTTAGCTCTTCTCTGACTCAATAGTAACTTCATTATTAGTTGTCCGTGTTCCATGATTTCTGGTAAATGCACATTTCGCTTCCTCATCGGAAAGCTAGAGATCTATGGAACTTCTTTGAAAATATCGTGTTGAACATTCATTAAACCCAAGAAGGACTTTGCTGCTTGCTAAATAGGTTTATAAAATGACGTCGTCGCCTAATAATGGAGATGCAAGTTCTCCTGCTTTGTTTTACAATCCTTCGTCATCCTCACAACCTGATACATATGAGCGCGATAGCGCAGAACGAGGCCATATGGTAGGATCTTCTCCCTTTCACTATCCATCATCATCGCAATCGCATCCACATAGTAATAATGGTGATCCATCTTCATCTCAAGGCAGAACTCCGAGGACCGAGCATTCTCTTCCTTCTTCATCGCTATCATTCACTCAATCTGGACGGCTGCAACATTACAGAAGAAGTGATATCCATGCCTCCGATCTGTCTTCTCCCAGAAGAATGGTGAATTTTGATTCTCCTTCTACAGATGCCTTTTCTGAGCCATCATCAGAGGCCGCTGAGCCATTGCGGATCATTTGGGGTACCAATGTCTCCATCCAGGAAGTCACTAATAACTTTAAGAATATGTTGATGACTTTCAAATACAAGTATAGAAAAGCTAAAGACGGACAGTCCCTTGATATAAATGACACTACAGACGAGGAACTATACTACGTGAACCAGTTACACCAGATGAGACAATTAGGTATTTGTAACCTTAACCTGGACGTAAGAAACTTGATGGCCTTTTCTGCTACTGAGAAACTCTACCATCAACTGCTGAACTATCCACAAGAAGTCATCTCAATAATGGACCAGGCAGTGAAAGATTGCATGGTGCAATTAGCCGTTGACGCTGGAGGCATAGAAGGAAACAATGATCTAGCCGACGTTGAATCAAAGATATACAAAGTTAGACCTTATAACTTGGATTCAAGTAAAGGTATGAGAGAGTTAAATCCCAAGGATATTGATAAACTGATCAGCATAAAAGGTCTAGTTTTGAGGTCAACCCCAATTATTCCTGACATGAAAATGGCATTTTTCAAGTGTAACGTTTGCGATCACACAACCGCTGTTGAGATTGACCGTGGTATTATTCAGGAACCTCTCAGGTGCCCCAGAGTAGCATGTAATCAGAGGAATTCCATGACATTGGTACATAACAGATGCTCATTTGCTGATAAACAGGTTATAAAGCTGCAGGAAACACCAGATCTTGTGCCTGATGGACAGACGCCCCATTCCGTATCTCTGTGTGTTTACGACGAGTTAGTAGACAGCTGCCGTGCTGGTGATAGGGTTGAAGTAACTGGTATTTTCAGGTGTATACCTATCAGAGCTAACCAGCGCCAGAGGGTTTTAAAATCTCTGTACAAAACATACCTCGATATTGTTCACGTCAAAAAGGTTAATGAAAAGAGGTTGGGAACCGATACTTCAACTATAGAACAGCAATTGCTCCAAACGCAGGCTGATAACGTAGAGGAGCTGAGGAAAATCTCTGATGAAGATATCGAGAAGATCAAGAATGTCGCAGAGAGGCCAGACTTATATGATGTACTAGCACGTTCAATTGCACCAAGTATTTATGAAATGGACGACATTAAAAAAGGTATTCTTCTTCAACTGTTTGGTGGTACTAACAAAACATTCCAGAAGGGTGGAAGATACAGAGGCGATATCAATATACTGCTTTGTGGAGATCCTTCGACATCCAAGTCACAGATATTACAGTATGTGCACAAGATTGCACCAAGAGGGGTATATACTTCAGGTAAAGGTTCTTCGGCCGTTGGTCTGACTGCATATATTACCAGAGATGTGGATACGAAACAATTAGTGCTGGAGAGTGGTGCCCTAGTGCTATCAGACGGAGGTGTGTGTTGTATCGACGAGTTTGATAAAATGAGTGACTCGACCAGGTCTGTTTTGCATGAAGTTATGGAACAACAGACTATCTCGATTGCTAAGGCTGGTATTATTACAACCTTGAATGCCAGGACGTCCATTCTTGCGAGTGCAAACCCAATTGGCTCACGCTATAACCCAAATCTACCAGTTACTGAAAATATTGATCTTCCTCCACCGCTACTATCGAGATTCGATTTAGTTTATTTAGTGCTGGATAAGGTCTCTGAATCAACTGACAGAGAACTGGCTAAGCACTTGACAAGCCTTTACCTAGAAGACCGGCCCGTTCACGTATCCCAGTCAGATATCCTTCCTATCGAATTTTTGACTATGTACATAAACTACGCCAAGCAAAATGTTCACCCTGTCATAACAGTCAACGCGAAAACAGAGCTCGTGAGAGCCTATGTGAGCATGAGGAAGATGGGAGACGACTCCAGATCTGACGAAAAGAGAATTACGGCGACTACAAGACAGTTAGAAAGTATGATCAGACTTTCTGAAGCACACGCCAAGATGAGACTATCAGAAACTGTAGACGTTGAAGACGTTCAGGAATCCGTGCGGTTGATCAGATCCGCGATAAAGGACTACGCAATTGATCCCAAAACTGGTAAAATCGATATGAACCTCGTCCAGACAGGGAATTCCGTAATTCAGCGCAAACTACAAGAGGATTTGGCCCGAGCAATAATAACAATTCTCACAACACGTACAGCAGATGTTATAACCTTTAATGAACTTGTGAAGGTACTTAACGAGCAGTCCCAAGAAAAGGTCGGTAACCTCGAGATCTCAGATGCATTGTCTCGTCTACAACAAGAAGACAAAGTTGTTGTCTTGGGCGAAGGCGCAAGAAAATCAATCCGCTTAAATGGCAGGGTATAGTTATACTTTGGCAGACTCAATACAATCATAATATCTTTACTTCGATGTATTTCATCAATTAACGCGAACATTGTATTTCCGTAGAAGAGTTACGTAAAGAAGCCTTGATGAAAACAAAAAGGATATCATAACGGCTAAAAAGCCCAATATAAACTACTCTAGTCACACAATAGCATCGTTAACGCTATAATAAACTCTCTTTCTTACCAGTATCTTAGTACTTTACAAAATCCTCGCGTTTGATTGGTCAATTACAGCGCGTAACCCGGCCTCAACTCAAACCATACTGAATCTGAAAAATTTTAGAATAATACTACAATGCTCTATAAACCAATAGGGTATTAGCCTGTTAAGCTTCTAGGAATTAGCGTAAACTCCGTAATCATAATGGCTAGTAAGATCCAATCATTAATGAACCTAGCTGTTCAAAGGGCTTCCTCTCTAGTGTCGAAAACCGTGTACTACGGTAAGGTTGGTGCTGAATTGTCAAAAACGGTTTACTTCAAAGAAGGCCTTCAACCACCTAACTTTTCAGACTTTGAAATGGTTTACTGGAGATTGTATAAGCAATTTCTACAAGCAAGTACTAAGCCAAAGGAATCAATTGCGGCTATTAAGGGACTAGGTAAGCAAGAATGGATTAAATACGGCTCTTATGGAGTTCAATTCTTGGGTTTATATTCTATCGGTGAAGTTATTGGTAGAAGGCATATTGTGGGATACAAAAACTACTCAACATGTTAAGAACCCAAATTAATTTTAGTTGTTTTGTCGTGTCTTCTGTTCTAGTTAAAATATTTGGTGCGGTTTTTTACCTCGGCGTATTTGATGCAAGATGATGACAGAAGACCTATCATTGAATGAAGCAAAAGGAAGCAACGAATTTTAAAAATTATTACTCTCCAGTTAGTATGACTTTGGGAGTTATTTACTCTTTTCTTATATATGTACATAAATATTCGTATACTTACTCATATTGAAGTCTAATTGCTTCATGTATCGAGCCAAAAAAAAAACTCCAGCAATGATATATTATTAGGAATTGCCCGATATCGAGCAATTATATGCGTTTGAATTTAGTTAGTCATCTGAAGTTTGTGTTGTCCCAGCCTCTTGAGCGAGTTTTCGCTTTTTTGATGCGGTAATCATCTCTTTCCTCTGTTGTCTCTTCTGCTTTACGATTTTTGGTACAGTACTGATTTGCTTTCTATCTTTAAAGGCATGGCCCTTTTTGAGCATTTCCTTTTCCTTGCTTGTAATTTTTGAGGCCTTATCCATCCATTCTGCCACTTCGCAATTGCTTTGCTTCATAACGTTCACAATTGGTTTTATTGCTACCACATCCTGTTTCGTAAAGAAGGTGATGGCCTTACCAGAACGCCCTGCTCTACCAGTTCTACCTATTCTGTGAACGTATGCTTGGGCAGATCTTGGAACGTCATAGTTGATGACCAAATTAACAGCCTTGAAATCAACACCTCGAGCTAAAACGTCGGTGCATATTAGGCACCATAGTTCACCGGACTTGAATCTTTCAATAATCTTATTCCTCTGCATTTGTGTTCTTTCAGCATGTATCACATCGACATTAAGCTTATCGTATACCAACTCATGGAACAAGGCCTTAGCTCTTGTAATAGACTCCAAAAATATTATGACAGGCGGCCGGAATTCTCCTTCTTGTAGAAGCTGTCTAATAGCAACGAGCTTACCTTCTTCATTGCCGCAAAACACTATTTTCTGTTCAATGTTGCTATTTGCGGCTTCCTTATGCCCTATGATGACTCTAATTGGGTCCAACATAATAGTCTGAGCTATATCTTCAACTGTAGATGGTATTGTTGCCGAAAACATGGCCTTCGTCAAGTTTGCGTTGCTACATGAGCTTAAGATGTCATCAGTCTGCTCCAAAAATGTCTTGTCGAAAAGCTTATCTGCTTCATCAAATATTAAATGCTTTACATGACGCAAATCTAGCGACTCCTGCTTCACAACCTCGATGAGTCTTAGAGGTGTAGAAATGATGATGTCGTACTTGTTTTCATTGACAACTTTATTTCTCAGTTTAGAGCTTAGAGACTTGGATAACAATGCAATATTTAGTGGACGTTTCTTAGCCAAGAAGATCTTGCGCGATAAGTTCGAGCATTCGGTAAATATTTGGTTAGCCAGTTCCTTTGTAGGTGAGATAATAAGACCTCTTACACCAGAACTCGATTCACCTTCCATTATAATTTGTTGCAATAGAGGGACCAAAAAGGCTAGCGTCTTACCAGTACCGGTTGGAGCACACGCAACAATATCACGCTGCCCAAGGCATATAGGGATGGCCTCGCACTGTATAGGTGTAGGCTCTGTAAAGTTGTTCTCTATTAAGTTATTCAACAACCGCTTGTCCAGCTTAAATCTCGTAATCAGATCCTCAAAAGAGCCAATGGGCAATGGAATATCCGAACCTGATACTTTCGCCTTATAGGAATTTCTCAACTTGGTCGCATCTTCCAAAGTTTTTATTTTAAGGTTTGGAACCATATCATCCTCTAGATGGTCCTCATCAACCTCATTCTCGGACATATTTTGATCCTCAGCGGCAGATTTAGATTCAACATTACGCAGAATCTTCTTATTACGAAAAAAATCCAACTCTTTTGTTATCTGGGCAGTATTATCTACATTCCTACTCCCTGATTGCTTATTTTGCTTATTTTGCTTGTGTGCAAAATCAACTTCTTTCCCATTCTTCTTAACTGAAGCACCTCGAGTCAATAATCTAAAAATATCCATTGCTTGCAGTAAGATATCAATATATTTGGCACAGTGTATTGGTTTATGTTTATTGGAGATGCACCTCATCGCTTTGATGTAAATATCTACAATCAATTTTCCGAAAAAAGAAACTACCGGAAAATTTTAAATACAATATCATATTGTACGTGATCAACATTAATGTTACCCGGATTTGGTCAGAACTTTCTGAAATTTTTCAGTTAGCGATGATGAGATTAGGTCAAGAAATAGAATGAAGTAGTAGCGAAGATCCGATAATCTAATAAGCTGCCATCAGGTTTCCAACTCCAGTTCTTCGAGAACCATGTCCTTATTAGATTCCATGTTTTTATCAAAACTTATTAATGTTTCTAGGCATGCTAAGCGTTCTATCACATACCTTCATAGTGGTGCGAGAGTTCGTGGTTTAAAGAGAGACCCAGTAGAAATGTTGAAAAATCCAATGGGGCTTCACTACGATAAAGTTGAACCTGCCCAGTATCAAGATGTGGTTCGCAAAAACTTCAATTTGGAGAGTTATGGGTTGCAGCTGCCGGATTATGTTATACTGCAATGTCTAACACATAAGTCATTTGCTCAAGGATGTAAGCCATACAACGAGAAATTGGCGATTTTAGGAGGCCAATTTTTGAAGTATCGTGCTGCCGTTACTTATATGCAACTTTCAACTAGTGTATGCAAGGTTAATCCAAAAAAGATTCAAGAGCCAGTTAATGGCTTAAATTTTGCAAATTTGGGATCGGTAGTTGCTAAGTCAGTTCTATCCAAAGAAGTTGCATCTGAATTCGTCAAATCTAAAAATATTGATCATCTAATATTTTGGAATAAGCGAGATATTAATGAATCTGCCGAATTCAACGGAGTGCATACAATACACTCTACAGTGTTGAACGCTTTGATTGGCAGTGCATTGACATTTCATGGTCATGGAAAAACTATAGAATATATTGAAAAGGAATTGCTTGATATTAAGAAAGAAGGAAGTCTGGCTTACTTGTCTAACGCGGGACTGGCAAAAAACTAAGGCCTTTTGTACTTGTAAATAAATCATATTTCAATTCTGCGGATTTACCTCCATGTAATGATAAAGACTAATTACTTTACGTAATTATTGTAAATTCACTAATCTAGAAACAACCTAGGCCACCGGTTGAATAATGGTTTAGGATGTTTGTTTAACATGACAAAACATGCATGGCTAAAACGGGTAGCTAATAATACACATTTAAAATATAATATATAAACTTTTACAGAGGTAGCCACAACGGGCTCACTTTTCTGTCCCAAAACTCCCATACAGATTACTTTTTCTGTAACTTAGAATCCAAATATTCTATCTCTTCTTTTAAGCTTTCTTCCTCCACTGTCTTTACAAGCTCTTTTGTACATTTCGCAACGTCAAATGCTACACCTGCCAACCTTTGTTTGAAGTGTTTGTCTGCAAATTGACTATCAGTTGATTCAGTAGCAAATAGACCTTCTGGTGTTAAGTTACATAGTACTATCATCCTGCTGCGGCAGTCTGAAAGACTTTTGACAACCCAATTACCATGTTCTTTTAGTGTTGCATTTCTAGTTTGATTCATTGCGATGCTAGTAGCATCCACCATTTGACCTATAACTTGACTAATGGCACTTGATTCATACCTTAGGTTACCTGCAGTTGCTTTTGGTTCTTTAATACTAGTCAGTAGCGATTGGATGGTACATATTACGTCCATTGTTTGGTATTCCAAATAAAGTAGCAACTGCGATAAGGTATTGTCTGGATTTTCAATATCAAACTCATCTATGTTAAAATCCACCTCCGAGCTAGCTTCTGTAGGACCTGCATGTTCTTCATTTGGCTGCTCGTTTTCAGCAGCTACAGTTTCAACAGTAGAATTTTCAATTGGATTGACATCAACAGTCCGTGCCGTAGTTGAAGTTTTATCCAAAGATTTATTGGCTTCATCATTTGAAAAATAGTTGACAGCATTGCTTTCCATTTCATGTTCCTCAGATAATGTGTTTTTTGAGGGAGAATGAATTTCATGCTTAGAACTGGTTTTCGAGTCTACTTTGGATATGACCTCCAAGTCGAAGTCCGATGCTCGAAGAACTTCGCTAGTGTTACTATCACGCTTTGGTGTCCCTTCAGGCTGTGGCCCCTCAGGGTGCAGAGGATATAAATTATAAGAATTCTCTGACGAGGCACAACTGAGACGGTTCTTCTTCATATTCTCCTTTAACGCCTGGTAAGTATTTTCGTCATCACTTGGTGATGAAAATTCGGCAGATTCAGAGGAATTGTAATCATCTTTATATAAATCAGGCCTCAATCCTGAAAACGAAGTGCGCTTTACTGGAGTGGTAGACTTTTCAAGCATGCTATTGTTTCTGTCATTAAAAAGATTGCTGCGGGATATGATGGCAGGGTCCTGAGAAGTAGCTTCTTCTTTTTCCGGTCCATTATCGGTACTAATTTGTGCAAAGCCTTTGTTGAATGGACCCTTTACGATAAACGGATTCCCCAGAGAAGATAAACTCTCCTTAGAACTTAAACTTTGGTGACTTACTTTCGGACTTTGATCTTTATTAGCTTCTATAGAATTGTCGATAATACCATTCTCTGGAGCAGCTTCTCCTTCAAACTGGGGATTTAATACTCCTGGTTTCTCAAAACCAGCATTGGGGATTTCTGCTTTCACAGAGTTAGCATTTTGTGCTTCTGGCCTACCAAGGTTAGAATATGGCGGTTCTGAACTCTCGAAATCGGCATTAGATGTTTCCGATTCCCCGAAACTGAAATTGTGGGCGTCTGGTCTGCCAAAGTTGGAATATGGAGCTTGTGACCTTTCGAAATCAGAATTGGGCCCTTCTGATTCCCCAAAACTAACATTTTGCATTTCAGACCTACTAAAGTTAGAATATGGTGCTTCCGATCTCTCAAATCCAGAATCAGTCCCTTCGGATTCCTGGAAACTAACATCTTGAGCTTCCGATCTCTCGAAGTTAGAATTTGGAGCCTCTGGTTTGCCAAAATTAACATTTTGTATTACTGATCTCTCTACATCACCATTGGGATCCTCAGATTCACCGAAACTAACATTTGGTGCTTCTGAACTGCTAAAGTTAAGGCTGGGAGCAGTCAGTTTCCCATAATTAATACTTGGTTCTACCAAACTACCCGATTTAGAGTTTTGTGCTTCTGATCTCCCGAAATTAACAGCTTGTGAAATAGACTTGCCTAAATTAAAATTTGATGCATCTGATCTTCCAAATTCAGCATTTAGTGCCTCAGATATCCGAAATTCAGCATTTGGTGTTTCTGGTATTCCATCCGAGATGACGCAGTCTTCCAACTCACTATTAGTGTTCTCAGGAGCAAACTCTGACTTTAATGCTCTATCAAAGTTCGTTTGACTTGGATCTATAACATCAGTCGTGGCAGTAATTGAAAACTCATCTGCAGAGGTAGTCTTTTGTCCGCCTTGATCCGATGTACCCGGTAGATCACCGATAACATGCCTTAAAGTAGAAGGACTACTACTTTTCACCGTTCTCAAACGACTATTTCCGTCCAGTGGAAGCGTCAGATTACGCTTATTTCTACTTTCATGCCCATCGGTCATCTTACCACTTATCAGAGAGGTCCCAGACAGTTTGGAAAGTGATGAAGAACTATCGACCTGTGGTAAACTGTTCACCCTTTGTATAATTCTCAACGGCTTAACCGAGTTTAGAATGCCTTCATCATCTATGAGACTTTCAGGAGATTTTTCCGACCTTGTAAGAGTATCCTTCAAATCAGTTTCAGACTCTGGTTTATTGAAAAGTGGATAACTACTATGTTGCTCGATACCAGCAACTCCAACTAGGTTGCATATGGTGAACGAAATACCGGTTAATGCACTTTCAACGGCAAACACCGGTAAAATAGTTGGGCTCTTAGCGTAATATCGAATAGCAGTTATAGCTTGAGACGTAGCGGCTTTTATCAGTATTGTCTCTTGGCTATAAGGTTGGTCTGAGATAAGTTTGAGAATACTTTCTACAGCATCTGAAACACGAGCAATATCTTCAAACAAAACCTCGCCGGACTTTTCGCCTTTACCCAAATGATTAAAAATTGTCTCCAACATAAAATTAAAATGTCTAATATGTGAAAGTGGAATGAGACCCTCAGACTTGATATACTTTGATATACTCTCCAAATCAAAAGCAGGTCCTTTGCGTGGTGGTTGATTGCCGTTAGACTTTGCAAGCTGGCCGGTCAAAAACTTTACTTTAAGGCCTAACTCCATATTCAACTGTTGCAAGGATTCATTTTGTATTGATAACTCATTCAATTGCGAAGTTATTAATGACATCT
Source organism: Eremothecium sinecaudum (assembly GCF_001548555.1). Classification (NCBI taxonomy): domain Eukaryota; kingdom Fungi; phylum Ascomycota; class Saccharomycetes; order Saccharomycetales; family Saccharomycetaceae; genus Eremothecium; species Eremothecium sinecaudum. Next base: position 241,915 of record NC_030899.1, on the reverse strand, counting down.
CTTTTTCATAGTTTTCGTTTACTCTTCTTGATGGTTCAGCTGGTTCCACCTTCCTTGGTTTTGGTTCACCCTTGGATAGCTTTAATGACTTATTTTCAGAAATTAAGTCTAAAAGCTGGCCTTTAAGGGCAGCAATTTTGGCTGTTGCTCCGTCTATATGAGTACCATTAATTGTCTGATCATTGTCTGCCAGTTGTAATGTCATTGTCAAATTTTTCCTTTGTAATGCTTCATTTTCCAAAGTTAACTCATACAACTGACCGTTCAAATTTTCTAGCTGCTGTTTAATGTCGCCAGTAATATTCTCCTGCTTGGCCGTCAATCTTTGCATTTGCAATTCACTACGCGTATCTTCCAATAGATTAATTGTTTCCTTCAATTGGTCACGTAGAGTTTGGTTCTCGCCTGCCAATTTCAAGACCTGATTGGCCAGGTCCTTTACTTTAACCTCTAGCCTTTCATTTAATTCCTTAAGCTCCCTTACGTTCCGCGATTCTTCCTCCAAGGAACCAGATGCTCTACTTTTACTTTTAGAGTGCATGGCCTTTCTTGGAGTCGTTGGGCCTCTTTTCGGCGAATCATTTACATGATTGTCCTCATTTTCATGATTTTCATGATTTTCATCAATTTTATACATTGAGCTTCTTTTACCATTCATCTCAAGAGATCCCCGGTCACCCACCGTTTTAGCATTGTTACTAATCGCATCTTCATCATCCGTAGACCAATCTATAGAAGCCCTCTTTGGAATGACTTGTGCCGTATGCGCATATTTGTTCTCAGTAATATTGCGAGATGGTCGCTCAAAATTTTCGCCGAGCTTCCCACCATTCTCTAATTGTTCCTGATGGCTACTCCTCTTGACCTGTCTGGAGGGTGATTTTACGTTGCTCTGGTCTGGGACATCAACGGCTCCTCCAGACTCTTCTTGCGATTTTCGGTGATGTCCTTGAGGCGAATCACGCACAATTGACGTTTTTCCGCGTCCCTCTGCGCGACCCTCGGGCGCTATGCAACCATCAGACTCCCTTAGAGCATAAGCATCTCTTACCTTAACATGATACCCACGTCTCCTAATCTCAAAAATAATATCATCCACCAAGTCACCAAATCGCATTTGAGACAAATTGGCTAGTTTTTCACGCGCCTGATTCCTTTTATCGTGGAAATTTTTTTTAGGTAACAAATGATTGGGCTGCTGTTGTGTCTCATCTATCCTACGCTGAAGCTCATCATGGACATCCGTACTAAGTTCCAGAAAATGCCCCGCGGGAAGCTTCAGTAACTTCGCTCTCGCTTTCTGGGCCCTTGAAGATGACGATCTGTCTTGCGGTGCTCCCGTAACCTCGCAAAACTGCCTCAGTGCCAAGTAATAACCATGTATTTGGTTAAGCTGCTCCGAAGAGAGCTCCTTCTCATCACTATCCATTCTTTCTCAGTTTTATATTACTTTTTTTACTTTTATTCTCAAAAGCACAAAGTTGTAAGCACCTAATTAACCAAATTTGTGCAATTGTCATGGAGTAAACATATCAGTCAAAATTAAAAAGAAAGCGTCAAGTTTTCATATAAACGTTAACTCCTCAAAATTGGGGGAAAAAATCAAATGTCATTGAATACGACCGCCAACATGATGTCATGTTCATGATTGTATGTGTTCCACATGGCGTCTGGCCAACTGCCTTATCTGAAAAACATGACGGCGCAAAAAGTTTGCTGTTATATGTTCCTATTTAATTTGTTCCAGTCTTCAGGGCTGAAACGCTTATTGCAGTATTTATTTAAGATCACTTGCTTATATATTTTTTACATTTTCGCTTCTATATGCTATATTTACCTTATCCACAGTTGCCAAGACTGTTGGGGTACCTACGATATATCGTATGAACTGCATTATCTATGCTTCTAATTACGACCGGTATTTACTACTTTCTACGTGTGACAGCTCAGTATCCAACGGATCGCAGATAATCGCGATGCTCCTGATCACATGACTGGTGAATAATCATTATATACGCGAAAACTGCATTTTCGTGAAGGTTAAACGTAGTATAAACCATAAGCCTCTTTTCTCCCGTGTCGTTTCCAATCACGCTGTCGAAACTTCGGAACAAGAAAGGTTGCAGGACGACTAGATAATCATAGATTTAGGTTCATCAGCTACCCAATCAAATATCTTGACGAGGGTGGACAATTTCATTGCCTGAAGTTCATTTTTACGCCAAGGTCGACCTTAAAAACAGCATCTAACTTTTGTTAACACGATGTTCCACCTGGCACAAGGAATATATCGCAACTGGAATAAGCGAGAGCAGTATTCCGTGCTTATATTAGGCTTGGACAACGCTGGAAAGTCCACATTCCTAGAGCAATTGAAATCTATATACCGGTTAAGTTCACGTCCTCTAGAAAAAATTGTACCTACCGTAGGTCAGAACGTGGCTACTATCCCAGTAGATAAGAACACGCTGCTAAAATTCTGGGATGTGGGAGGTCAAGAAGCATTACGCGCGATGTGGTCCGAATATTATATTCACGCACATGGGATAATATTTATTATCGACAGCTCAGATAAGTACCGTTTAGAGGAGTGTTGCGATTCCTTACAAAAAACCATCACGGATGACGACATAGAAGGTATTCCTATTATTATGCTCGCTAATAAACAAGATCGTGAAGATAAAATGGAACTTCACGACATAAAGCAAGTTTTTAATAAACTAGCACAGCATTTAGATGCTAGAGATAGTCGAGTACTGCCGGTAAGTGCTTTGAATGGCGAGGGCATTGCGAGCGCTGTAGAGTGGTTACTTATTCGTATAAAAAGAAATAAGCGTGCCCGCCCACCTGTATACAGGTAAATAGCCGCTGGATATATTATTTTTGTCATGATAGAGTAATTTTAATAAAATTGATTTTAATTGTTTAGCACGTGACGTCCCTAAAAAGTAGTAGCCACTGCTATCAGTGTGTGCCCTATCGCCGCAATCGGTAATGATTTGCAGATCGCTGCGGCGCTCTAATCATCTGGTCAGTTACAGTCCAAAGCTACCGGATCTATATATCTAGCACTAGCGGGTTGCATCTTGTGTACTTTAGAAGTGAGCACGTGCCGTAATTATTTTCCTACCTGTCACGCCATGATTTAAAGGTATCTCGTAATTGTCTTGTGTAAAAGCTGATTACCCTTTGTTTAGAGCGATTGTCTTTATAGCGGAATGGGCCCCTTTGTTTAAAATTAGAACAATCGATAACAAATTTCAAACCGGGTAACTCCATTGTTAGAAAGAAATATAAGCGAGATGAACGGTTAATCCTGTTATTCCTTACAGCAATCCCTTATAAGGCGATCGACTTTACTACAGGTTTACAATCATAGATATATATTTTGACTAATACTTTTGCATTTCTAAAGTTACGGGTTGGGGGCTGAACAAATCGTTGTACTATGGCTGAGACGGAACTAAGTAAGTTACTACCTTCGCTGAACTCGGCCAAGTCCAGGAGGATTGGTAAATATTGGATATTTATCTCTTTGATAGCTATTGTGATTGGTGCTATCCATATTTTTGACCAACTGCTAGGTTTAGACAATAGGTCGGCGGTTAAAAAAAATGTGATATTTTTTATTTCCGATGGTATGGGCCCTGGTTCACTTTCCTTGGCGAGGTCATATATGCAGAATAAGGAAGGTAGGAATTTTGATGAGGTCTTAAATTTGGACTATCATTTAGTTGGCAGTTCCAGAACCAGGTCTTCTTCTTCTCTTATTACGGATTCTGCAGCTGGCGCGACAGCGTTTTCTTGCGGAATGAAGACGTACAATGGAGCTATTGGAGTAGACAGCAACGCGGAAGCATGTGGTACGATCCTTGAGACTGCAAAGCTAGCAGGTTTTATGACTGGGTTGGTTGTTAGGTCGAAGATAACGGATGCGACGCCGGCGGCTTTTTCCGCTCATGTGGAATCCCGCAGCCACGAGGATGTAATTGCTACACACCAGATCGGCGACTACTCTCTTGGACGTATGGTGGACTTGATGATAGGAGGCGGCAGAGCTAATTTCTACTGCGCTGCGGATACAACATATGGGAACCATGGCATAAGAAAAGATAATCGTAATTTGATAGATGAAGCGCTTGCGGACGGTTGGCAATACGTGGGCGATTATGCAGAGTTCAAACATTTGGGTAATGGGAGGAATATCTCTTTCCCATTGCTTGCTTTATTATCTGATTTCGATATGCCCTTTGTTCTTGATCAGGGATACGAACTGCCCACTCTTGAGGAGCAAGCAATCTTCGCAATGAACGCACTAAGCGAGGCAACAAAAGACTCTGACCGGGGGTTCTTCCTCATGATAGAAGGTTCAAGAATTGACCATGCTTCGCATGCTAATGATCCTGCCGCTCATGTCGAAGAGGTGCTCGATTTCGATAGCGCTTTTCAAGCTGCTGTTAACTTCGCTGACCGTACTTCAGTAGAGACGCTCATCATTTCGACGTCAGATCACGAGACAGGTGGTTTGGCGATTGGAAGGCAAATCGGTGATGACTATCCGGAGTACGTTTGGAAACCTGAGGTCTTGGCACGCGTAAGACATTCTACGCAATATCTAACGCAAAAATTAACAACGCGATTTTCAAATGAGACCGACGTTGATGTGATGAAAAGCTACGTAAAAGAGGAAATCTTCGAAAAGGGTTTAGGAATAAAGGACTATGACGATGCAGAGGTAGAGGCGATTATAAATGAGAATGATGCTATGGTTGTGTTTGCAAGGTTGTCTGATATGTTGTCTAGGAGAGCTTTAATTGGATGGTCGACTTCGGGGCATACTGCTGTGGATGTTAATGTTTACGCATATTCAAATAAAGTATCCTCATGGATGAGAGTCAAACAATACCTAATGGGAAATCAGGAAAATACCGGTATTGGTGGTTACGTTGCAAACTACCTAGGACTTGACTTACAGAAAACTACAAACCTTCTAGCATATCGCACCCCACCAGAGTCATAGGTAGGATATTTGTGCGTTCAGCATATGGCTACCGGAATATAGAAATGTACAAAGGATACATCGATATATGTATACGTAGATATATATATATGTAGATATATATGTATATGTATGTATATATATAGTTTAAATTATACATAAATATGATTCAATTATTCAAAATTCGATCTATTATTGATGAAGAATTTATTCCTCGATATGGTAGACTAGATAATTGGGCAAACCAAATACTTTATAACCTAACCTCTTAGCCATTTTCGCAAACCCTTCAGTCTCTATCAAATGGTAAAATGGGAAATTTGGGAACATTGCACCGTCCCTGTGTACATGTGCTTTCACTAACGTACAACCACCACCAACACCATCTAATGGGATTTCCTGTGATGGATTACCTGAAGGATCATAAATCTTTGCCATCAAAACCCTATAAGTGGCAATCTCAGCATAGCCCTCCACTATAATTTCATCCTCAGCCATCTTTGAAGCCAACATTAAACCAGTGTCACTTTCTTGCCAGTTATTGAAGTCATACGGCCTAATATCTTTCTGTTTATCATCATTGATGAACCTTTGGAAGACGTTAGCTGATAAGACTTCCTTATCATGCATTGCCATCTCTTCAATGACGGATGGTGAGGTCTCGACTATATCGGCATCTAGCCATAATACCCATGATGTAAGAGGACCTATAGTAGAGAATAGCAACTCATTTCTTGCAGATGCCATAGCTGCACGCCTCTCCTTCTGAACCTTATAAGCATGTCTATCTTTCTCATCCAATTGATCGAATGAAGCTGAATCCTGTCTCAATATGGTTACCTTGGCAAACCTTTGATTTTTGGCCCCGCTCTGTATTTTCTTCACAGCAGACTCCAACAACTTCAAGGCTTCATCACCAGTAGAAGATCTAGGAATAATAAAACCTAGTTCCATATACTCACGTGGATATGTTAAAGCTAATAAGTTCTCCCAGTACTGGTTATGGAACCTTTGCATTGGCGTCAAAATCAAGACGCGCTCTTTATTGGCAGCCGGCGTTTTCGTAGTCTTCAAAGTATTTAAATCAAAGTGCTCAACCCTATCATTGTTGACCTGCTCGTTTGCTCTACCGCTGAATAGCCTGCTTGGTTTATATTTGTATGAATACTTGCGAGCTTTAAACTTGCTAGAATGAGGGAAATGCCACGTGCCTTCCACTTCATGTGTCCATTTGTGATTAGAAATGGAAGTCTCTCTCCCTATTAAAGATCCCTCTCTGGAAAATAATATGAAGTATATTAGAGTGATCGTAACGATTGGAAACAATACAACACCTAATGGTGACCTCTTTAATCGAGTAACCAACATGGATAGAGACATAATGAAAAGATTTTGTGAAATATTTCTTCTCAGGTTTTCCTCTGTTATATCCTTTGGGAATGGACCCTATCAAAATCTAAAACCACTTGGATCGGAACCAGTTTTGATGCTGTTGCAGGGCTACTCTACAGTTCTAGTTACGTTGAAGTTCGGTCTTCCTCAGGAAGGGACGTAACATTCTTAGGTAGCTACAATAAACAGCTGTGCGTCATATCTTACGAGTCATTACCCGGCCATGCGCCAACTGATCACGTGCTTTAATTGAGTAGCTTAATATTTATGCTAAATTCATCTAACAGTGAGAAGATTGTATGAGGATAATTGAGTATGGTTAGATTGGTGATATGCCATCTCCCTTTTCTAATATTCCCTTCTCGTACAACAAGTAATGATTTTTAGAGTTAAACGTTAATATTAAGAATTAAAAATACTCTGCACACTGCAGATAACAATATCACAGCACAATACATAAAGTTATACACATATATATGCGCATTATATACGTCAACTGTTGCTCAATCACTTCGCCCGGGGAAGTACATAAGTCTTGGGAAATGGTTGTATGCTTTCATTGCATGTCTTTCTCTGTACCATTATTAAGCTTCTTAGATTCGTCCCAGACTTTATCACAAATACTAATAAACATCTTCTTGTCTGTCTTATCCTTGATGGAGGAAAACTCGAATGCAAAGGTATCGTCCAAGATGGTAATTTCTCCCCTGATGCTTTCGCCGGGTACAACATGTGCAGTGGGAGCATTTGCAGAGACCGTCTCAGATCCTTGCGCGGAAGCATTTTTCAAAGTAGTGGAGGCGTCCTCTTCCGGGACGTCCAGAGCGGTATCTTCTGCATCTGGACCACTTTCATCGACCTCCGGATCAGATGACAGCTTGCTGCGCTTACCAAAAAACTCCTCCTGCGCGCTAAGAGGCTGGGCCTTGAGAGGTGCCCATTTGGATGTGTTGTTGGCAAATACATCGCGCGTGGGGATCACGTTCTGCCTAGTACCCTCCAAAAAGCTTTCAAAATCCACTTGAACCTTATTGGCACTGCCAGTTTGGACACGAGGCTTTGCGGTGGGTACTGCAGAATGCGGGCCAAATTGCTGCCCGTAAGATGAGTTTATACGCGGACACGCCGTCGCAAGGTGTGGCATCATCATGTACATAGGCGCGGAATATTGAGGTTGACTAGATTGCGGGTAATACTGCGGTCCATACGGATACATGGGCATCAATGGCGGGTACCCCATATGGACTAACGCGCCCGCGCGGCGGCCTCCAGCACCATAGCGCAACGACTGTTTCCCCATGTACTGCACCCGAGGCTTTAGAACCCTGTTCTGCTGCTGCTGCAGCGCCTGTTGGTAATTAGTAATATGCGCAGGTGCAGATTCAACTGCAAGTGCGCAAAGACCATCGGGTCCGGCATTATTGATACTCGTACCACCAATATTTAGCGGACGGGGCATCCGATTCCTACGCAGAGACTTCCCACGAGGTCTCATTAGCGTACTGCTGCCCTGTGACGGCACAGTATCATTCACAGGTGGCGCTTCAACGCTCTGTGACGTTTCCGCGACGTTATTAATAGTACCAAGTTTTTCAATTTGCCGTCGTTGCTCCTTCGCGATCGATTTGGAGATCCGCATGGTAGTCAGCATCTTATTGTCCATATTCTCACTCGAAAGGCCTGGAGAAATACATTGAATACCAAGCTGCTGTAGCTTCAATGTGTCATCCACCGGCTCGGTAGGAACTTCTAGGCTAGTTGAAGAAGTCGTCATCTCGGCCATTATAGTTAAATGTATTTATCGCAGTAGTCACTAGTCTCTCTTATGAATCTTTAGCAACTACCTAGCACATTTTCCAGCTCCACTGGTTTTGTATGAGCCCTATATTGTCCAAGTGTATCAATTCTTGCGACGATGAAACATATCGATGATGGTTGAAAAGGCACGTCACGTGACACACCACCCGCCAGTTCCTTCGTGACGTTCAAGTTCCGCGCGATATCACCCGGCCTTTTCAACAAAAAAAGGGTGCGTAATATTGCATTTATTGCATTATAAGCTCGCACTTTCATCACACGCTTCTTAACCACACCGAACCACCAATGTCCGTACTCTATGTCAATAAGCGTATCCGCTGTCTCGTCCCCAAGTTGCTCGTTTCCCACCTGGGGCTGAAAGTGGAAATTAGAGACCCAGACCAATATCTAGAAGAATGGTCCAAGAATTTCCCTCTCAGGAAGGTTCCCTGTCTTATCACTGCTACAGGAGCCAAATTGACTGAAGTTATACCCATTATGATTTACTTGTTAAAGACCTCTCCAGACTATAAAACAAGAGAAAGGTTACTACACACCTCTGATCTCTCTAAACATACACTTATTTTAATGTACTTATCACTTGCAAACACAGATTTCTGTATTAATATGGCTACAATGCTAACCCAGATTAAAGGTGAAAAGCCATATGACAAGAATTCTTTTGAAGAAGCCTCTAAAAATTTGGATGCTATTACCGACGTTTATGAGAAAAGGTTATCGAATATAAATTATTTGGCCGAGACTGAAGAAGCCACTCTAGCGGACCTATTCACGGCGGCAATTTTTAGGAGGTGCTTTGAATTTTTTTATGGAGCAGAATGGCGCAATAATCACCCAGCGATTACGAAATGGTTCTACGATGTTATAGAGTTGCCTATTATGTCGCCCTACTATCAAGATTTTAAAGCGTGTGACATTGCTATGGCAGTCCCCGCTATTTCGGACGGAAGTAAGCCGGAAAAAAAACGTTAAAAAAGGTTGCGGATAATAGGGGTCATTGATTCCCAAATACAGGGGTGAATGAAACAGCATGGTTCGTTGGAGTAATCAATCAATAAGCAACCTCTCACGGGGTTTAGCTGTAGAGCAGATACACTATGGAAATATCGGTCGAAGAGAGATAGTTCATTGATATTTTGAATGGTTATATAAATGAGGGTTTTGAGTAGAAGAGAGGTACAGAATGAGTGGTAGGTAGTTTGGAATTAAGATCAGTGTCTTATAAGTGTTTCTTAAAGTTAAACACGATACTATTTGATTGAATTTTGGGGCTAATGTCTAGTGAAGATAATACAAATACTGCCGACGTCAGAGATGACAGGGTTGTGACTAACTCGCTTGGTAAGCCGCTTGGTGACCCATTTGCCACCCAGCGGGTTGGGCAACACGGGCCGCTGTTGATGCAGGACTACAACTTGGTTGATTTGCTTGCCCACTTCAACAGAGAGCGGATACCGGAGAGGAACCCTCATGCGCACGGGTCAGGGGCGTTTGGGTACTTTGAGGTCACAGACGACATCACGGACGTGTGCGGTTCTGCCATGTTTTCCGAGATAGGTAAGAAAACGAGGTGTTTGGTGCGTTTCTCGACTGTGGGAGGTGAGAAGGGGTCCGCTGACACTGTGCGTGATCCCCGTGGGTTTTCCACTAAGTTTTACACTGAGGAGGGTAATTTGGACTGGGTCTACAACAACACTCCAGTGTTCTTTATCAGGGACCCTGCGAAGTTCCCTCACTTTATCCACACGCAGAAGAGGAACCCGAAGACGAATTTGAAGGATGCGAACATGTTCTGGGATTTCTTGACTACGCCCGAGAACCAGGTTGCGATCCATCAGGTGATGATTTTGTTCTCGGACCGTGGTATCCCAGCTTCTTACAGACACATGAACGGTTACTCCGGACACACCTACAAGTGGTCTAACAAGAAGGGCGACTGGCGCTATGTCCAGGTACACATCAAGACCGACCAGGGAATCAAGAATCTAACGCATGAAGAAGCTGGGAAGCTTGCCGGTGAGAACGCAGATTTCTGCCAGGAAGACTTAGTAAACTCAATTGAAAAGGGTGACTACCCTTCGTGGACTGTCTATATCCAGACCATGACCGAGGAGGAAGCCAAGAAGTTGCCATTCTCTGTGTTTGACTTGACCAAGGTATGGCCTCAAAAGGACTTCCCATTGCGCCGCGTCGGTAAGATGGTCTTGAACGAGGTGCCAAAGAATTTCTTTGCTCAAGTGGAACAGGCCGCATTTGCTCCAAGTACCACTGTGCCTTATCAGGAGCCTAGTGCCGATCCTGTGTTACAGGCTCGTCTATTTGCTTATGCAGATGCTCACCGTTACAGAATTGGGCCTAACTACCACCAGGTCCCTGTAAACTGCCCATACGCTTCCAAGTCTTTCCACCCAGCTATCAGAGACGGTCCAATGAACGTTGACGGTAATTTGGGTAGCGAATCCAACTACCTCAACACCTCAAACAGCTACAAGTTCGCAGCTGCTAACATCCCCATCCAGGAACACCAAGAGAAATGGTCCGGCCCTGCTCTTCCATTCCACTGGGCCACATCTCCAGGCGATATCGATTTTGTGCAAGCCAGAGACCTCTACACGAAAGTGCTTGCCCGTCAACCAGGCCAGCAGAAGAACCTCGCACACAATGTTGCTGTCCATGTTTCTAATGCTTCTCCAGATATCCAGGAGCGCGTCTTTGCCATGTTCCACCGTGTTGATCCAGGTCTTGGTGACGCTATTAAGACAGAGGCTCTTTCATTGTCGAAGCCTGCTGGAACTAAATTATAGTGGACTCATCGTCTGCACCTTAATGCCTGTCTATTATTTAACTTATTTATTACCTTTTAGTACTCTATGAATTGATTTAGTACTTAGTGAGATGAGTTACATCTTTCGTCTATAGTTGCGGTCCTGCTGCTTTTAATCTCGTTTAATTTATTTAACTTTCCGTCTAAACTTTGTTGTATATGAAAAACTGCGTTCTATACTCACAAACATTCTACAGAATATTAGGAAGATATCCGATACGAAGAAAATAATAATCAATTCAGTATCCCCCCCTCATATATGACTGTACAACATAAAACCATGCCGCAAGTCACAATCCTTACGATGGCTGAAGATATTTATTACAATCTAGTTACTTCTATCGTACAAGACATTGTTTCTAGAGCCACTAGTCAAAACCAATTTTTAAATGCAAGATACCCAAATAATCCAACATTAAATTATGATCCAAACGGTAAACTTGATATATACGGTCGCCAGAAACAGCAAGAATCATCGATATACTTCAGATGTAATAATTGTGATAGGGATATTTCAGCAAATAGGTTTGCTGCCCATTTAGAGAGATGCATGAGCAGAGGCGGTAGAAGAGGATAATAACGTCGCCGGTGGACACTAAAACCGCTAAATGTCACAGATAGATAACGGCAGTAGGACAGCAAGGGTATATCCTTTCTCTTCTTGGCAGTCCATCAATTGAAGGCATAACCTATCTCATCACTTTAGACGGGCATTTAGAGAATCCCAAATACAGGAGAAAGGGGGCACACTACGTATGCGGTTACTGCCTAACTTCTCTAAACAAAGTAAGCACCAATAGTCGCTCCAGTATTCTATATTTGTGCTTACTATTAGACAAGAATGTCTCAGTTGTTGGAGAATTTAGACACGGAATTCAAAAGGTTTTACGATGGTGATGATATTCGTAACCATGTCTTAAAGAAATGCCTCACTGAAACACATGAGTTCAAGCTTCAGTTAAAGAAGTTAAAGGCGCATTTGAATAAACAACAGCAAGAACTTCAGTCCGGTAAAGTGGAAGATGAGGCCAGTTTTAATAAGAAACGTCAATTAATTTCTGAGAAGTTACGCAAAACACATAATGCTTGGGATGCAAATATTCGGAAATCATGTAAAGCAGCTATAGTACAACAAAATAGGTTCGAGAAGCACGCAGTTAGTAAACTGTTTGATTTTGAGCTAGAAAAAGTATACACAAACAGGTTACCACCCCATGCTAAGGAATATGTGGCCTCTGCTATTGGTAAGCACCTTGCTCGCTATAATATAAGTAATGTTCCAATGCGCGAACGTGCTGAGATAGTTAATTACATGAAAACTTTATACGGTGTTGATGAACATATAACAGAGGAATATGTCGAAATGGGTCAGATTATACAGGATCTCAAGAGCGGGTCTCTAGAAAGCTGCATGAAGTGGTGTACGCCTGGATCCAACTTGCAGTTTGAGCTTTATCTTCTAAAAGCTAAACAGCTATTGCTAAGCGGGGACAAACTACTCTCGTATAACTACGTGATGGAAAACATTCCAGATATGATGATTAAAACCCGTAAGTATTGCATACGTCGCGATATCGGCGCGCTCCTAGGCAAAATAGTCGTAGGCGGCGAAGAAAGGTTCCATCTGTTAGAGGAAGAGATAAAAGCTCAGCTAGAAAAGTGCATCGCGTTGTTCACAAAGGATTACTGCAAAGCAAATAATCTTCTATACGATTCATCCTTGTTCCTCATACTTCTTAGTGGTATTATTTCTTTCCAATTTTTTATCAAGTACCAAACTATTAGAGCTGCTAGCCATGTAGACTGGTCAACAGAGGACGAGCTTCCATTCCATGTCAAACTTCCTGATTTTGTGTGCAATTTTCATCCTGTTTTCATTTGTCCTGTTCTCAAGGAGGAAACCACCATTGAAAACCCTCCATATTCATTACCTTGTCATCACATAATATCGAAGAAAAGTCTTGACAAGTTAAGTACAAACGGCACCTGTAACTTCAAATGCCCATACTGTCCTATAATGGCATCTAAAGCGAAGACCAAGAAGGTAAATTTTGCTAGATTGTAGTTAAACTTTTATTAACTAGATTTGTAAGTAGTCTGCAACAAGCAACAGTTCCAATGAAATTTCAGGTGGTACGTTAAATTCTGGTATATCTTCATCTGCGTCCTTATCCTTATTATCATACACATAATTTAAGTACTCAATAACTTTACTAAGGATCTTACCATCAGTTTCCGATAGCACTATTCTCCTCTCCTTTTGTTCAAGAAAAGATGAACTTAGCATCTTGCTCAAGGTAGGAGATTGCAGAGCTACTTGTTCTGGTATTTTGAATTCCTCACCATTCCCAGAAACCAAAGTAACCTCATCTACGCCTTCCATGATGCTTTAACGACGTGAATGTTCTTTCTTGAATTCCGCTTGTAGACTACTTTTAATACTGCGCTTTTACGGCTTGTATATTTTACCCCCGAGATTTATAGAGTAATCAACAGATGAATTTGTTACCACACATACAAACAACTAAATGACCGAAATGAACCCTAGTTTAGGTTGGGAGAGGTTATCAGATGTTTTCTATAGAAGTCGACAGCTAGGGGTTTGGGATTGGAGCCATAATAAAGAATTAATTCAAACTTTCTCAACAACACTCTGCGCGCTTTGTTTTGACCAGAAGATTCATTGCTATAATTATAATGGTGAGCTAATATGGCAATTAGATGTTAACAATTTACCTTCGAAGATAGTAACATTTTGTTTTGATGAGGACGAGCGGTTCATTTTAGTATTGCAAGATAGAATACGGAAAGTTGATGGTTGGTTTCCTTTAATTAGTAAAGATGCAAAATTACCTGAAGAAATAGGCGACATTATCTGGGATTACAAGAATGGGATTGTTGTTTTACAGTCTAGTCAAGATATATATAGGTATTATGATGATTCATTTGATTTGCTTTGCAAAAATGAAGATCGGTTTACGTTGGCTACAAAACACCACTGGTATGCCCAGAAAGATTTGGTTGTTTTATTGGGAAATAAAACTGTGTTTCATTTAACGGTTTCTACTAAGAGCTTTGAGAAGGCTATTTCAGGCTCATCGTGGCAAACCGTTAAGATATCTCCTAAGGGATTTGTGTGTTTATTCAATTTTAGGTTGAGTAATCTAGCAATTTACAAGAGTCCGTCAAAGTTTTTGCTGGAACAAACATTGGAAGAAAATCCAGATATAATTGCATGGTGTGGGAATGATACTGTGGCCTATTGTTCTCACGGTGGGGGAGAAGTGAAGTTAATTGGCCCTCAAGGGTCGTACATCACATTTTGGTATCCGGATATGATAATAGATCTAAGGACAGAAATTGATGGATTGAAGGTGCTAACTTCGAGTGCTACGAATTTTATTTCCAAGGTGGAGAAATATACTTCCAAAATATTCTCAATTGGTTCTACTGAGTCAAGCGCGATTTTATTGGATTCACTTGAATTATTATCGAATCACGCACCGAAGGCCATTGAAAATCTAAAAGTGATCAATCTCGAACAAGCAGTATTGGAATGTACGCTAGCTGCTAGAGATGAATTTTCGCCTTACTGGCAGAAGAGGCTTTTGTCTGCTGCATCTTTTGGAAAAGACTCTTTGTCTAGTGATTCCTTCGATCCCAAGGTTTTTGTAGATACTTGCAATTTACTGCGAGTACTCAACACGCTTTCGCAGTTGGGGTTGTCGATCACTGCGAAACAGTTGGATGGGTTTACAGTTGATGGAATACTAAGTAGGTTACTGAGGTTGCGAAAGTTTCATAAATGTATTCAAATTTGCAATTTCCTAAAGCATCATAATAGACTAGCAGATATTTTTCAGGAATGGGCACTTGCCAAGATTAAGCTATCTCCTGAGCTTGAAGACATGCAGCTATATCTTGTGATTAAAAACCAAGCCGCTAGACAGACGGTAGCTCCGCCCATGATAAATATTGCTCGGACTGCATTCCTTGAGGGAAGATTTGAACTTGCAAAGAACTTGACGTTAGATAGTACCCACCCCAAACAAAAGTTACAGTTATTACTAGATATGGATGAGGTCGAACTGGCATTAATAGAGGCTGTCAAAACGAATGATCCAACTTTAATTTTGACATTGTTACTAATCTTGAGGGATAAGTTAACGGTTGCCCAATTTACCAAGATCTTGATGTTAGTGATGAAAGAAAATCAGCTAATGTTGTTTTATGAACGTAATAACTGGAAATTTTTGTATGATTTCTACCGACAAACCGACAAATTCCAAGAACTAGCACAGGTATTGTTTGAAGAAGGTCAAAAAAACAATGAGTTATCCTCATACTTCCCACAGATAATAAATCTTCTAGGATTTGTGGTAGATAATCCATTAGTGAGCGAAAATAAAGAACTGCTAACAAGGTACAACTCGCTCTATGAATATCAACATGAGCTTACAACTCTGTTCCATCGCGATTTCAATAATATGACAATGGACAATACATTGACCACCCTAATCGAAATGGGACAGGAAAGGCATGTGGTTAAGCTGGTCAAGACATTTAAGTTAAGTGACAGAAAGTTTTACCAGATTAAATGCAAAACATTGTGCAAATTGGGACGATTTGAAGAACTATTTAATTTTGCAAAGGAGAAGAAATCGCCAATTGGTTATATGCCCTTCTATGAAGGCACGTTTAAGATGGGACATAAAAAGGAAGCTGCAGTTTATATTGATATGATAACTGGTTTATCAGCTCAAAAAAAGATTGACATGTACTTGGACTGTGGTTCCTATTGCGACGCTATTCAAATTGCTTCCAAAGAAAAGGATATAAATGCATTAAAACGCATTAAAAAACTAATCCCCGATAATCAGCCCCAATTGACAGTCATATTGCGCGAAGCAATGGGAAAGTTATAGTTATATCTAAATAATTCCTGCTCTATTTAACTTCTTAAATTTTCCATCTTCGACAATTCCAGATGAGTCTCCGTGTTCTCCAGTTAACCAACTTGGTAAGTAATCTATGTCCAGCTGCTGTTTAGAACACAATTCGTGGAGTCCACCAAAAACGTCGTTGCCCTGCAACCGTAGCTTAAAGTTCAGGCCACGTTCATTGTCCTTTACAGAGAAGGATACGTTTCTTACTGGAATTAGAGATTCATATTCGTCTACACTATCGTCATCACTATTATTATTCTCTTTATTATCACCGTGCAGTCTATATATTCGCTGTTGTGACCTTTTATTTAGGTACTTTTTTTTCCTTTTAATGCCATATTTTGACCCTTTAAACATTATCATAGATCGTTCTTGCTTCCACTTAACGTTCTCATCGTCATCATCGGTAGGTCTTCTTTTAGCAGGAACACCAACAACACTTGGATGCTTCTCCGGACTATCGAGAGGCGATGGCTCAATATTTTTATCGAGATAGGCTGTCCAAACACCCTGAAGATCCCTTCCAAAGCAGGCTCCGTAGCGCATGTTCACATCGGTAAGTGTTCCTCTAATTGCAGGTGAGATCTGGTTCAATTGTACAACAGCGCTGTCTTTCCTTAGCAGTATTAAAAGGCATTGCAAGATATACTGCGAATGTACATCTTTCTGTGCTGAGTGGTAAAGTACTCTATATCCAGTGGGGATTGCAACATAAAATGGCTTATGTGACATCAATCGAGAAGTATTGCATTCAAATAGCTGAACTCTACAGATCACTAAGGGTAGCACAGGATGCCGTTCTGAGTAAACATGACAATCGTGCAACTTGCCAATTAAAGATTTCAACCCATTCTCAAATCTCTTAAAATTAATTGGGATTTTGACAGGCTCTCCATCTTTATCACGCGTGCCAGAAGCCACCCACTCTAACGTAACCTTATCTAAAATCACTGCACTAACATCCAGTTGAGCCAATTGAAACAAATTAAATCCACTAGGCCATAGTTCGGTCACAACTAGTTGGCCTAACGCACGCAATCCAAATTTAGAGAGCTCTTCATAATGTTCGCTGTCTATTTTAGTTGGAGGGAAATTTTCTAACCATATTTGTAATATTCGCCTAAAAGTACCAATATCTAGTTTATTGATTTTCATCAAAATTTCTGACTGGTTTAACCCGCACAATGTATCACCATCTAGTAACATAATCAAGCACTAAAGCCTCAAGGAGGCCAATTAAACACTTTATAACTGCTCATCTGTCTTGTTCTTTCGTGGTTTATTATTGCTGAAAGACTATTTCTTTTTTTTTTTTTTTTCCAATATGAAAAATTTCAGTAGTACTCACATCTCATCGCTCATTTAAACACTTAATATAGCATCAGACGCAGCTTAAAAGGATCATTGATCACCATGTCTGCTACTATAGATGATTCCAAGGACCAAAAAATTGATAAGAAAACGCTTTTTGTGCGTAATCTTCCTTCAGATGCTACCGATGATGAGTTTTTGGATTTCTTTTCACAGTTCGTGCCAGTTAAGCATGCCGTAATTGTTAGAGACGATGAAGGTGTAAATAGAGGGTTTGGTTTTGTCTCTTTTGCTGTGGAAGCGGATACTGCAGCCGCTTTAGCGGCTGGTAGGAAAACTGCTTTCAAAGGTCGCTTATTGAAGATTCATTTTGCTAAGAGAAGGGAGCGTGAAAGTACTAAGATGGCTGATAAAGAGTCAGAAGATCAGGAGTCTATTGAAGATGTTGTTCCAGAAGAGAAAACTGAGCAAGAAGAAGCAGAATCTATTATGAAGGGAAAACCAAAGTTAATTATCAGGAATATGCCCTGGTCTTGCCGTGATTCCAATAAATTAAAAAAAATCTTTGGAAGATTTGGTACCGTTGTAGAAGCTAGCATTCCAAGGAATCCAGATGGCAGGTTGCGTGGTTTTGCGTTTGTCACTATGAAGAAGATTTCCAACTGTAAAAAGGCCATTGAAGAATGTAAGGACTTGAAGATCGACGGTAGACAAGTTGCGGTCGATTTTGCAGTTCAAAAGAACAGATGGGAGGAGTTCAAAGAGAAGCATGATACTCCTAAAGATGAAGATGACGCTACTGGCTCTGCTAGCGAAGCAGAGGATCTAGAAGAGGCCGAAAAAAGTTCAGGAAGTGAAGATGAGGAGGATGAGGCTGACTTGGATGATCTGGTCGAGGCAAACAAACTTTCAGAAGATATAGAAGAGAAACCACATGCTCCTAAGAATAGAAAAGAAACATACTCCGTCTTTATCCGTAATTTACCTTACGATGCTACGCAAGAGGCCCTAGAAGAATTTTTCTCTAAATTTGGTCCAGTGAAGTACGCTCTTCCTGTTCTAGACAAGGAAACTGGCTTAGCCAAGGGTACTGCATTTGTAGCATTTACTACACAGGAAGCGTACGAAGACTGCATCAACAATGCACCAGCAGTCGGCTCTACTTCTCTACTTATTAGTGATGATGTGCAACCTCAATACGTCTACGAAGGTCGAGTACTTTCGATCTCACCTACTCTAGACAGGGAAACTGCAAATAGGAATGCTGAGCGTAATGCAGCTAATCGGAAAGAGGCGTTTGGTATTGCTCCTGCAGAAAGGGACAGGCGTAACTTGTATTTAATGAATGAAGGTAAAATTGTCGAGGGTTCTAAATTAGCACAGCTATTGACACCAGCAGAAATGGCCATTAGACAGAAGTCTTACCAGCTAAGAGTTGAGCAAATAAAAAAGAACCCTGAATTGCACGTTTCAATGACTAGATTAGCTATCAGAAATATTCCAAGAGCAATGAACGAAGCTTCTTTAAAGATATTAGCTCGTAATGCCGTTGTGGAGTTTGCAAAAGAGGTTAAAGAAGGTTTGAGACATCCTTTATCCAAGGAAGAGATCTCAAGATCTACGAGAGAAAAGTATAAATTCATGTCTGAAGATGAAGTCCAAGCCGAGAAGAAGAGGGATAAGAAACGTGGGTTGATCAGGCAAGCAAAAATTATTATGGAGGTCAAAGGATCAACGACTGGTAGAAGCAAAGGATATGGTTTTGTAGAGTTCAGGGATCACAAATCGGCATTAATGGGACTAAGATGGCTAAATGCTCATAGGGTTACTCGTGAAGAAATTTTCGCTGGCGTGTCGGAAGAAGAGAAGAAGTTAGTCGATGCGGAAGGCATAGATCAGAGAAGGCTAACCGTCGAGTTTGCACTAGAAAATGCCACCGTAGTGAAAAGACGAAGAGAACGTATTAAGCAATCTAAGGAGTCTGGTAGAGTCAAGAGAAGCGCTGAAGATGATCCAAGTGACGTTGCTGCA
Organism: Eremothecium sinecaudum; assembly: GCF_001548555.1. Classification (NCBI taxonomy): domain Eukaryota; kingdom Fungi; phylum Ascomycota; class Saccharomycetes; order Saccharomycetales; family Saccharomycetaceae; genus Eremothecium; species Eremothecium sinecaudum. Next base: position 222,594 of record NC_030899.1, on the reverse strand, counting down.
GACAAGAACAAGAAGTTTAAAATGCATAAAAAGAATGATTTTCATCGTGACAGTAGAGGCAACAAGGACTCCAGGAAGAAATGGTCTAAAGATTCTAATACTACTAAGGGTTCCCCTAAATATAGGGATTCCAAGGTATCTAAGGATGCTAAGGATTCTAAAACCAGTGCATTCTCGGATGATATTAAGAGGTTAATTGGCTTCAAACGTAAAAGAAGACAGGGCAAGAAATAAATAATTTAAGTACCGTTGTGCATGTATATTACCTAAGAGTCATTTATCGTCATGATATATAATATATATAATATATATACAAAGACAAGATGATTTTAGCGCTTCTTCTTTCTCCGTGGGCCATTTGCACTTGAGCTTCCAGAGGTTATATTACCACTATTACCTTGGACTGCGGCTGCGGCAGCGGCTGCAGCAGCTAAAATCCTTCTGTTTACACCCAGGCCACCAATAGAACTGTTGGCCCCGCCGCCATTATTAACCGATTGCTGTTGTGTATTATGAGGATTGAACACATTCTTATTTTTCACACCTAAGTTCATGATGTCATTATCGTTGGTATGTATCCTTCGTGGTGGATATTTATAATTCAAACCCTCAAAAACATTTTCAGCCACTGGAGGATCATTATTCGTGAAATATTCATGTTCCAATGCATGTATAGCGTCAATTCTTGTGATAGGATCGTATTTCAATAATCTATAAAGGAGATCTAGCGCGCTTTTATCTCTTCCACCAGACGATTGGTACCAAACTGCCAAGTTATCTCTATATTTCGAAAATTTAGCCAATTGCTCATACTCAGGGTATTTGTGGATATTAGGCCAGTTTTGTTGAGTTGGAGTACCAAGAACCTCCAAGATTCTCTGCAGTTGGTTACTTTGGAAAGGTACGCTCTTTTTAGAGTCCATTTTGGCTTCTTCACCTTTGAATATAGGACGCAAGCCAATTAATTCCGCCAATATGCACCCCACAGCCCATAAATCTATTGCTGGGGAGTAATGCCGAGCACCAAGCAACAGTTCAGGAGCTCGATACCAAATAGTGACAACAACTTTGTCACCTGTATATAATGTCTGGACCATGTTATAAAATTTCCGTGCTAAACCAAGGTCACCGATCTTCACACAACCATCCACTGTTACCATGATATTAGCAGGCTTCAGATCCCTGTGTAGGATCCAATTTTGATGCAAGTATGAAACACCATCCAAGATTTGCCACATTATGGATTTCAGCATCCTAGCGGGGATCAACCTCTTTTCTGGATGATAATGGAAGTGAATTATTTGCAGCAAATCGTGCTCTGCAAATTCAGACACCATATAAATACTCTTCTTCTCCAGGAATATCTCCACCAACTTAGTCAAGTGCTTATTATCCAGCTCTCGGCACAACGACATCTCTCGACACGCACTCTGAGAAATTCCTATATAATGCAGTTGTTCAACGCCCTCTCGCTCGGTCTTGAACTTCTTGATGGCGTAAAATCGAGTAGAGCCCTTCTTTTTAGGAGATAATTTCATGGAATTACCCGAACCTCTATTGCCATGTCCAAGATCGGGCGCATTGTTATTAGACGGCGATATTGAGTCCTTCAGCACCTCTTCATTAATGTGTAAATTATCATTCACATTACCATCGACGTCTTTCAATGAAATATTACCATGATTATTATCCAGATTTAACATAGAACCATTAATTAACCCATTTTTAGAGCTAGAATTGCTATCTTCAGCAACAGGAGATTTTGCTTTTGCCTTGTAAACCTTACCGTAGGTCCCTGACGCAATATACCCAATAATTTCGAACCTCTCTAGAACAGATACTCTACTGGCATCTTTTCTCTGTCGGTAAGGGCCAATAGAGAACACGTTGTTATTCGCCATCAACATCGGTGATTTTGAATTGTTTGTATTACCTTTACTATCCAATAGCTGCTGTTGTTGGTGAGACCATGCATTTCTGCCTGGACCTTGATTAGAGATGGAATAGAACTTATTCTGTTGGATATGATGTTGGTTATTCATTTTGTTCTTCAATGCATGTATGGGTCATTTAAACGTATATTGAAAGCTAAGCAATTGCACTTTTACTAATATTTAGTCAATGGCTAAGTTGTATGATTACAAGTTACAGTTGTTCAGGTTCATTTTCATGCTAGAAAACTGATAGTAAATAATTTTAATATTAGGCTCAGCTATGAAGCAAGCTAGGTTCTAGGGCCTTATCGATGGCTGATATATGATTTATAGCTCTATATATTAATCTTGAATGATTTGGATGGTCAGTGGAACGGTCAACGTTCCCCTGTTCCACGTTTTATGAATTTTCGCTGTAATTTCTGGAATGGGCTGATCATCCACCTGGCAACATATGGAGCTCCCCAAAGACTTGCGAGAACTCTAAATGGATATAAAGCTTTGACTATAAAATATGCCAATGTACCAGTAAGGACAAGCTTCTCCTTGTCCAATTCAGCGCTCTTTTCGCCACATACCTTCTCTATAAATGGCAATCCCTGGTTAATCTTTTCGGTGATATATGAGGGAAGCATAGACGCGTCGAAGTCTGTGAATCCATATAAGACCCACCAGATGGAGAATAACGGCGCAATTGCGGTTACTTCGTGAAGAATTAAGAAGGCAGTTATATTTGAAAACGGTCCGTTTTGTAGCAGAGCCTCAAGAAATCTAGCTGCTGGAGGGTAGGAAAATAGCTTTGTGAGGATTCGGGAACGGTTTATATAGGCGTGGATCTTCGAAGGGACTGTTTTCTGTGTGTAAGCTCTTGTTGCGGAGTTATGGAACGCCATTATATTGGAGTTCCTTATGGGCAAGCATCTGGAAATTAGCGGTTTGCTGAAGATCGATATAGAAGAGTACTGACGACGAAAAAACAACGGTAGAGTTAATACCATGTTGAATGTTTACTGAATGTGTAATGGTTGATTTTGTTTACTGTGTATTTACAAGTTTTTATATTTTAGAGTTAATTTTTAACAATGACATGTTCAGGGAGAGAGGCTGCATTCACCAGAAATATTCTAAGTTCCAGGATTGACTACGGCGTAACAACGTCTGCATAGCTGACCTTCGGATTCCGAATTATGCTTCCAGCATCTTGGACAGCTGGATTTTGCACTTGCTTCTACCAGTAAGCTAATTTTGTTCCCATCGTTTAGGGTTATCACATCCAAAATACCATTGGCTGATAATGACGCCTCACCTTGTATAATATTGAACTCACCTGACTGTGTTAAATCTGCTAGCTCTTCTGGATCAAATTGCTCACCTTGGTTACAGTATAGGGTAGTTTTAACTTGCCCAGGTTTGGTTACATCTGAAAGTGCACCAAAGGCTTTTTTGAAGCTTTGAAGCACAAGTAACTTGTTTTGGAACTCTGATACTATGGATTCATGATTAGAAAAATCGACGCCTGAGTAGGATCTGGTCATAGGACAGTAGTCAATGGGCTTTTGGGAGTAAATAGAGTTTTGTAGCCATCCAGTTGGAAGATGATTAAAGACTTCCTGGATCATGATAGGAATTATGGGGCCAAGTATGGTACGATATACTTCTAGTATATGGAAAAAGGTCGTTTGTATCTGGCGCCGTTTTATACTAGTCAAGGAGTCGGAGTATAAACTGTCCTTGGCAATATCAAAGTAAAATGCAGATAGAAGATTGTTCATATTGTATTGCACCAATGTGGATACCTTTGCAAAGTTGAAGTTCTGGTAGCACTTGTTGGTCTCAATACTTAGTTCTTTCAACTTTGCCAAGACATAACGATCTACTGGCCTGAGCTGATCGAATGGCAGAAGAACAAAGTCTTGGCTATTTTGTAAATTCCCTAATAGGAAACGGAAAGTAAGCCTGAAGTTCTTCAAGGCATCTGCCACATGTGTAGAAACAGTTGGGCCCACAGCAACGTCAGAAGTGAAGTCCGATTGTGCGACAAGTAGACGCAGACCATCAATGCCCAAGCTGGGTCCTATGTTTGGTTTACCGGTGAAGATATCACTAGGCGTGATAACGTTACCAATTGACTTCGACATCTTAATGCCGTTTTCGTCTAATGTGAAACCATGGGTCACAACAGATCCAAATGGTGCCTTACTTGTACCAGTCGAACAGACTTTAGTTAGGACAGAACTTTGAAACCAGCCTCTATGCTGATCAGAACCTTCCAAGTATAAATTACAGAGGGGTTCAGGTAGTTTTTCTAGACCTAGTTCTTCCTTGTACCAACGAACAATGGAGTTCCAACTGGAGCCACTGTCAAACCACACATCAACTGTATCCTTACCTCTCATATATTTATGTGCATCTTTCTTGTAATTTTCCGGCAACCAGTACTGCATGTTTTCCTCTGTCGATGGAGCGAACCATGCATCAGTTCCTTTCGCTTCGATGGTTTTTATAATATGTTCAATAGTCTCCTCATTTATTAACACTTCATCAGGATTATCCTTCTTATGCAGCACGGGAATTGGAACACCCCAAGATCTTTGTCTGGATATACACCATTCAGACCTGCTCTTTATAAACGCAGACAGTCTATTACGACCACGGCTTGGGTAGAACCGCACAGTTTCCAAACTTTCCAATGCTTGCTTTTTCACGTCTTCCAAGCAGGCAAACCATTGTGGTGTCGATCTCACAATGATTGGCTTCTTGGACCTCCAATCATATGGGTATGAATGAGTGTGGTCATATGAACTTTGAAGCATGTCCTTTTCCTGTAACAGCGACAGCACTGTAGTCGTTGTCCCAGCATCAAGAACCTTTCTGGGTTTACCATCTTCCCCAACTAAAATAGTACGCAGATGTTGAGGCATTTCTTCAATTATATATCTGCCCTCATGGTCGACAGGAGAGTAGACTTCTAAATTATTGGCAATACCGACCACATAGTCATCCTGACCATGACCTGGACATGTATGGACCATCCCAGTACCAGTACCACTGACAACATGATTACCATGCAACAGCGGTCTCGTTTCATCAGATACTAATGGGTTTGTGTATTGTAGTCCAGCTAGCTCTGCCCCCGATAGTTCAGCGACAGCTGTGGGTGTCTTTGAATCACCCCAAGTTAGCCTGTCAATGGCACTAGATTCAATCAGAAGAATCTCATTTTCAGCTTCAACGGCAGTATAGTACATATTTTCGTTGAAACAGATAGCCCTGTTAGAGAACAGAGTCCATGGAGTTGTGGTCCAAGCTAAACACTTAATGGGTTTGTTCACACCAGAAAGCTTCTCTAATCGAGTCTGCAACAACTCACAAGAAGCCTTCGTAAGAGGAAACTTTACGTAGACGGCAGTCGACTTATGATCCTCCTTATACTCCAGCTCTCCTTCTGCTAAAGCCGTATAAGTCTCTGTGCCCCAGTACACAGGTTTCCGTTGTCTCTTGATTAACCCACGCTCAAACATCTTCTGAAGCACCCGCAATTGGTCCAGCTCATACTGCTTTTCATTAGTGCAATAAAAATCATCCCAGTTTGCCAATACACCTAGCTCCCAGAACTGTTTCTTCTGCTTTTTAACTGCTTGCGATGCATGTTTCGACGCCAGCGACCGCACTTTCGTAGGGGAAAGATCGCCCACTTGTCCGTTGAGCTCACGTAATGCCTTCAGCTCAATAGGAAGCCCATGGCAGTCCCATCCAAGCTTATAATAAACATATTTACCCTGCATCAAATGGTACCGATTAATGATGTCTTTCAAGATTTTGTTTAATGAGTGTCCAAAATGAATATCGCCATTAGCATATGGCGGCCCATCATGCAAAACAAAAACATTATTCTTAATAAATGACAGTTTCTCGTCTTGATCGGTTATTGCAGACAGCTTTTTCAAAAGTTCTTCGTATTGTCGCTTATATACCTCATCGGATGATTGGGATATTAGCTCTCCGAAGGTCTTCTGTAAGGAAGATCTTTTGGCAAACTTAGTCTTAGGCAAAAGCAGCGTCTTTTGGTACGCATGTTTAGAATAACACCTAGTCACCACCCACATTTAACCTTAACCAGCGTCTGTTAGTTCTATTCCGCTCCATTAAAGATGCTCGAAGCATCTATTAAGATTTTTCATTCCGCACAGAAACTACCGCATACAGCCAGCCGACAGGATTATAAATTTAAAATACGCACCAAATAATACTCATCTCTTCTTTTATATACTCATCTCGACGTTTTAGCAGCATGGTAACGGATAATTGGAACCAAATGTCGGGTTCCTACTGTACAACCATCTCTCCTCCTTCCAGTCCCGGTCCTGACATCGACGTCTTGAAGGACATCTCATCTCAAGAGCGTCGCAGTAACCTTCTTATAAATCATCTTGTTCAAAACTTATTAGAAAATTATGGTGATTTGCTCGAGCCAGTGGCTTCTAGTCGTTCGAAACCAATACAGCCTTATGAGATTGTAACTTTCATTCATTGCATGCTCCTCAGAAGTAGGGCATCGGAACGTCAATTCCTCTCAGCTTACGATTTAACTGCAAAATTTCTGGATAGCTGCCGCCGCCACGATATCAACTATCTGCAGTTTCTACACTACGACATACGCAAGGCCATCACAGCTTGTATGCTGTTTAGTCACTATAAGTGTCAGGGTTTGGGCTGCTGTCCGTACTATCTCTACTCGCGCATGACTGGTCTCAGCGAAGAAGAAATACGAAACATATGCCGTATCGTCGGCCTCGTGCTCCAATACTGCTTCAGGTCACCATCAGAACCAGATCTAGGCCCCATATGACCCACAGCAATAGGTCAGCAGTTGTTGGAGCAGGCTCTCCGGGTCACGTGACCTATGACACACACCTTTGTTATTGCTGAAGAACGGATTCAAAGCCGCTTCTCACTACAAGACAAATGCTTCAAGCAGCTGAAACTATACAGGCTGCGAATGCTCGCATATTATAATGTCCGAAGACAGGCTGTTCTTTCAGCAGGCTGCGGAAGCTATTATGCAGACTTGTCTTCATAGCGACAGGATTGATCCCACTATTCGTGAACTACTATCTCGTATTAGGTCCACATCATCAAATAATGTTTCAGAACACAACCAAGCTTACGAAAACAGTATCGAAGGACAACCGAACTACTTTGACACACTTCTCTCATCGAACTCAAATTCTGTTTCGACAGTAAGTTCGAATACAGTTAAAAAACGCAAGGTGTCGCTGCCGACATGTAAAAGCGACGATCATTCCTCTGGCGAGGACCGTAAGTTCCACTGCGCGAAGTGCAACTTAGTATTTCGCCGAAGCGGCGATCTTCGCCGACATGAGAAAGTGCACCTGCCGATTTTGCCAAATATCTGTTCACTATGTGGCAAAGGATTTGCCAGGAAAGATGCACTGAAAAGACATTTTGACACTCTCACATGCAAGCGTAATAGGCTTAAGTTGTTAGCAATAGGAGGCGATATTAACGAAATCCTAGAAAAAGCCCGCCAAAACGGGGCAGGAGTTTGAACTATTTATGATAATGCTTAAAAACCACCGAAACCGGTTAGACGGCGTAAAAGGAATCAATTTTATATATATACATGTAACTTCATAAATGTATATATGTACCGTTAGAGTTTCCACAACTTAAAGTCATTTTTCAAACGGCTCCACTACACAATATCTTACTCGACGTCGGCTTCAAAACCTTGGCCTTCAATCAAGTCTGGAATGTCGTCTTCCTTACCTTCATCTTTAGCATTTCCAGCGTTTTCACCAAGCTTGGTAGCTTGCAATTGGGAAGCTAATTGAGTCAAAGCCTCAATCGACTCAGAGCCCATTTGTGGAATAATACCTGGGAACATTTCTTGCAAGGATTTTTCTTGTGGAATACCGTAGAAAACCGAGGTGTTATGTTGAGGAGCAACTTGAACACCGACCTTGTTAAAATGCAAAACGTTACCGTCTTCCTTAAAGAAATTGGCTTCTTCAACATTGTCAATAGTGACAGCCTTTAATTTTGCAAGTTGACTTTGTAATTTGGTGTCATCCTTATTCGAGTTGTTGCCGCCGGTAGATTTCTTAGCCAGCTTTCTACGTGTACCGCCGACCTTGTTATTAGCAGATAATTTTTGAAGTTTTGCTAGCTTCTCTTGGTCAATGGGCATCTTGAGGGTATAAATGGATGCTTGAAGGTTATAAAGGTAGTACTTTGAGTCCAATAGTATTACTGTTGGTTTATAGTATGTCTATTGCATAGAAAAATTTTTCAACATTGAAAAAAAGGATTGGCCCTTTCCGATACTAGACATTATGTAATTTATGACTAGCCTTCTAGCGAGCGTTAGATACTGGTATTAGAGGTACATATCCCCGATTGCAAGTGTTGTGGGGATTTATATACTTTTAGTGTAATTGTAGGGTGAAACTACTTAGATTTATTCTTCCTGAAGAGGCTAAACTTTGGTTTCTTCTCAACTGAGCTACTACTGCTTGGAGGGGTAGTCTTACCCTCAAGCGCTGAGTTTACTGGCCTAGCTGGGTAAGTAGTTTGGTTGGAGGAATTGCTAAGGTTGACAGAGCTTGTGGAAGAATCGGTGGTCGAATAGCCATTGAGAGTTGGTTTGGTTGCAGGACCCAAAGGCAGAAGAAGTGGAGCGCTGCCTGCTGCGCTTTTTTGGGGTTGTGAGAGGTCGTTGTGGGCCACGGTGTTGGGGGTAAGGACTTCTTCAGTGGAAGAGGTGCTTACGACTCGAGACTGCGAGGGGGTTGGTGTTGTTAAGGCCGCTGGGAAGGGCGAAGGGGGTACAGCACCTGTCTTTGGCTGCGGGAAATTAGATCTTGAGCGTGAATCACCCGATTGAGACTCGCTGCGGATGGAGAAGTCATGCAGCGCGGTGTTGGAGGCGTTCTTGATGTTTTTGAGTTGGTTTTGCCTGTGCTTTCTATCCGTCTTTTTGATGAGCTGAGTTCCCGTTCCGTGCGGTAAAGATACAGCTGTCCTCTGTGGGGGGTATATACCTGCCAAGCTATTCGCGCGGCTATACTGGTGGGTAGGTCTGCCAGAGCCAACGGGTCTTTGCAGAGGTGTGATATTGAAGACCGGATTGGTAGATCTACGAGTTGGATGAAGAGGGACCATTGGATGGTGGGTAAATCTTCTTTGAAGCTCTAGCTCGCGCTCCTGCAGTTCGACTTCTCTTTTCTTCAGCTCCAGTTCGCGTTCTTGGAGAGCGATTCCAGGAGGAAGGGGCTTTCTCTGGCTATTCATAGTTTCTGTTATGCCAGGAACATAACCTGCATCTGTATGCTTTCCATTCGGAGAGGGAGAGGCAACCGGCGTTGATTCATTGTACATGATGCCGTACATTGCAAACTCCTGCAGATCGCTTAGAAGAGGTGTAGTAGGAGAACTCTCATCTTGGGTGCTAGAGCTTTCGTTAGTAGCTGACTGTTCACCGCTCGAAGGCCGTTCACCGCTCGAAGACCGTTCACCACTTGATGACCGTTCACCACTTGAAGGCCGCTCACCGGCTGAAGGTTGCTCACCAGCTGAAGGTTGTTCAGCGGCTGGAGGTTGTCCACAACTTGAAGGCTGTTCGCCAGTCGCAATGGGCGAGGTAATCTCAGGGACGCGTCCTGGATTGGATGGCACGGAAGTATCTATAGGTGGTAGTTTAGGACCATGGCCATTCATAAAAACGCCTGGAGATAGTTCGCCGTCTGGCTTTGGAAGTTTCATTATGGCAAGTTGTGATTTTACCTGTGCCACTTTTCTTTTTTCCGAATTCATATGCACATGCAGTCTATAAACTTCGGATTTGAGCATTTTGATTTCATTAAAGTACCTCTGACTTTGTTCCTGCATTTCGCGATCCTTTTGCTGCAGTTTCTCCACATAGGCCTTTTCCTGCATTTCAGCTTCCGTCCTGAGTTCCTCCATCTGCTGCACTAACTCCTCCTGCTTCGCGTTAGCAGACTTCAAGCACACAAACCACCTCGACTCACCGTCGTTCATTTTTTGGTACTGACACATCATTGCATATAGAAACTCAAGGTAAGGAGTCTTGATACCATGGTCATCTGCCAATAAAATTGGTTGCAATAATAGCATGTCAATGTCCATTGGCGCATATCTATGCATAAAGTAGTATAATAGTTTTGGCATTTCCGCTTTGTTCATATTAACCCAGTGCTTGAAAAGCTGACTTTCATTATCGTATGGTTGTGACAATTTAGCGCCCATTGAGCGTGAAAGGGTAATAATCTCCGTTACAAAACCCGAGATCAAAGGTTTAGCCAAAACCTGATGTTGAAGTTTCGATGGCTCTAGCTCTTCCAGCAGTACAAGCAAAGATTCAAAACAAATTTGTGGTAGTGCCAGCTTCCACTGCTGTGAAAGGAACTCCAGGTACGAGGAATTACAAAGATCAACCACATCCTCGGGCAACAATTTCTGGAAAAAACCTTGTAACGTTTTTAGGTGCGAAATCGTTTCCTTTGAATATTTGCTCGAGATACTCTTGTTCCGCTTTCCACTCTGCCCTATATATATATGCTGCTTACTTTTTGCATTAAACTGTGCAAACGAATTCCCGCCCGTATGTCTAATATCATAATCAGTGACAACAGAGAATACCCGAACCTCTCCATCAGCAGCTTTAATTCGCACAAACGGCTCTAAATATACATAACCGGAACTCTCAATCACTATAGTTGTACTGGGCTTTACAACCGATCCCAATTTCACTCCCATGGAGGACATTTCTTGCAATGAACTAGCACTCAAAATCACCAAATCAAAAACACCCGCGTCAGGCTGCTCAATAAATACATCCAATGATTCAAAAGCCCGCTTCACCTTATAAGTCTCGTGCCCGCACTCGGTCTTCATCTCAAACACACCATCGCCCACGTGACCACTGACATGAACCAAGTCGACATCTTCTCTAAGAGACAACCGCCATGTATAAAACGCAATATTTGGACTTTGTCCGATAGTCAGTACTCTTAGTTGCGACAATACCATTGGTTTTTAGTTCACAGTGGCAAACTGATTTAAAAGATAATTTAAAATGTTTAACACAACAGAATCACAGAAAAACAAAAACTAGTTCTCGATTCAACTCGATAGCCACCCTCTATAATAAATTAGCTATCTGTGGAAGTGTAAAACCTGGATCTTAGCACCAGCTTTGTAAAGATTATTAATGGTTTCAAGTATCGGAACTTTTCTAGTAAAATTTCATCGCTTTGTGGGTGGTTGCTACAATCAAATTACCCGGCCAGACACCGGAATTCTTAAAAAATGCACGATTATCAATACATACAATGGATGTGATTGGAGGGCGCGAAGGTGATGGGTCACCTTTGAAATGGGATATGTCGTGCCAGGATATGCTACTCGTAGACTAAAATATTATGATCATACGGTTGTATACTATCCGCCTTTTAAGCGGGTTTGTTTACCAAGAAGCCTAAAGTTTGATGACTTGCCGCCAGATATAATTGAGCTAGTATTCGTGTACAGTGGGAATAAACAGCTGCCAACGTGCAATAAACTGCTGTATAGGGTGCTAAAACCTCAAAGACATCTAGTGGAACTGTTTTTTCGAGTTAATTTCGTTGTCGATGCAAATGCATTAATTCCGACCGCGGCGAATACTAGGCGCGTTCCAATTTTACTGGTCGAAGTGTTTGACAGATTACTGTTTATAGAGCACTTGAATGATAAACCTTCATTGCTGGATGAGATTGTGTTGATTGAGGCTTACTGCGAAGTGAAGAGAATTCAAGAGGCTAGAGAAAAGGGGGAGACGAGTTCAACAGCAAGCGTCGAGGTTGAGAGAGATGAGGAGACAGGTAGGCCAGTGAGGGACTTTCCACAGGCATTTTATGTGCACAAGCACATCTATTTCTGGAACCAGGTAGATAGACAGCCTCCAGTTTACAACCAGATGTTGTTGAAGCTAAATGGGCACTTTGTCATACGACAGGTTGCTTATTTGGTAGAACAGGTGATTCGGTGGTTCTTCCGCGAAAATAATGAAAATTATGATGTGTATCACCTTTTTCATGCATTAAGCCTAATATTGCATTTATCTGTACTGCACGATTTGCAGTTGGACAAGGTGGAGCCTCTGGTAGTGCTAATTGACCATCTTTTCTTTGAAAGTATCAGTAATCTTACAACTCTCCTTATAGCGACGGAAGAAACGCTTCTTTCACGCAAGTACAGAATTGTTGAAAAGTTTGTGCATAAGTTTTACTGCGGTAAGAATGATCTACTGTCCGACGATTATCTTTGGTTAAAGTTACGAGAAGCTAACGATAATAATCTGACCAAGATAATTTTAGGACAGGGTGGAAGACCGAGCTTCAACGCCGTGCTTTGAGCAGTATAATTGCATCTTTAACTACATAATGTTAATTATATTATCGATATTCATCGAACCATGGATGATTCAAAGCCTGCTGGGCACCGAGCCTCATCTCTGGGTTTAAATGTAGCAAATTGCGAGCAAGGTCGACAACCTGGTCGTCAATAACTTCCTTAGTGTTAGACTGGAGGAGCTGTTGAAGTGGTTTAGAAGGGTAGGAGGTGATTTGAGGGTTGTATTTAGGTAATTGGCTCACTCCAGGCCACGATTGTTCATCAGGAGTGCCCATCAGCTCAAAGATCAACTTCAACTGTTCTTCATCATTAGTTCCTGGGAATAAAGCCTTCCCCATAATCATCTCTGCTAGAATACAGCCACATGACCAGATATCAATAGATGTGCAATATGTTCTAGATCCCATTAAAACATCTGGAGCCCTGTACCAAAGAGTAACGACCTCGCTACTGAATGTATTCACAGGGATCCCAAAGGCACGAGCAAGCCCAAAGTCACCCAATTTCAATTGACCTTTATTGTTTATCAACAGATTTTGAGGCTTTAGATCACGATGTAAGATCTTATTGTCGTGACAAAACGCAACGCCTCTAACTAATTGCCACTGGAAGAACTTCACCAGGGACAGTTCCAGAGCCCTAGGCATCTCCCTATCCACCCTAGAGTCCATGAACTTCTTCAGGTCATTATCCATATATTCAAATACCAGTGTAAGCTTGTTTTCAGTATGTATAACATCGTACAGCCTGACAATATTCTCGTGCTTCAGCTCCTTCATTAAAGATATTTCCCGAATAGCGGTAGAAGGAGTACCTTCCTCGGAATCTAATTTAACTTCCTTCAAAGCAACATACTGCCCTGTAGTTCTGTTAAGCCCTTTATAGACAGTAGCATATGTACCATTTCCCAGCTTTTCCAGCTGTTTAAACCTTCAATGAGATGTTAGTCATACTGCATATTGTTTAATCTATTACAGATCTCTCCAAAAACCCAAAGTAACATACTGTGAGGTGCTTACCATTGGTATAAAGCAACAGCGGAGGGCAAATCAATCGTTCAGATGCTTCTTTATCGATTAATAGTGTATCAGTGTATCCTGTTCAAGCATTAAGATCTTCGCTAAAACCAGATCCGTAAGTAAGCCACAACGTACAAAGTGATATACATATAAAGGAATAAGGCCCTTGGCGTGGTTAATATCGGGTCTTGTCCTATTCAGGGTCTAAGTTGAGCTCTATGACCCATAATGGCGGCTTATTCTACGTTTCTGGGACCTTTTATGCTGTGTACTCAGCTAGGTCGACTATTACACCATCATTGATTGAGATCTAGAACTACTATTAGAGATGAAAGATTTATTACCATCCCAAAGAAATAAAGCAATGAATTGGGCTAGCTTTTTAATAAATGTAACTATGCTATTTTAGTATATTTTTAATTCTTTGGACGGAGTACGTAATTTCCGACCTCATCGCATTAAAAATTCGTGGTTCCTATAGCCAAGAACGCTTAATACAAACACCACATATGCTTTGAAAGAAGACGGTTATCAATCCAGATTAATGTTAGATTACTGTGTTAAGGAACCCAGTGTTCTGGGCCCAAAATGGGTGGCTGTTTATAGCACTAGTGAACAGGTACCCTTCCAGAAGGAGCATTTCGAAACGGCGATGAATAATGTGATAAAACATCCAAATGTCAATTCCACAGTGATCATGAGAGCAGATATTCTCATCAATAAGGAATATGATGTTTCAAGTTCAGATTTGGTGCGTAGTAAGTCCACCGACATCCCGGTCATAAATGACAGTAAAGTAATTACGGTAGATATTGATGATTTAAGACCAAGACAAGTTGACACTGAGCTGCAATTGACTACTAAGCATGAGATTGTGCGGAGACTCATACCAAGAAATCCGTATAAGGATCCGATTATAAACCAAACGTGCCTGGTTATGAACTCTAAAAGCGATAAAAACACATCGCTGATCGTATATGTCCCGCACTTTGACGATCCAGAGCTTTGTCCTTTCTATATCCCAAAAGTTGGGGCCGTAGGCATATTACTACATGCTGGAAGGCTTTCTGTACATTACTTACCGTTTCCAGGCGGTAGCTCTGAACTAGAAGATGAGGAAAGTCGAATGGTGAGAACTGCACGCAGATTACTCCATACTGCAGAGAGGCATTCTACAGGCTCAATGAATGGCTACAGAAAGAGAGTAGAACATGATGTGATTGTCGACAAGGTTTTGTTCCAGGATACCTATATTAAACTGAAAACCAAATACTCTAGGTGGCTCATCGACCACTGGGTAGAAAGCACAAATCCTGGTAAACACGTTTTCGAGGATATTGCAATTGCTGCATTTTTGATAGAGCTATGGAAGAAGATCTATGGGCCAGAGAACCCACAAGACAAGTTTGAATTCAGAGACTTAGGTTGTGGTAACGGTATCCTCTGCTACATCTTGATTATGGAGGGCTTTAAAGGCATGGGTATAGATGCAAGAAGACGGAAATCCTGGGAAATCTACTCCGAAGAAGTCAGTTACTGCCTTAAGGAACAAGTAATAGTGCCTTCAATCCTCCTACGGCCACATCCTGAAGTGAAGAAATTAAACCCAGCACTAGAGCATAATGGCGGTCTATTCCCCGTCTTGATACAAACCCCAAATATGCTCGCTCCAGTAAATATGCTCTACTCTTCCGCCGACTTGATAAACTCATCTCATGTCAATATTTGCGAGTTTCCAGAAAATACATTCATAATTGGCAACCATTCAGACGAACTAACCTGCTGGATTCCACTCCTAGGGTACCCATTTATGGTTATACCATGCTGTTCTCACAGCCTAAATGGATCCAAGGTAAGATTTAGATGTTCTAAAGCAACCGTGGCCAAGCATGGAAACAGTATGTATGCAGGTCTTGTAGAGCATGTTGACTACCTTGCCAGAGCTGTTGGGTGGGATGTAGAGAAAGAAATGCTGAGAATACCAAGTACGAGAAATGCTGCACTAGTGGGCTACCGAAACCATAATTTTCAGTTCCCATTTGGTAAGGTTTATGAGTTAATCATTCAAGATGGTGGTGCCGATGGATGGGTATCCAACACTATTGCTTTAATGAAGCAAGCATCTAGAAGTCATTAAGGCAATTTATGGTATTAGACAATTTATGGAACTAGACAATTTATGGAAAAATAGACAATAAAGGCATATATGTCTTCAACATATTAACAGTTAACAGTATATTTATGATAGTTTATAATTTGCGTTGTTCTTTCACTCTTGTAAGCGATTATTTCATTCATAGTATGGGACATGAAAAAAAAACCTCCGATGAGCTTAAATCTTCTACATCGTTAATAGTCAAACAAAGGTCGATGAGGAGAGGCGAGCGTTTTCTAATGCTGAGAAGGCCCTCATATTTACTACGTATATCTAGGTTTCCATGCACAGGAGGGCTTCGATTTAATTCACAGTCTCCGGCATTGCTTCCATTCCAGTCGTCAGCGTGGCTATTGGAACCGTCAGATAGAGAACAAAAGAAGTTCTTTCGAGTCATTTCATCTCGACAGCAATATCCAAAACTTTCAAAGCATCTAGCAGAATCTTTTACTAACTTTGTTTTCCGTTTAAATGAGGCCTTTGATAAGTTACGGCATGATGCATCCTTCACTAACATGCATAATACAAGCTTAGATGCTAGGAACCAAGCTTTAAATATACTTTTCGAAGAGATTATTAAACAGATAGAGAATTATGACTCAAGAGCTCCGTTTAAATTTTCATTAGACGAAGCAATACAACCTAGACGTGTTAGCAACCTCATCCAGCAACTGGTTAATATAAAACTTTTACATAACAGGCAATGGTCAGAAATTATTGGGATTGAAGAAGTTACGGAGAGTGCCATATTCGAATATATTTTGGAAAAACACCTAGGTCACATTTTATTCAATGAAGTCCTACCTAAAACGTTACCTTCCGTTAGTCTAGCGAATCGGCCATTAGACCTCAGTAATCCATCGACCTGGTATCCCAAAGCCCGAGAGTTAAAGCGTACAATAGTGATGCATTTGGGCCCTACGAACTCTGGAAAGACTTTTAATGCTCTTCAGAAACTGAAGCAATGTAATCGAGGGTACTATGCGGGGCCTCTGCGACTATTAGCTAGAGAGGCGTATGAAAGATTTAGAAAAGAAGGCCTCCGCTGTAATTTATCGACAGGAGAAGAAATGATAGATGACCTGGACTCTATGGGTAATAAGGCAGGCTTAACTTCAGGAACCATTGAAATGATTTCGCTAACGACTATGTATGACGTTGTGGTGCTGGACGAAATCCAAATGATGGGCGATACTGAGAGAGGTTGGGCTTGGACGAATGCACTGCTAGGGGCTAGAGCTAAAGAGATTCATGTTTGTGGAGAGGGAAGTGTGCTGCCGTTAATTCATAAAATTGCAGCTGTTACGGGAGATAATGTTGTTGTTAAGGAATATGAAAGATTAGGTGGGTTAGTTGTCGAGCCGAATCCAATAGCTCGTAACTTTAAAAACCTAAAACCTGGCGATTGCTTGATCGCCTTCTCTAAAAAGAGAATTCTAAAATATAAGCTGGAGATTGAAAGGACTACTAACTTCAAAGTGGCAGTTGTTTATGGATCACTTCCACCTGAAATTCGAGCCAAACAAGCCGCTATGTTCAACAGTGGCGAGTCAGAAATATTAGTGGCCTCAGATGCAATTGGTATGGGTTTAAATCTCTCTATTAAAAGGGTGATATTTCTCGAGAATAGCAAATTTAATGGAACTGAACAGCTTCCGTTAGAGATTCCAATAATCAAGCAAATAGCCGGACGGGCAGGCAGATTTAAAAGCGACAGCGGTGAAAAATCCATTGGGTATGTTTCCGCATTAGATCGGAGTATATTGAAAACTGTGAAGGATGCTCTTGCTACACCTACCACCTACTTAGAAACGGCTCGTATCTGGCCTCCAGATAATGTCGTCGAAAAATTAATGACTAAATATCCGACTGGTTATAAACTCTCCGCGCTGGTAGAACAGTTTGAAGAGAACCTGAAGACATCCAGCAATGCATTATTCTCATTGAGTGATATTTCAAAGAAAATCGAACTGCTGCAGGAGATTGAGTCTTCTGTAAAATTATCGGTATCTGACATGCTTAAATTAAGTTATGCTCCAGTCAAAAGGTCGAATCTTGTTTTGTCAACATTTTTGAAATTCTGCAAGACAGTTGCTAAAAAGGAATCTAGATCCATAATTGATTATTCGTTACCGTTATACAAGTTGAATCCAGAATACACTACAGATGACACCATGACGCTTGAAAATTACGAGGAGCTACATCAGATTATAGTACTCTTTATGTGGATGCACATCAGGTATCCTACTTATTTTATTGACATTGAGTCTGCGATAGACTTTGGCAACAACTGTGAATACATCTTGTTTCAAAAGCTCCTGCTCCTAAAAAGGGATCCATATATTAAGAAAAGTTTCCCTATAAAGTCACCCCGAACTTATAGATCTCAGAAAACCAACTAGATCACTTTCTGTTTGTAATTCATTAACGCATTTTGCATATAAAATATATACAAGTAAAATAATTCTAATCACCTAACGTGCGGGTAATCATTAAATATGCATCTTCATTCCGTGCTATAGATTGGAATGCCTCCATCTTTTTCAGTTCATGTACTTGGTTTGCTATGACTTCCTGTTCATCGTTGTTTGGCAGAAATATTCGAACAATACTTCCATTATTTATAAAGCAGTACCGTCGTACCATAGAAATTATTGACCTTATAGTTTCCTTTGCATTTGGACTATTAGTCTCATATACTGCCTTAATCAAGGTAAGAATCGAATCCAGTGATGCCGTGTAAATATTATGATTCTTATAATGCTTGAAAAATACCTCTCTGTACCGATCATCACGATTAAGTATTGTAGTAACATAATGTTCTAGTATTGGCCCATTACCGTTGACCATATTCACCATACTTCTGAAAACCTCTTCGGAATCGACGTCACCAGCGCTGACTAAGTATTTTCCATAATCAAGATACCATAAGTAGAGTAATTTCTTCTCGTCGGCGCTTTTGATACGATGCATTAGATTTATGAAGTGACCCGTTGTATCCATGGGATTCTCTTCCAGTAGCCTACAGATGCGCTTAAGATCAGTAGGAAAGCCCTGCGATGGAGGAAGTTTGAATTGCTGAGCTTTGTTCGAATTTATAAGAACAAACCTAAACTCATGTAACCATTTATAATAAAACCTTGCTATTGTAGTTTTACGTTCAAAATCGCTACCAATATGCAAAGCCTCAAGCGTAGCTTTATCCACCCTTTTTCGAAACCATCGCACCATTTGGTACCATGTTGTAAGATTTCTTTTCTGACTAGAGAGGTTACTGTTCACATATTTTGGATCTTGTAACACACTCTTATAGATATGGAAGGAGTAGATCAAGTAGAATATCGTCATCTTTAGAAACCGAGAAGTGCAACTTGAGCTTTCCACATGTTTCCAGTCCATAGGATTACGATATACGTTCCAAGGACGCACAATAGTGGTATGAGATTTAGCATTATCATCCTCAGATTTAGCGCTAAGATCCTCAGATTTAACATTAACATCAACAGATTTAGTCCCAGCACTAACAGAGTTTTCGCTTATCATAGTAGAAACCGACTTGAAGTCTTGAATATTATTACAGGCATCAGAAATATGCTTTGGAATTTCGTCATAGTAACCATCGTCGATCGGCAGTTCGCCTTCTGAATGGTTCATCGTATAACGATGCCTTGAATATGAAGACATCAGAGAATAGCAGTATAAACCAGACAAGGTAGCGACATTAGTAGTAACAAATAGCATATTACCAGGAGCATTCATGTATGCCCATAATGTCCTTTTTATTAATCTGCTTTTGGATGAAAAATGTCGGAAGCCAAATGGCCATAAAGTTTTACGAGGTGAAACCCGCCATTTATGCCTGGAGCCTTTATAGAGACGATTGGCTGTCCATCCATTGCAGAACAGCATGACTACTGCACTTAATTGGATTCGCAGGTATTAGGTTTAGACAATTAGGTATTAGAACTTATGCTTCATTGTCGACCTTATTACAAAATTTTTTTGAAAATTCATATTTAAAAGACATCGCATCCTCAGCATACATAAGGCTGTTAAATAGGCAAAATAAATTAGACCCCTAGTATGCTATACCTGGTTGCTAAGGCTTCATTAAGTGATAATATTAAGTGCTTTTATCCCAAGGACGACGAAGCTTCGCCAATAAACTATACATTTGAGCTAATTTGCACTTCTTGTAGGGAAACTCATGATTCATTGGTACGGATAAATTGCTTTGAAAAGCATTCAATGCCCGGTAGTAGAGGAGAGGCTTCTTTGGTTATGAAGTGCAACTTTTGTGGCAAAGAGTGCTCAATTAACTTGGAAAGAACTGAAGAGGTTTTATACAATACGTCTATACCTGACAATGAGGAAGATATTAAAAAAATGGTTTCAAATAGAAAAAAGTTGGGATTAAAAGGCCTTGATTCGAATTCCGCTGCATGGTTACAGATGGATTGTCGCGGTTGTGAGGTAACTAAGTTTGAAACTGCCGATGCAGTGTTCCAGGTTGAATTGGCATCTGGTAAAAGTATGGAATGTGTATTTGAAGACGGTGAAAATGAATGGTATGATTATGATGATGATGCAGGGGAAGAAGTTTCAGTAGTTGATGTAAAGTTTATAACTGTGAAGGGTAAATAGGTGGGGAAATAAAATAACGAGTTGATTTATAGGTTGCACATTCGTGGTGCCTTGACGTACTTTAGGAACTTTCTCGCATATATAAACGATATTAGTAAATGAGATCTAATGTTAAAAACAAAGACGGTCAATCTTGTAACTCAACGTAGTTGCGTGGAAACAAGCCCTTTTCGCCGGTCTTTTTCAACTGGCCTAGCCACCAATCTTCATCAACGAATTCGATGTTAATTATCAAGTCTCCTTCCTCAAAAGTTAATTCGTTGTCTTCAGCAGCCTCATAGTCGTATTCAGCAATAGCAGATGGGGTTTGTTCTTCTTTAGAAGGCTCAGAGGCATTTCTAGAAGCTGGCGGAGGAGGTCTAGCTCTTAAAGGTAGAGCAGGAGAGTTTTCGGTGGCCGAAGCTGATTCCTGCTGTTCTGTAAACGAACCATGTTCTGATAATTCCACAGATTGCTTTTCGTCGTCGTCGTCGTCGTCGTCGTCATCGTGGTCTTCTTCTTCTTCTTCTTCTTCTTCTTCTTCTTCTTCTTCTTCTTTTTCAGAGTCTTCCTTTTGTTCCTGGTCTTTGCTTTCTTCTTCACCTCTATCAGAATCCTCTGAGTCACTAGACGAATGATCTTGCGAATCTTTCTTTGGTGAAGTGGACGGTCTAGGAGGCAAAGGTGGTTGCGGAGAATCATCAGTAGCGCTGTCAGATGGGGTTGAGACAGGGATCAAACCTGGAAGAGCCCTGCCAAACTTTGTATGGCTAGAAGAAGTCTTGGTGGACTTATCATCAACTGATATCGGAGAAGGTTCTGAGAATTGCTTAGGAGTAATAATAGTGGGCTCGAAGTCCGCACCCTTATGGCCAAATTTTGATTCCGGTATTTTCGTAGCCGGCCGTTTCGCACCGCTATCTTGTTCTGTCTCTTCCGCCTTGTTAGAGGCATCTGAAGCTTCCCTATCAGGTGATTGAGACGCGCGCTCAGAGTTATTTAAGCCCTTAGATTTAGTACCAAGGACCTGACTATACTCATATTCGCGCTTCTGCTTTGATTCTGCGCGCAGCTTGGCAATATCCTCTGATGCATTAACCTTATTACTACTGCGTTCAGATTTCGTCACCTCTGACTTGTTTGACGAATATAAACCAGGATAACTTTTTGAACTTTCTTCTTCAATGACTTTTTGGAGGTCTACCTTACCAACAGGTTTCCAGGAAGATTTGTTAGGTTCTAAAGGTTGCTTTTCAAAATCGCGTTCCTTTAACTCCGGTTCATTCCAACCATCGTTTTGAGTATCCTCCTGAGTGGCGGGGGTTGACTTGGCAGGAGATGCTGCAACAGAAGATTCCTTCTCAGGTTTGGTGCTGCTACTCTTGCTGCTATTCTTGCTACTGCTCTTACTGCTATTCTTGCTACTGCTATCGCTAGTGTCGCTGATCTTGGCTTTTTCCTTTTCACTCACGGTGTTAGAATTAGCAGTAGCTCTTGGTGTAACAAAAGGCTTTGGCACGTCACCCGGACGGGGTTTAGGTGCAGTGGCAGGTTCTGGCTTGGGTATAGATGTGGTTTTCGTAGGACGGGGTAAAGAGTCATATTGCTGAAAAGAATAACGCGCCCCTGCTGCATTGCTAATCTTCATTAACAACTCCCGTTCGTGTAAATCATCATCATCCCTAGCAGTTACTTGCACATGATACCCACGCAATACATTATTCGCAACTATAGCAAAGTTGCTTGCAAATGAAGCCTTAAACCTCAATGGTGACGAATCAGGGCACCACCCCACTAATAAAAGTTTGTGGACGTCCGAACCTGGTGGGGATACGCGTGCTAGCCCATACTGTACCTTATGCTCTTCAAAACTTTTCAAAAACTTCCGGAACTCACTCCCAGTATATTCTGGTGCATATGACTTGTTTTCTGTAGGTGTCAAAATCAACCATGTTAAATCAGGATTTGTACCCTTAACAACCTCCAAGTAAACACGCTCGATCTCGGCCGAGTGTGTAGTTACGTCGATCGGTTCCAAAGCCATCCTAAATAATTCTATACTCTCTGATCAACACTAGCTTCGGTCTGACCACTGTTGTACAATAGGTAGGGGTAGCTTGTTGTGTTTTAGGTTAACATGTTTGCCTCCTTTACCTCGTAGAAAGTGCTATTTGATTTTGACAGAGATTAGAAAAGTACCTGCCTTAAAATTTTATTGTAGATCACGTGATATAGTTGATCGTTGAAAATATAACTGCGATGAGATGAGCTGACAGTGAAATAACATTTCGAGCAAACCCAGGACCAAACACGATGGTTACCTTTAACTGTGAAGTATGCAACGCGACGGTTCCAAAGAAGAATACTGAAAAGCATTATTATCGCTGCCCAGACGCGTATTTTACATGTATTGACTGTAGCACCACATTCGATGATGGTGTAAGCTATAAAAAGCATACACAGTGCATTACTGAGGATGAAAAGTACCAAAAGGCATTATATAAGGGCAAGAAGGCCAAAAATCAACAGCAAGAGGAGAAGCCCAAGCCTAAAAAGACTGAAACGTCTGAAAAGCCGGAAAAGTCTATAAAACCTGCAAAGTCTGCTAAGAACACTGAGAAGGCATCTTCCGCTCCGGCCAAGAAAAGCCCATTAGTCCCAGGAACTTCTCTTTACAAGGTCCTCAAGGGTATGAAGAGCAAGCAAGATAAGAAGGAGCTTCTCAAGCGCCTCGAAGTCACCAGCGAGGGCTCCATTATACTTACAGACTCAAAATAATCACAACCTAATACACGTATCTATTCTTTATAATTAGGCCTCAGGAGCGCTGCTCTTACCTAAACACCTAGACAACTTGTTGTAAAACTGATTTAGCGACCCAAGCGGGAAGCTGAGGGTGTCGAACATGTATCCTGGCAGCTTCGCTTGAAGGGCTTTCAGCTCTGACGCGCTCCGTCGCTTCAATAATGGTATATACACGACCTCTGTATCCTGAGTCTCTGCGTTCTTAACAAATCCCAACTTATAGTCCATAACACCATTCTTACTCCCTTGGGACGTATCAAACCACAGCCCAGTGTCGTCTTCATATAGCTTATGAACGCGTACCCCACACAGGTGCTCGAACAGATCTTTAGTAATTTCAACTTCCTCACCAGCTTTTTCCCTTCTCTCGCCTTCCCTCTTAGCATCTTGCTGTAATCGCTTCACCTCTTCTCTTAACGATTGCAGCTCCTCATCCTTGTTTATCACTTGTTGGCTCAATAAGGTATTCTCCCGAACGATCTTGCTCACTGCAAGGTCTGCATTATCCAACCTTTGCTGCACAGCTTGCTTATATCTACTGAGAGGGTCCATATCGTTTACCAGAGCCGCTAAGAAGCCCCAATTCCTCGATATCTAGGCTATATCTGCTTTGTTCTCGGGCATTATATCGTGTTAAAGCAGATTCTGTTCACGTGAGGTCCTAATTTTACATCGGTTACCCGGTGTTATCTTGTTTAGGCAAACTACCTTATTTCCTGGCAAATTGTATTCAAATATCACAATAGTAGTCAGTTAACACAGGATACGATCGATATTAAGCGAGAGGCTAGGTTTTGAGCTTGTTAATGGTGTATCTGTCGAAATTTAAGACTCAAATTTAGAAATTAGAGGTAATTTTAAAGAGTTGTTGATTTTTTTTTGTAAGGACTGGTATATTTGAAAATACGAAGGTGATAAGCTGTAGAAAGTATCTTTAAAAGATGTCAAGTTCAGTTACAGCTTCTCAAGCAAAAGTGAGTGAATTGCTAGAAGCAATTAGACAGGAGTTTAATAATGTCTCTCAGGAAGCGACAAGTTTTCGCTTACAAAACCAAAAAGATTACGATTATAAGATCAACAGACAATTGGCGGAGATGCAGCAGATTCGCAACACGGTCTATGAGTTGGAATTGACTCACCGTAAGATGAAGGATGCTTATGAAGAGGAGATCAGTCGGCTGAAAGTGGAAGTTGAACAACGTGACCGGCAATTAGCACAGTATGCACAAGGGTCCAACGTACCAATTCCACAAGCCACTGGGGCAGCTCCGGGAGTGAGCGTATCTCCTGCCCCAGCACTAACAGTGATTGGAGGCGGTGCAGCTGCGACCTCGAGTACTTTGCCATCTATTGGTGAGGGCATCGGAAGGTCGACTGTGCTGCCAAAGGCGACGAACATTTCTTCTCCACAGAATCCTCAAGCCGTTCCTGTTCGGATGCCTCCACATGCAGGTTCAGGAACCAGTGGCGCACCACTTGGGGCACAACAACACCTTCGCCAACCCTTAGCTACCGTTGTGCCACCAGGAGGGCAGGCTGCGGTTCCTGTCGATCCTCAGGGACAACCAGAACAGCAGGCGGCTACTGGACTAGTTCAGCGGCAGGAAGTTTCTCCAGAACATTATTTGGTGCCATATGACCATAGGTTCATCCATGCTAAGCCTATCCCACCATTCCTTGTCGACTTGGATGCGGATCTAGTTCCTGCGCACTTGAAAAAACAAACACCTGACTACTACGTCTTGTACAATCCAGCTCTACCTCGCGATATGGACGTTGATCTACACAATTCTTTGGACCACTCCAGTGTGGTTTGTTGTGTTCGGTTCAGTAACGACGGAGAGTACTTAGCCACAGGGTGTAACAAGACAACTCAAGTTTACAGGGTGTCTACAGGTGAACTAGTTGCCAGGTTGTCCGATGATACTGTTAATTCTGATAGTACTGATGCTGCTAGTGGCCCTGCAAGTGGCGAGCCTGCTGAAGCCAACGCGGACAATTCTGCGAAGATCCAGACTGGTTCCTCTTCCGATTTGTATATCCGCTCTGTGTGTTTTTCACCCGGTGGTAAGTATTTGGCCACTGGTGCTGAAGACAAATTAATCCGTATTTGGGACCTTTCTACCAAGAAGATCTTGATGACCTTACAAGGTCATGAACAGGATATCTACTCTTTAGATTATTTCCCATCTGGTGATAAACTTGTCTCGGGTTCTGGCGACAGAACCGTTAGGATCTGGGACTTAAGGACTGGACAGTGTTCTTTGACTTTATCTATAGAAGATGGTGTTACTACTGTTGCAGTATCACCTGGCGACGGCAAATATATTGCTGCTGGTTCTTTAGACCGTACTGTGCGTGTGTGGGATTCGGAGACAGGGTTTTTGGTGGAACGTCTAGATTCAGAAAATGAATTGAGCACAGGACACAAGGACTCCGTGTATAGCGTGGTATTTACCAGAGATGGAAGAGGTGTTGTCAGTGGCTCCTTGGATAGATCTGTAAAATTGTGGGACCTAGGCGGACTCAATGGCCAAAAATCTCATGCAACATGTGAGGTGACATATACTGGTCACAAGGACTTTGTATTATCTGTTGCAACCACTCAAAACGATGAATACATACTCTCCGGTTCAAAGGACCGTGGTGTATTATTCTGGGATACTAATACCGGTAACCCTCTACTGATGTTACAAGGTCATCGTAATTCCGTTATTTCCGTAGCTGCTGTGAATAGCTTCCCACTAGGACCAGATGTTGGTGTATTTGCCACAGGTAGTGGTGATTGCAAAGCAAGAATTTGGAAGTACACCAAGAAATCCGCATCAAGCGGCAAAGTTCAAGAGGTAAAGGAATGAATATAACTATTTGTAAAAATTGACAATTCTCTCGATGTTATGATTACCAAGGATTTTACAATTCAAGCGATACACATGGCATTGACAATTAAAAATAGAAGGAAAAGTACAGGCCGTATATGAGTTTCGAAACGAAACTGGTCGATTTACTGTGCATTTGAATATATAAATATATTCTACATTTCTAGTAAAGAAAGCAAAACAGTTCGCGGATGTGGTACGCTATTGAGAATCTACATGGCACTACAATTAAATAATCTCCTTCAAAAGAATAAGTTTAAATAATAAGAAATTGAAAAGTATAGTAAGTTTATTATGTGATATTCGTAGAGATACTGATTTT
Organism: Eremothecium sinecaudum; assembly: GCF_001548555.1. Taxonomy (NCBI): domain Eukaryota; kingdom Fungi; phylum Ascomycota; class Saccharomycetes; order Saccharomycetales; family Saccharomycetaceae; genus Eremothecium; species Eremothecium sinecaudum. Next base: position 196,420 of record NC_030899.1, on the reverse strand, counting down.
AATAAGTATTAAAGCTTTAAAATGTATTAAGTCCTTTCAGTTCGGGGAAATAAGCATTATATATGGATATAATTAAAAAATGTTAAAAAACAGGAAAAAAAAATTCATTAAATTTAAAGGATCAGTTTTCTTCATCTTGTGACTCATTAACTTTGAATAAATTAGAAAATTGGTTAAATGGTCCATTTGATGTTGTTACCCAATCATCAATTTCTGTGTCGAAGTTAGTCCAAACCTGGTCCATTACTGATTTCATAATTTGTTGATCGAAGCCTGGCGTTAAGTACATACTTTGAGAATAAACAGAATTTGGTACATTACCAAATTGTGTAGGCTGCGATGGCTCTGGTAGTCTTGGTCGCGATTCATATAGCGCTGGGTGAGTGGGAATACTTGCCTGTTTTGAGATGTCTAAACCGACGTAGGGTCTATTATTCCCGGTGAATTGTTTGCCCTGATTGCTTTGTTCCGAATGGTACATTAATACTGGGTAAGCATGCCCTGGTGGAGTTTGCATGTTTTGGTATTGTTGCGAGACATTTCGCTGCTGTTGATCTTGTTGTACGTTTTTGGAGTTCGATGTAGAATATGTGCCAGTGGGTTGGTTCCTCATGCTTGTAAACATAGTATCCTGACTTTCAAATGCACCTTGCAACACTACCTTGCAAATACGCTCTAAGGAAGTCATCACTACGAAGGGATAAGTTCGCTTTAATACAGACAAAAGTTTGGCGCTTGCTCCAGACAAAAAATCATCGAATAATTTGTCTATCTCTGCAGCCGCCGCTGGTATACTCACATGGTGATCGTCAGGCACTTCAAGGCTTTTGATGTCTAAGTCAAAAGTTTCCGAAACTGGTACATCTGGAATACCGTTTCGTTCACTGTAGACATCACCGCATGTATGAAGGTCGAAAAGCAGTGTATAATATTCTGCAATTGACCTAGGGGACATTTTCGCCATAAGCGATATTCCCTGGTGCAAATGAATAAGGGGAAGTTTAGTAGGGTTGGCAACACGTTCAGGATAATAAACCGAATCTAAATCAAAATACCTCTGTATTACTACCATGGTTAATTTAATAGTGAACAGGATGTACTGTAATATAGTGGCGAAGATTACCGGTGAACGATCATCGTTAATTATTAAATTAACCATTGCTAGATGAAACATTGTGGACATGAAAAACATAAGTGATTCAAGTTCCATATATTCTTGGCCAGTAAGATTTTGGCCATCAAGGTAAAATGACAATGACTTGTAATTGCGTCGCACAAACTCACGTATCTCTTCTATCAGTGCTTTAAGGTCCGGTGTTCCAACCGGCGAATATATCCGATTCAATATAGATCTAAATTTGACAATGACTTCCTTCAGGAAATATAAACTACCAGTGTTCCGATCCAAAATTGATTCTGAAGTAACAAATTTTTCGGATATATGGAGAGGAACACCCATGGAAAGCGAAACCTCGACATCAATAAATAAAACCCAATGCCACAGATTCTCCAGATACAATATTCTGTCCTTATAGACCGGGTGGTTTTTGTACAGATCGTTAATATCCTTGTGAAACCCCATGTGTATTGCGGTTGTAATTGCTTCCTCCGCAAAAAATACCGTATGAATACAATCGCCTCCATTCTTCCCAAACAGATTCCTATAGTAGAATCTCAAGACGAAGAACTCCACACGCTCCACATAAAATACTTTACCGTTGAAAGAAGTAGAAAGGTACTTAATGAATAGCTCAACATCGAGCGGAACATGATTACCAAAGTGAATTATACATAGTAGGACAACAATAACTCCCACCGTATAGTAATTTTTCTTGCCTGTAGGTATTAAACGTATTATGGGAGACTCGCCTGTCAGGAGATCATTCGTACCCTTCATGAAACACGTGTAAAAATCCTGCATCACTTTGTCCCTGTCCAAAAAGGAAAGGTTACGATAGAAAGGGGACTTAAACGCCAAATTCAATGCCCGCTCTACTACTTCATAGCTTGGCAGGCACAAACACAATGCTTCTAATATAGATCTCGCGTTACCAGTGAGTATTGGCGTTTCTATCATGTCCAGCTCTGACATGGCAGAGTACTGATTTGCCTTTTTCCAAGTAGACCTCGTCTTTCGCAGATACTTCCAGATTGAAGTGAAATACTTATAAAATCGCGGGCTTACGGAAGCAACAACAGCTCGATATGACGTTGGACCGTAGAAAATTGTCCTCCCCTGTTTTTCAATAACGAGATGAAACCGCGAAAGTTTGTTTAGGGGGTCCACAGTTTCGCCCTTCTCTTGCTGTTGAGGATACATTAGCGGCGTCAGTTCACTCTTCATTCTAGCCAGCTCTGTTTCCAATTGATCAATCCGTATCAGTAGCTCAACGTTCGGTGTTGAACTGAAAAGCTCCCGCGAATTCACATCGTGTGTGAATTCCGACAAATAGACGCATTCCGGAAGACCCTTGGCAATGCATGTAGAACACTTAGGTCGAGCCTTGTCACACTTAACCCTCCGCTTCCTACAAAACACGCAGGATTTGCTAACTTTTCTCCTAGTTTTGACCACCTTCCCATCCGGTTCAACCATGTTCTCTGCTTTTGCCAACTATCTTGACTCGAAAATCGCTAGTTGTTTATACTTTACTCTTAAAACCCCTTTAACTTTCTGTATTGTTATAAACCCGGGACCAAAACCTGATGGAAAAATTAAATTGTTTAATCTCCTCGAGGCCTGATCTCAGCATGCCTTTGAAAGAACATTAGCGATCGTAATTTTTTTCTTCCCGACGTTTCATATCTACCTCCATGGCAAAGGCACCAAAGAAAATATAGCAGTACGCCTTAGGGGACGAAAATGTAGCCACAATTACGCAATCCTCGCTGTCGTAACAACCCGAACCTATAAATCAACCTTTTTCTTGCAGTTAAACACCCGATCCGTACTCGTGTTCCCCATACATGTGCGACCCCGTAGGAACTGTCACGCATTGAACCACGTGATAATCACGTGATTATATCCGGTATCTGCAAAACTTACGCGGCTAGCTGCTCGCTCGGCCTTCCGATGTCTCGGCATGCTACCCCTGCAGTAGTTAATTAGCCTCGATATGGGGAAAAACATAGCCCGGATATCAGCCCCGTAACAAGGACAAATATGACCTCAATATATATAAGATCATTAAAAGACTTTTTTCATCACAAAATGGGCGATGATCTTGTCCAATAAAAATATACCGGGCTTATGTTATCTGTACCACGCTTATCGCATATTACAAGGATATATCCAATATAATTATAGCTCGCATTTGAGCGGCAAGAAAATTTTTTTTTTTAAAAAAAAAGCTGATAGCAGTTAAATAACTGTTTTGTTTCTAGCATTATTCGACTATTGGTAGGCCTGTTAAATCATTGATTAATGACTCGGAGGTTTCTTGTGGCCCTGCCCCGACTTTCGTCAAAATTACTCTTGTAATATACTCATTGAGTCCCGCGTCGACCATTTTAGAAATGTTGTCGTCTAATTGGCTCTTGATCTCGTTGTATTGCTCAATAAGGAAGTTTTGTTTTTGTGGCGTTAATTTACTTTCCCAGCCGCTATTGTTTCCGAATATTTTGTATAAAATAGTAAACAGCTTATCTTCGTTCTCTTTCAAGTAATACAAGACGGCGTTTGGGCCGGCGTCGTAGGTATACGCTACAATGGTTTCATTGTAAAACTGGTTAATTTCATGGCATAGTTTAACAATCTTTCTTGATGTGTCGTTCATGTAGAAAATGGGCGGGTAGGAATCTAAACATGTCGCGTGGAAACTGTTCGAGTCCTTCATGGTTAGATCTGCAAATGCTGCAAAGTCCTTATTTAAGATTGCAGTTTTCATTTCTTGGAATCGTTTAGGAACAACATTGTGAATTCTGTGTTGAAATAGCTCGGATGTAGCAACCGTAGCTTGCATACCACTTGTCGATGGCGTATCTTTCTTATCAGCACTAACAACAAGTACGATTGCCTTGATATCCGGCCAGTGGTCAACATCTGCAATCTGCACAGCTTTACTGTCGGAGCCGTCGGTGTTAGACCCCATTTCCCAAGCTACGTAACCGCCAAATAGTGATCTACATGCGGATCCAGAGCCCTTACGGGCAATTTTAGATAGTTCTGATGCGTCTTGTGGAAGCTTGTATAGTTTAGCAATGGACATAATTAGGGCGGCAAAACCGGCAGCGGAGGAGGCGAGGCCGGCAGCGGTTGGGAAATTGTTCTCGGACACGATGTGAAGCTTCCACTTTGAAAATGGGGGAAGTGAGGGATCGGCTTCTTCGAGCTGCTTTCTGAGGTCGCGAAGGTCTTTCAAGCAGCTCTGGGTTCTTGGGTTTTGGAGGGATTCTTCCTTGCCATTTAACCATAGTTTATCTTCTGGGAATTCTTCGCTGGTGGCAGCAGTAGTGAGTGTGCGAAGGTCGTCTTGAGCAAGCGTGACGGAAATCGAGCTGTTCGTAGGAAGGTTTAAGGCTGTATCTCTCTTTCCCCAGTACTTGAGGGTCTAAAAGGTGCGCGTTAGTAAAGAACACATAACTGATGAGGTGGTATGTAAAAAAAACAACATACAGCAATGTTAACTGGTGCGGTAGTAGACGCAATATGAATTGACATTTCGATGCTGCTATTAATCTCTTTGTTCGAGCTTACCGTATACCAGTAGAGGGGAGGTAGAGAATCAATTTCTTCTGTCCTTTTAGCAACGGCGAAAAATTTCCGGCATTCACACTCGTGGGTGTTACTCAGGCCGCACTAAACAGAAAGGGAAGTCTATTTCTGCTATATTAGTATTTCGAAAATGTTCCTAAAGTGTGGTCTAGCCTGGAGATTACCACTTGGATCTCGCGTACCATGTAAAAGGTTTATTAGCTACACATTTCCTCGTCCAAATTCTAAGCTTGCACATCCGAAGGAACTATTTACTGAAGAGGGTAGAGCGAAGGCTCGCGAGGAGCGAATAAAGGGTTTAGGCCCATATGTCTCCAAGCTTCCAGAGAAATTGATACCCTATGCTGAATTGATGCGGTTAGAAAAGCCTGTCGGGACATGGCTATTGTATATGCCCTGCACGTGGTCTATAACAGTAGCTGCTATGCAGACAGGAGCGCCAATAACCTCTACGCTAACAATGTTGGGTCTTTTTGGAGCTGGTGCAATTTTTGCGAGAGGTGCTGGTTGTACCATTAATGATTTATTGGATAGGAACTTAGATAACAAGGTAATTAGATCCGTCGAGCGCCCACTCGCAAGTGGCCGTGTTACACCAACCCAGGCTAAGATATTTTTTGTATTTCAAACGGCATTGAGTGCTGGAGTGCTGCTCATGCTCCCGTCCAGTTGTTTCTGGCTGGGATTTGCATCTTTCCCAATTGTTTGCACTTATCCATTATTTAAGAGGTTCACGTACTACCCGCAAGTTGCCCTCTCATCGTGTTTTGCATGGGGCGCATTATTGGGCTTCCCCGCTATGGGAGTCATGGATGTCCCTACCATGATTCCACTGTACTTAAGCAGTTTCCTCTGGTGTATGACTTATGACACGATATACGCACACCAGGATAAGGTTTTCGATAAGTCTGCAGGGATCAAATCCACTGCATTGAAGTGGGGCAAGCACTCGAAAAAAATTATGCAAGGAATGTCTGTTGCACAAGTGGGAATGCTGTATTTGGCTGCCTTTAATGGTGGCTTCTTAGCAGGACCAGGTTTCATTGCCGGTTCCGCGATATTCACTTACAGATTGTTCAATATGATCAGGAAAGTCAATTTGAACGATCCAAAGGACTGTTGGAGAGCATTTTTAAGTAACATTAACTCAGGGCTATACTTAACAGCTGCGCTGTTTTTTGACTTCTTACTGGGGAGCTTTGGGCTAATTTAAACTTAATGGAGGAGTTTTACTAAAATAATTAACTTTAGCAGACTATTCTAATGTCTATTTCTGCCTAACTATATCCCTACTGTCAAAACCGTTGACTTTGGCTCTGGCACTTGTTTTTTTTATGATTTCTTCAGCGGACGTTGAGTGTCTAATTTTAACGGTGGCCGACTCACCATTAGATTTAGAATTGTCTGTCGGAGTTCGTCTAAATAACAAATCAAAAATTCGTCCATCATTTTTCCAGATATCAGCTGATCTATTGAAGATATAAAGACCCTTTAACGTAGGTTTCGTGCTGTCGGTGACGAAGAAGAAAAAAGAAGAACGGTCCTCCATTCCATTCTTTCCAACACCAGTATAGATTTTCGATTTACTTGTAAGATTTTCCATAACTGCTACTTCTTTAATCTCTCTTCCTAAAGCTGAAAATCTAGTCATTTCAAACTTAGCAGGGGAACCCGGTATGTAAGATATGTTGGTTAGAATTCTTGACTTTAAATATATAGCTGAAACAGATAACGCTAGCGGAATTGTAACCATTAATGAACTTAGACCCAATCTACCTGCTAATAGTAATGAAGGCTCCTTATACCATGGTTTCTCTTCAGTTAGTGCTTTTTCCTTTTCCTCATCAAATAAATTCAGCGTCGATGAAATGGACCAGTCTGCGAACGAAAGACCGTACCCTAGAAAGGTGACAGATAAAATCCATGTTCCAAACTTTACCAGCCTCCCAGGACGGTAAGAGTAGATAAGTTGCGGAACACGGCTCGATGCTAACTTAGCTATCTTGTCTGTTACTGGGTACATCATGCTCGTCATCGTCGATCGTTGCAGTATTGAGTTACTGGTTTTCACTGCATAAAAAAATCATCGTATTATATTTACTTGCTACATGAGAATCTCGACATTGAAAAATTATTTTGAATATCAGCATTAGACTAAGTAATCCGGTCTGGCGTAGATCTTCAGTTTTGCGTTTCTAATATGAACTTGGACCTCTGCATGATGCATTGATCTGTAATATCGTTTTATAATTAGGAGATAGCTGGTAGTAATGCTGAAGCTTCAAACCAATAAAGTTGGCCCTTCTTTAAATTGGATGTCTTTAAAACCTTTCTTATTATCACTTGTGCGTAGTTTTAACACTGTGTTGAAGACCTGATTCGATTCTGGTCAATGTATTCCTGGCTCCAACGGCCATAATGGAGATGACATCTCATCGCTAAAGCCTTGCACTGACGCACTTGAGCTAGAAACGCACTCCTAGGAGCTAAGTTCACAGTTATATGGAGAACTATCCCTCAAAAAAATATGTTCAAATAAGTATCCTAATCTACTAAATACATGATACGAGGCTTCCAACCTCTCCCCGCAACCATTACGTGGCGTTGCAGGGTGGTACCGCAAAAGACATACTACTTCTGCCTTGATACAATTAGCAATTTACAGCCTCTAGAGTAATATAACAACTTTGTCGTTACACATAAATACACGAAACGTGCTACCGCCGAGGATTTCCACATAAATCCATATCCAAAATCATTTTAATCATTAAATGCCCAACCGCAGTCGGCGCCAAGACCCTCCATATGGTTCTCTATCAAGTATTCCTCCACATCCAGTCCAAACTTACGCCAGTTTATCCTTGGGGTTGGAGGCTTCCGCTGCGTATGCCGCTCTAACATAAAAATCTCCTGCAACAAAGGCCCGTTGTTCATTAACACATCAACAAATTCCTGGTAGTTCCTTGTTTTGTCTAGCAGCTGGTATAGCTGTTGCATCTGTTTTGACAGGTACTTCATCTCGGGTAGCCGCCGTTCTACATGATTCTTAGCTTGCTGCAGCACCATATAGTCACGGTTTTCCTCCAAAGGTTCCTTCTGAAACCGCTTCACAGCTTCTAGTACCCCATTAGGTGTAGACATGTATGTTATCAATACTAGACAGTGGGTATACCTTGATTTCCTCGCTGATTTCAACTATTGCGTCGGTTTTGACCAAAACGCTTAATAGGTACGTTGATTTCAATAAAAAAAGTACCTTTTACAACCACGTTCTGCACAAAATATAGATTTAACAACCTTGCACTTGATTGTTTTATTACCTTTTGTTATTACCTATAGCAGGGTCCCTGTATTTACCTGAAAATAATTTCGGCGTTCTATTCACACAGTGACTTCTAAGGGTCTCAAATCAACGCCTTATAGTTTAAAATACAAAGTGGATTATAAAACCGCAGGTTAAAAATGGTCTCCTTAAAGTATTAAAGCAACTCATTAACGATGCTACTTTATGTATGTTTTGTTTTATCCTTATTCCATTTTTCATTTAAAGTTTTTTTTTTTTCTTTTGCCACCCATTTAGTAAACAGCTTACTTTACCGAGTTAGTAGTGATCGGTCATTTAGAACTACAATAGTGAATTAAGGTAAATTAAGGACGCTGAATAGCTCATCAAGCTTCTTAAGAGCGTTACGTAGCAACCTTCGAGGTGCTTATTTTCAAATATCACTAATTTTTCAAATATTAGTAGTAGCGTCACCTGACGGTATCAGCCGTCACATGATGGTATCAACCGTTAGACTGGGCATCATTAGAGTTCACCATTATATGTAACATGATACGATAGATAAGTGGCTGTGTACTGATATCTTGTTGAGCTTCAATCATCCTAGGACGACTATTCTTAGCTTGTATTTGGCTGTTTATAGTATCGAGACAAAAATTCTACTGTTACTCCGATGTCAAACTACGTAATATTTGGCTTGTATTTGGTCATGTGACTGTCTGCATGACCCGGACTATACATCTCTGCAATTATCCAGGATTTAGATTTAGGTAGGTTGTTATAAGAGTCCAGACCTATAGCCTTGGCTAAATTTAAGTTAGCGTGGCGCAAATGTCTCTGGATCCCTAGAATTGCACATCAGTTGTCTACAAGTGGAAGTAATGTAAAAAAGCGTTTTATAATATGTTGACATACCTACATGGATAAGAGCATTTGTTGCCAAAACAAAACAGATTGCGCCGGTAAGTGATGTTGATATCTTCAATTGTATTTTTATATTGCAGCAGACGTGACCTCAAAATGTTTGTTATGTAGCAGGTTCATAAGAATAGCTTCCTTACCGCATTCCTGATACAGGTTAATCTAAGTCGGGCAGCGCAGTTAAGGCCACGTCGCTATGTCAGGAGCTTTCTGTGGCCTTTTGGCGTTCCTGGTCCAGGAGCTAGAAAAGGAATTCGCGACTTTGACCAATTCCTTGGCAGCAAGAATTGTATCATTATGTTGACCCCTGAAAAGACGACTCGTATATTTCACACGAGTTTAGATGTCTGCAATTTAAGCATGAGGCTGTGCAAGTGGTCTGCATGAATGGTCTGATCCAGTTAGTAGTTTATACTCATCTTAGTAGTTTTGCGTTGTAAGACACTGGCAATATATAAGCTTCCTCTATAGTTACTACCTTATTCTGAGTGTCTGTCGTGGCGTATCGTCGCACACGACGTCATGTGATTTGCACGTGATTAAAGTTTTGAATTGATATTTTGGTTTGAGTCTACTGTCAAGGTACTATAATGGTGGACCAATCATTGACATTGTGGTAGGTAAAAGCAAGAATATCCAGCTCATTTCCTAGATATTAGTGCAATAATACGTGAATAACAACTTGTTAAAGGTATTTATCACTAGCTGTTGTGTTCTGTGTATGAAGAAGTGAACGCCGGTTATCGGGCATTGCGCATCACGCGAACATGAACAAGAATTCAATAAAAGACAAAGTTACTATCAATGGTAGCGAGAAAATGTTTAATATAGATGCAGATGAGGTAGATATCTTACACCCATCAGTAATTTCATTTTCAGAAGAGGAAGGTCTTCAAAATTCAAGTTTGACCTCAAATAGACAGCCGCAAACACCTACGCGAGCAATGAATAGCATAATAGAAGAGGAAGACAGTCCGGATGTAACGTGTAGCACTGTTGAAGATGCCTCAGATTTATATGCTAGCGTTCCTGGATCGCAACAAGGCAAACGGCTTTCATTTTATTCCAATAAAGAAAGTAACAACTCATCTACTTCATTGATAATGAATAAGGGCTTTATATTTGGAGGCGATTCAGTCTTTTCAAGTGCTAACCAGACTACTGTAGATGAAAATTTTGTGCCTTATCAAGTAGGCCAAGGGTATTCTGGTAGTGCTAGTAAGCGAAATTCTCAGTCTCTAAAGTATGTGCCCATACCGAAACTTCCTCCAGTTAACAGAACTAGATCTCCAAATAGAAACACAAGATCACCATCACCTGAACGAATTGCAACTCGCGGTAACAAACCTTCAGGAAAGAGTGATGGGGGCCCATTTAATTTCTCGTCATCATCACTACAACCACCACAATCAGGATCGCGTACATTGTTCCGTAAGGGACATCGGTATAAGCACTCATCGGTATCAATGAACTTCTTTCAAGAACCAGAAGTGAAAGTTCCTTTGAATATTGCAAAATCGCTACCTGTGCCAGATTTTTCAGATCTAAAATTGAATTTTACATGGCCAACCCACCATATACAATTGGGTTTAGTTGTGCTACAGGCGCTATCTTGCCTTACAGTATTTCATTTCGGTCAATCTAATACTTGGACGAATTTCTTTACACTATCGCATTTCATCCTGTACGATATATTGGGCTCATTGGCTGTCGTGTTTATCGATCTGTTATCTTACTTCGAGGTATGGGGCACAAGTACGATAAGATACCCATTTGGTTTGAAACGTATTGATGTATTGATTTCTTTTGGATTTGCCATCTCTATGTGCTTTGTTGGTTTAGATTTGGTATTTCATGTTGTGGAGGAGATAGTTGTTTTATTCGTTGAAAGTAGTAACCATGAACAACATGTTGACCTTGTTGAAAATATCCCACATTCTCACAATTCGAGCATTACAGATAGTGATATGTTACTCTGGTATTCTGTATTATGTGCTTCGGCAGTTATTTCTACTGCTACTCTGTGGTTTACGTTTTATTCCAAGAACAATATTGATAATAAGTACAAAACAAAGACACCTTTTATTACCTTGCTGTATACCAGTTATCTTATGATGTATCCAATAATAGCAGGGTTTACAAGGTTTACAGATTTTGTTGCTACAATTAGTATTGCCCTTTTTATTATTTATTACGGCCTAAAAGTGGTAAAATGGACTGGAACAATGCTTCTTATGGGTTTTCCTGTAACTTCGCTTGAATCACAGGGTGGTATGTTCCTGGCAGACAAAGATTTTGTAAAGCCAGCGAAAGCTGAGGATTCTGGCGCCGTGATTGAGGAAGATTATGTTCCAGAAATGCATATGCGTTCTAAGATGTTCTTTGACCAAGAATACGAACCTACCATAGTGAAAGCAAAGTTAGGGGAAAAGATAGAACAGTTAAATGCATTCAAGTCTAATTGCACGTTCAAATATACTGATTTGATAATTTCTAATGTCAACTTCAACTTCTATATTGTTCTAATGAGACTCAATATGAAAGGCGGTTCAAACGAGGAAGAATTGGCACTAAGATTGGAAATCGATAAATGTGTTAGGACGTTTTTTCAAAATGTGGAAACGACTCTTGAAATAGAGCGTTTATAAGACATTAAATCATGTTAGATGGACAGATTCCGTCGTAAAATATAAACTCTTCAAATCTCATGTAATGATACGTATCACACACTTATATGATGTATATAACTGTATTCATAATGATGGAAGACTAATACTAGGAGAATAGCACAGTATTTTATCGTTTGTTTTTCATTATTATAATGTCATGTTGGGTTTTTTCTGTCAAATCTGGCATCAAACAGATTTAAGCTCAAAACAGTGTCATTGAAGCAATGGCCATTAATACCTGGCTCTTTGCTTTGATAGTTGATCAACAACTGAAAAGGTTCAACGTCTAACTCGCATTCGTATTGCTTTTTCTTTTTATTGTATATGAAGAAATGGTTCTTGTCATTCCTCTCATTCATGATTTCGTGTTCTTTAATCCCTAGAGAGTTGAAATCGTTTTTAGTAATTGACATACTTTCGTCCAGGAATGAGGATATGTGAAATGGAGGTAAGTTCTGTAACTCTTCAGGAACATTAAACTTTCTACCATTTATCGAGACTTCTGGTTTCCTAGTTGATTCATATATGGCCATGGACTTTAATGAGGACAATATATCGTATAACAGTAACTTTAATTTCAAATCAAAGCCAGTGTTTTCAAATAAAAGTCTTAAAGATTTTGGCAACTTGCTGCACATAGTATAATTCTGTCGTATAGACTCGCATATTTTATTAAAAATAAACCTCTGGTGGACAAGGAATATCTTAAGATAAATATTCAATTTAGTACCTGCGTTTTTTAGGGAGGTTTGGTCCATGCTGCTAAATTTTTCCATTGAGCGCTGCAGTAATTGGTATGAGTTATCATCCATTATTATTCTATCTTTACCTTGATTCACTTTCCGAGATAATGTCATTATAGTTTCAATCATTACCGTCAGGAATTGGACGTCATCTGGCTCATCCGAAAGACATTTTTTAAAGAAGTCAGCTTCTACAACTTGCAGCAACTTTTCGATGACTTCTACATGCGTAACCATGTTAAAAACGTGTGAGCATAGCACGTCATGTTTTGTTAAGTCAATAACTTCAAAAACAAAATCCTTCATAGTCTGACCATCTGATAGTTCCTCGTTCAGAAGTGCTTCAGTGTAGAACTTTGTGAGGGCTTGAAATATCCACATATTAGTAAAATTCAACCGACTGTAGAGCTTTGTTGGGTTAATTACAATCTCTTCCTCCTCAAGCAATTCTACAGGAATACCATAATTTAGAAGCCGGACAATCAAAGAATAATCTCCTTTATGTTGTTTCAAATAATTATAAAGGATAGAACAAGTTTGCTCCTGTAATTTCGTGCAGGTCCCATGTTCCACCAAAATATCAATAAAGAAGTTGTTATTAGTTGGCAATTTTGATGGCTGGCAGATTGACGTTATTAATTTGAGATTTTTCCGAATATATCTTTTCTTGTGCAATTCAAACCATAATCCGTAAGAATATTCACTCTTGCATATTATTTCTGGCAAGAATTTCTCTCCAATCACCTTGTGAACTAGATCAAGTGTTAACAGCTTTAGTGATATAAGCATGATCAACTGCTCTATTTCAAAATCTTTTCTTTTCAAAAATATAGACATAAATTTGTTGTAATCTCCTATGTTTGCTATCATTAGGAGCAAGAGGCTTTTATGTGCATTCTTCCTAGCATCATCGTCGTCAGATTTTAATAATGTCTTCAAATTTTGTTGGAAAATACTGGGAAAGGTATGAGCATTAAATTTCACTAGATTTTCGTCATGAATCTCATTTATATCACAGTATAAAGCAAGTGCATCCACATTTGATTTTGTGAGCTTTTCTATGCGACTTCTTTCTGAATCATAAACTTCTGCTAGCTGTAACTGTAGGTCGGAATCAAGTTCGACTAGATATGGAAAGTTCTTCATAAAAAACTTCCAAAAATGATTAAATTCTCTGACTTCATAAGATGTCCTGTCAGTTTTCCTTAGTTCCTTAGAATAAATATGAATTATGGTTTTCATGAATAGGATCAGATCATTCACAAGAAGTGGCAGTAAGTTTTCGTAACATAATAAAATATCAACCAGAGCGTTAAGTGCATCGAGATCCAATAGTAACTGATGATATACGATAAACTCGACCCATTTATAAAAGTGAATTACTTCTTTTAAATGGACACTAAAGATGGTAAAGTTCTTCATAATTGTAGCTCTATCAACTTTTTTTAGTCCGTCATCAGCAGGGGAACAGATGTAACTCAAATACCACTCTGAAACCCAGATTTTAACACTTATCGGTTGCGCGGGTAAATCTTCAAAGTCATCTAATAAAAGTTGTTCCCTGGCCATTGCTAATAGGTTTTGTAACTGATCATAATTAAAGTTGGTAAAGTAGGTGGAATCATACTCCATTATGTTCTTCAAAACCATATTATATTGATTCTTCATCAGTGGTGAAACTTTCAAGTTTATTAACAATCTGCAATGAAAGAATTTGTCTTTTGAATCGGGAATATACATAATACCAGAACTGATTAGCTTTCTGATATATGTGGGGACTTTAATGATACCGTAAGAGATGAATATATTCAATAACTCAAACAAATTGGGCATAGTCACAATATTTGTTAGTTCGGATTCGGATAGTTTTGAAAGATGGAAAACAAACTTCCATATAAAATCCTCCATGTTATATTCCTGTAAGCTTTCTTGAGAAGTGGATTTTAAAAGCACCAACTTGGCAACCAGATGAGCACTGTCATATCTGGACTTACGCGAAGGAGTTATAGCCCAAACAATCAACTGTATGACTTGTTCAACATGAGTAAATTTCTGTTGAACAAAATTGCTCCAATCATAACCTGGAGTGACATTATCAAGAATAGTGGTAATTTCCGGATCGATGCATGGTACAAACAATAAGCCATTCAATTCATTACTATCGATATCCATGGGATCGTTATCACATCCTTGATGGAGATTCTTGGAACATTGGGTAAGAGAATTAAACTTTAAAGAATCATTCCGGTAAGTAATTAACTCCAATTTCTTTTTAATAACAATAGACTTCTCACCCATCATTTTATCTACGCCAACAATATCATATAAGCAGCTTTTGTACATGTCCCAGTTCTGATTTGGCATTATAAATGCCTCTAATGACTGATTGTGGAATATGTCCAGGATGAACGATTTCAGCTTTCCCAAAATGGTTTCTTTAAGTTTCGCATTCCTTTGTAGGTCATTGATAATGCAATTTTCATCATTTATCATTGCCTTGCTTTGAGTCACTATATGGTATTTCTGCAGAAGAACGCTTGTAACCTTCGATATTATAAACGTTTCGCCTGGCATATCACCCTCAATCGGTATCGGACATAATTCCGCCCAAAACACACTTAGTAGATGGAGACATAAAGGTAGAAATTCAAAGTTCTCAATCTTTTCCACTACTTCAACCAACCAGTGAGTGAACACGGCTTTATCTAGTAATCCCATGCTATAACAATTCCCTATTAATTTAATGTAATAGGAGACCCGTAATTTCCAAACTTTCAATTGTCCAATATCATTGTAGTACTTTGGCATTTCAAATATTAGCCTCTCCATTATACTTACCATATTATTAGTCCAAAGATTATAAAGTTGACTAACAACCGATTCGGCCGTTTGTCCTGGTTTTAATTTGCTTGTCGACGATTTCCAATCCATGGCATAACTACTTTCAATTAACCAAATCGCCCTTTGAATGGGTATTTGCTTCAGGTAACATTGCTCCAGAATTTGCTTTCGTTTAAACCCGTAAGGTATAGACTTTGCAAGTTTCCCCAATGACACATTCGGTGAGCTAAGTTCTTGTAACCACTGAGCTTTTCTTTGATCAGTTAAAGTTACTCTATTAGGCAGACTAAAACCAGGACCTGCCAAATCCATAAATTTTGGCTTAACAGCTGTATTTTCGTCTGTAGTTGATGAAATCTTATTTATATTTTGCTCCCTTAGTTGAATGACTTTAGAAAACTGGTCTGCCAGCATGTCCGCAACCTTCGGTAGTGACTCCTGCAAAGAAGAGCGAGCAGATATGCTTTCAAAGTTAACTTTAGCGCCATTATAGTGTCCTTTACCAACGTAACTAAGTAATAACTTGTCATCCATTGAATTATGGGACCAAGGTTCAAAATCTGGATATACCTTCTCTTGATTCGCTTCATCTCCATTCAAAGGGTGCAAATCGTCCGGTGGTGTTAGAATATATTTGTTGGGAGACATATAGTGTCAAATTGAACCATAACACTGCTACTTGATCGTTAAGTGAGTTTTACTTTAATGCGTTTTTTTAGTAGTTATGAAATAGGTCAGAATGTTAAGTAATAAAAATCATCTGATAGTAGTTCACGTTATTAACTAGGTTTACGTCAGTTGAAGTCAACCAAATAATGGAATGCATTAGTAATGTTTCAATTCAGTTAAATAGTTTATATGCTGATTTATATACTATGTAACTGATATACTATCCACTAAGGACGTTGCGCTTCAATTCATCGAGGCATTCTTCGTAATAAGACTTCTCATGTTCATCAATGTTCAAAATTGTTGATAGGAATTCCTCAGTGTAATCTTGAGCTTGGCATCCATCAGGCTCCCTGTTTAGATCTGTATCTATATGGCTTTGCCAGAACTTTAATTCGCCTTTTCCTACGAGTATATTGATCGCGGTACCGCTGGTATTAGCTCTTGCGGTTCTTCCACATCTGTGAACATATTGCTGGGATGAAATTGGTGGGTCATAGTTTATGACGTGAGTAATGTTGGTTATATCAACACCTCTGGACATAACATCGGTGGATATTAATAGTTTTGGAACAGTAGAGGTCTTAGAAAAGGCAGAGATGAGTTTCTTGTTGAGAGCAGGGCTCTTATTATTGTTGATGGAGAATATCTCAAGTTCTTCGGGTCCCAAAGCCTTATTAAGCATTAATTGGAGCAGAGCTGCTAATCTGAGAGAAGCTTCGTTACTCTTTACAAACACCAGAGCCTTTACTTGTGCTTCTTTGATTTGTGACAAAGTGCGCAACAAAACTAGCGGTTTTGCAAAACTCTTAGCGGTCGGTACGCACAAATTGTATTCTTGCAGCTGCTTGGGCATTGTGTAGAGTTTAATAGAGTCCATCAAGAACAGTGTTGGGTCGTGCAGCTGTAAGGAATGCAACTTTTCGGTGTTGGTAGTTAGCGTCGCCGAGAAAACCATCTTTATCACGTTTCCAGAATTTTTATCTAGCTTGTCTTCCTTTATATGTCTTTTGAGTACTGTACACCAGTTCTGGAAGGATTGGTTTAATAACCTGTCGGCTTCATCAAGAACCAAGAACTTCAGATTCTTCAAAGAGAATGTAGACAGTTGTAGATGGTCCACTAATCTACCAGGAGTTATCACGAGGATATCGGGCTCCTGTGATTTAAACTTCAGATATTCATCGTTAAGAGAGTTCTCTATCTTTGATACACCTACAATCAAACTACTGCCCTTTGTTAGGGTAGCCATTGTTTCGTAAACCTGATGTATTAAAATTTTAGTGGGAACTAGAACAATGGCCCGTAGCTTGTTAACAACACGGTTCTGCAACACATGCACTATAGGAATCGAATATGCTAAGGTTTTTCCAGAACCAGTAGATGCATTAACAAGGAGATCACCAACATGCCTCGTAAACTTCCTTTTTGAAACGTTGAACGATGTCGTTAGCTTTGACAAAACGTTGTCCAACAAGCTTGCTTGGATTGGAAACGTCTCTTTAGAAAAATTATTTTCAATATTTGCGAGTAACTTCCCACTAAGGATACTAGAGTACTCGCTGAATGCTTTAACTTCCGAATTCTTGTAATGAACCATTGTTGTATTTTTCCATGCAGTTAACTTATGTTCATACGTATCAACACGTCTAAGATTCTTAACCTTCTCAGGTTGTGGAATAGGTGCAATATCATGGATAAAATTTGATTCATCATCTTTTTTATCATCTGCTACTTCATCCTTATTATTAATCTTGTCTTGTAGAGATATTGTCTGCTGGAATCTGCTTAGAACAGCGTGATGCTTTGAGTGTAAGTTTTCTGAATCGCTTGTTTCATTATTTACAGCTTCATCGTGGTTATCTTCGATAGCATCCTGTTCAGATTCAGATTCAGAATTAGAAGAAGCTTCCTCTTTATTATTTTCCTCGTCATCACTTAAGCTGCTATCATTATCATCGTCATCCTCATGCACTCTTTTAATAGGGATAATTGGCACACTTTCAGTATTAACCTGTTCATTATATGAATTTGGGTCAAACCGAGCCGCAAACATCGTATATGGGTTTTGGTTTTGTTTATTATCTGTATTAATGTTAAAATGAGTTTGCGATGCCCATCTCTGTAGATTTTCAAATTTTCAATATTTACATACATACCTTAGAAAATTTTAACTCTTCACAGGAGAAGCTACAGGTTGCAATATAAAACATAGCTAAGGGCCATCTAGTTTATTGAAGCTGTAATAATGCAACAATCTCTCAGACTACTCGCCCGTTCCGTTTGGAAAGGTCCGAATATTGTACCTCTTCCAATCAAAGAAGCTATGGCAAAAGGTACACCAATAAGAACAAATGCTAGATCAGCTACAATCCTGCCACCTTTTGTAGGGCTAAAATTCCAAGTTCATAATGGAAAGGACTATGTTGCTTTTGAAGTTACGGAAGATATGGTGGGAAGTAAATTAGGTGAATTTGTTCCTACAAGAAAGAGATTCAAATACACTCAAACTAAGAACAGCTGATACATAAAAATGAAAAGGAATGAAAAACCGCTGAAGCTTTTCTATTTAATGGATATAATGGATGTATTAAACCTTTCGGTGTAGCGTATTCTTTGCACACCTGTATATAGTTGGATAATGGCAAAATATATGAATAAGTGCCCGACCCTCCGCTATACATTGCTTCTTTCATTTCTGTCTAAGAAGTCATTAGCTTTTCTTCCCTGATCGCACCTGTGCGGTCAATTACGGGCCAGTTTCCCCAATTTGGTAGTCTTAATATTAAACATGTAGCGTTGTCTGCATGTTTGCCGCCTATCGCCATGAGATATCGAATCACTTCCTCTGTACAGTACTGCGGAGAGGCAACTTTGAGCCCTCTGTTGTTAACAGTCGAAGTTATTAAGTCTACAAGCTCCTGGTCACTCATCAAATCAGATACACCGTCAGTTACTAGACATACGAAACATTCGTCCCCGCCAAATTGCAGTTTTGAGTGTTCAGATTTGGGTAACAGTCTGGTAGAGCCTATAACATATGAATATATATCTGGTTCACATGTTAGCCCTTGAGACTTACCGGCGCGATCTCCAAAGGCTCTAGTGTTAGCAAAACTATCCAGGAAGCGTGTGTCACCAAACGAGTCGGTTTGGAAATGCCCGCCTAGTCTGCGTGATTCTCGTGTAGATGATGGATTGTGAGTTTTTGCCAAGGGGTGTGCAATGCCATTCTTGTCGCAGAGTATTATCTTTGTATCGCCAACCTGCGTTATAACCAATTTAAACAAGATTTCAGGATTTATCACAAAAGATTCATCATATGATTGCTCTTCATTATATGTAGTCAAAAAGATGCTCGAAGCCGTAGAACCCCCCGCGTACTTGTCACTCTCTTCAGTAGTCTTGAAACCACATATATCTTCAAGATCATGCTTTAGGTATGCCAGATAGAAGCGCAGTCGATCATACTCATTAAGTAAACTGGTTTTATCGATAAGGTTCCCCCATTTATCAAATATCATCCTGGATCCTGACATCTCGGAATCTTGCAGCACTAGTTCCTCCTTAGTGTTACAAGATTTTATAAACCGCTCGTAGAATTGATTCCTTGTCTCATATATTGATTTCCAATATTCACCACCAACTATTTTCCAATAACTTTTCAAAACATTATCAAAAGCCCTTTTTGAAGGATAAGTTGTTACCAGCCATTCATGTAACTTCTTCGACAGTAGTTGCGATACTCTGTCGCCTCCATGGCCATCGAAAATTGAGATGTTAAGAACCGACTTGTCAAATTCCAGCTGTTTTGCCCAGTGCTGGGAGCGATTTGTGATCCTTTTAGAATTAATGCATGCTACCTCCTCTGAGGATTTTGGAAACTTCAACATCTGCATTGAATAAGCATCCTCATTCATTCTGCGGTTGATTCGACTAGAACAATGGCCTAGAAAGCTTGGAAACTTTCGTAAATCTATTCTGAGCATATGGTTATCCTTCGCGGCTATCCTTTGCGAAGCAACACTATTACCCACATTACTAGCCATTGGGTTGCTAGATCTTTTGCCCAACACATTCCAGGGTCTCAAATATATATATGGTTGTGAGCGACCCATGATATCTGTGATTTGCTAGTAAGCAGAATTCCACTTACACAACATTATGTATTTTAAGGTTGGTTGTAAGTTATGGCCGTCTATTAATATCTACGTTACTTACCATAAGGAAAAATCCCGGTAGGTAGATCCCGCGCGAGGGCAACAGAACAATCCCTTAACCGTTATAGCCAGTCAAATATAGCATCATACCCCATCATCACTCAACCGCTTCACTCCTATCACTTATTGCAGCTAATAAACGGTATCACGTGATATTTAATAATCTTTATCGTCGAATTTTATGGCGGTTGAACTGAAGCGAAGCTCATCAAAATTTTCACCGCAGGTAAAGCTAGAACTGTTGTTGAGGATACATACCGAATTATTATAGCGGCGTAGACTGTGATATCATTGATTAATAGTCAAGTACAAAATGCTGCTTTCAAAGCTTAGTCCACTTAAGCATCTTTTTCCTTCGCTGTCATTGAATACATCTCATTTATTTTATAACGCTCGCCATTTCTCCATAACCTCTCCAGCTTTAGCAACATTAAATCAAATCAGAAGAGGTGTTACTCCCCCAAAACGTAAAAGAATCACAGAATCTCCTGCATTAGACAAATGTCCGATTCGTAAAGGTGTTGTTTTAAGAGTTATGATTCTTAAGCCTAAAAAGCCAAATTCTGCGCAAAGAAAGGCTTGCAGGGTTAGATTAACCAACGGTAATATTATATCGGCTTATATACCAGGAGAAGGACATAATGCTCAAGAACACAGTATTGTTTACGTTCGTGGGGGTCGTGTGCAGGATCTACCTGGTGTGAAATATCATTTGGTCCGTGGAGCGGGAGATCTGGCAGGTGTCGCAAACAGAATTACGTCTAGATCCAAGTACGGTGTTAAGAAGCCACAGGCTGACTGATTCCAGGAAGATCTAGAGTGAGCTTGTACATAGATATACCTAGTCATAGAGATTATAATGTAATAAAAGAATGATGTCATTATAGACGATAGATTTTTTCATGAAAGGGGTGGGGCTTCAATAGAACCCATAACACCTGGAGAATGTTCGCAAGGAGGCCAGGTGCAAGCATTATAGAAGGAGTCATAGGATTTGAGTTTTGCGAAAGGTCAATCAGTGTGAATAGAATTACCAATGTTGCATTTAAAGCCTCACAATTTGTTGCTGATCAAGACGCTTACTGAGGCCCTAGAATCTTACAAGAATGGCAAACCTAAGGTCTCGGATCAGATCTTATCAGACTTTGACTATGTTACTTTCCATATTATTAATGACGAGAATGATTCAGGCAAGTTATACGTGAGTATTAGGACGAAAGCTTGGGAGAGTGTGCAGAAAGCAGGACCAGGGCTCCTTGATTACTTGCAGGGAAAGTACGACGTTTTGCCAGGTATTTCTTCACAGCGTACCCCAAATCCAGGGTATGATCACACATTGCTAGTGGACTTGAATTCATTGACGACAGACAGTATTGTGCAGATTTCACTCCTAAAAATATATGTAATGTCGTATGTCTTCCAATTGGCTTTTGACGAAAATGCTCGCCTAGCACAACTTCCAGAAGAGCAACAAGAGTCTTCTACAGTACACGTTATCCGCTATAGAGACGACGAAAACATCTATATTAAGCCATCCGGCGACCGTATCACTGTTATATTTGAAACTGTTTTCAATGGAGAAACCGATAAAGTTTTTGGTAAGGTGTTCTTGCAGGAATTTGTTGATGCCAGAAAGAGAAACCGCTCTATTCAGTCGGCCCCACAAGTGCTCTTTGCCCAGAGTGTGCCCTTGGAAATTGCATCTGTGGTGTCACGTGAAACTCTTAATGACAAGAGCAAGAGATTCATTACATTCGTGTTATTCCCACGTCATTTTGCAACTCCTGATTTACAGTTTTCGTCTGTGTGCCAATTGGCTCTTTTCCGGAATTACTTCCACTATCACATCAAGTGCTCTAAAGCTTACATGCACACAAGAATGCGTCACAGAGTCAACTCTTTTATAAAAGTGTTGAACAGGGCGAAGGTTGATAGCGAAGAGCGTGATCAGGATGAACAAAGGAGGACCATAACAGGTAGGAAGATGGCCTACTAACTTGCTTATGAAATGAAAGCACTCACCACGCTCCAATTAAATATTTCTCTTCACAAAATGTATATAATGTCACTGCTATATACTCATTATAAATGTGGATTACCACGCAAATAAAAGGCGAAAGGTAAGCATACTGATATAATACTGGTTTTGGTATACATAATGGGAATTCCAAGGACAATGAGGATTTAACCGCTGTACTTTATAAGCAATAGCCGCTTAACATAATAATATCAGTTAGTATGTCACTATTCACGGTGTCGACGTGGGTTTTTATAACGATAAAAAAAATTTTCAGGGATTCTGGTCATTTAAACTCAATTCACAGGTATTGTTTACCGTAGGAACTACTCTAATTAAATAAACCATCAAAGGCGGCGAGTTGCAATTATATACTGCTCATATTACTCATTTAAATGTCCTTTTTTGGCTTTGATACAAGCTTACCTCCAAACGGTCAAAAAGCTGATGAACTTGGTAACGAATTGGATTTTGAAGATACGTATCAAGGGTTTGGTGAGCATGAACAGGAAGAAGATGATTATTTAAATTCAGAAACCTTTGGTGATGGTGCAGATCTAGGTAATGACTTTGATTTTGGGTATGGAAAGGGAGCTCTAGAAGTAGCAAGTGCTAGGTCATCTGAGGTACAACCTACAATTTCCTATGCGACCGCAGCGTCCCAACAGCGTCAAAAATTTGATGAAAATGTTGATTTGAAGCCGATGGAATCATTGTGGGGGAATCAGCCGATGCCGCAGGATGGAATGCGACCTGCTGATCAGCATCCACTTGCTGCACAGCAGGTGGTAGGGCAGAAGCAGCAACCTGTTTCACAACAAGGTCAGATGGCAATGCCTCCATCATTTATCGGGATGCCACCTCAAGGAATGCCTGTAACAGGTTATGGATTTGCGCCCCAAGGCTATGTCCAACAGCCTCCTCAACAGTACCAGTACACCCCCCAAGGAATGCCTGCTCAATTCCCACAAGCTGTCCCACCTCAATTCCAGCAAATGCTAATGATGATGAATCAACCTCAGCAGCAAGGTCAGCAGCCATCACAGGCGCAAATGCATCAAATTGCTATGCCACCTCCACCTCCTGGTTTACAAGGTGAAATGCCTCCCAAACAAATCCCACAACCTGAACAACAACAGCAACAGCAACAGCAACAACCTCCTCAGTCTAAAACCCACGCCCAGCAGCAAATGTTAATGATGTCTGCTCAACAGGCTACGCCAAAGATGCCTGAACAGCTTTTGTCGCCACCAACACAAACTACTTCATTGTCCCAAGGACCACCATGTCCAGCCCCAGTAGCACAAAATCAAGTGCCAACACCGCCACATACTCCAAGAGAGTTTCGCCGTGGTACTGTTAGAAAACATCATGAACCTTTAACGGAGGAAGAGCAGAAGCGCTTCCAAATTCGTCAGGCAAAGGTTGACAAAATTTTAAAGCACTCCGGTGTTATGACTCCTCGTGACAAGGACTTTATCACAAGATACCAACTATCACAGATTGTGACTGAGGACCCATACAATGAGGATTTCTATTTCCAGGTTTATAAGATTATTCAGCGCGGTGGAATTGTCGGTGAATCCAACAAGGGCTTAATTGCAAGAGCGTATTTGGAGCACTCCGGTCATCGTCTTGGTGGCCGTTACAAACGTGCAGATGTGGCTTTACAAAGAATGCAATCACAAGTTGAAAAAGCAGTTACTGTTGCTAAGGAAAGGCCACAGAAGAACAAGGATTTAGATAGCTGTAAGGAGGGTGTTCTAGGAAAGATTTCATCAGCTATGAATTCAAGAGCGCCTCGTAGACAATTGCAGATCCCAACACACAAAGATGACGAATCTGATTTGGATGAACAGTCTGTTTCATCCTCCAGTGCATTGGACGAAGTTACTCATTCCCTAGAAGGAGTCGATATCAATAAATCAAAAGCAAGAAGAAGGTCTTCCTATATTTCAAGCTCGATAGATCAAGGATCCGTTTTATCTCGTTCGGGAGGTAGAAAATTTGTTCTGTCCTTGATAGAATCTATCTACGAGGAAGTTTTAGAACTAGAAGCCCAACTAAGAAGCGGTAAGCAACCAGAAGCCACCAAGCTATGGGAAGCTTTGCATATTGACGATGATGCGCACGAAGTGAGTCCTTTCATTTCCATTTTATCGTTTGACAAGGGTGTGAAGATCATGCCCCGCATAATGAACTTCCTCTCTAAGGACCAAAAGATGCGGTTATTCTCCTGCTTTTTCAGTGAATTATCGCACCTCAACATCATTGTTAAAAGTTCTTTCAGAATGAACCCAGACCCTACAGATTTCCAATTGAAGAGAATCGAGCTATTCCAGTCTGCGTTCCTAAAGATCATCGTTTCTTTCTTATCCAGCAGCGCCGAATTTATTGAGGTTATGAGGCTAGTGCTGTGTTTGATAAAGAGCAACAGTATCTCTCTTATTAGTACATCCAAGATTGCATTGAATTTGATCACAGTTTTGATCTCGCGTGCAGCATTGATTAAGCAAGATATTAACGGAGGCAGTTCCTCAACAGAAATTTCAACCTGGAATGAGGTATACGATAAACTTTTCACCTCATTAGAAGCGAAGCTACTTGCAGTTTTCCCTCCAAAGGAATATATGGACAAGATAATCGCCCTTACAACTGCACAGCAGCAAAACGCTCCAAGTTCTAGTGGCAATAAAACACCTTTATCGCAGAAGCAAACCCCACAGTTCTACGACCAGTCATACATATGGCAATTTTTCGCTTCTTTAGCACTGTCAGGAAAGTTGAATCATCAAAGAATTATTATTGACGAAATCAGGGATGAAATATTTGGTACCATAACAAAGGCAGAAGAATTAGGAAAGCAGTCTCAAGATCCTGTATACGCATATCAAAAAGATAAGATGTATCAAGACTTGAATTTATTCTTAAATGTTATTGGCTTAGTTGCTCGCGATGGTGAAATCAGCGAACTAAGGTAGTGTAGTGGGGCCGAGCCTTACTGTAATATCTATAAGGGATTAAATATTAAACTTAAGTTGTTGTTTAACTACATATGTGTTGTTGTATATATTGCGCTTTTGTTTTATAACAGTCTTCTCTTTTCTAAGACTGAGATGTAAGGGATTAATTTTCAAAGCCTTAAAACAGGGAAACTGTAAGAAAAGTGCTTACACTAATAATAAACACAGTACAATACAAGGTTTAGAATGAATTCGAATCTTAAGGCGTCTAAAACGCTATTGTTAAACTATTTGAAGGACATAGGCCTCATAAACAACCTTAATCATGCTACAGTGAAAGATGAAAGCAAGAAGAGCGCTATACTAAGCATAAAGATTGACGAAGAGAAGGCTAATGAACTACTCCGGAAGCCGTTAGACAATGTAGAAGTTATATTTATTGATATGTCTAGTGGTAAGAAAGTAATGATCAATATTTGTAATAATGATAAGCCGATAAAAGAAGGGATATTTGATTACACTGCTGATTTAAATATACCCACAAATGCTCCAGAAAATGAAGAGGATCTCATTGCTGCGAGTGGATCCCAAGCTTCACAAGCCTTTCAGTCTAAATTTAGTCTATCCTCAACAATGCAAAGTTCTCCATTGCAAGAGTCAACCCAAGAGTCGACGCACACAGCTCAGTCCTCGAAACTGCAAGAGGAACCCAAAGTATCTGTACGACCTGAGCTCCCACGACCCGAGTTCCCAGAACCTCTCAGCACTCCCTCGAATTTTGAGGACAGGTTTAAAATACCAGGCTCAGGAAATGATTTTAACGAACAGCCTTTCCCTGCAAACCCCCGCAGACCTGCAGACATGCCTGACTTTGAGGACGAGTACGAAATACAATCAGGGTTAAGAAATGACCTCGGAGGGCACCCGTTCCCCACCAACCCCGGCAGTTACGGCAACTCGGACCTTTACCCGACTGGTGAAAAGTATCCAAGCCTAAATCCAAACCCTGGTTTGAAGCCAGCAGGCGGTATGTTCTTCAAGCCTCCCAGCCAGCCTGAATTACCCCTCCCCTACGGTGGCAGCTTCGACCCCCAAAATCCACAAGACTTTAGAAAACCTCCTGGGTTCACTCCTGGTGCCCGCTGGAACAACCCATTTGGCCCTCATAACTTTGGCAACCATCCATGACCATTTTATAGGCTAGAACCTGTTTTATAGTTCTTTTTATACCTTTTCGCTAACTCCCTTATTTACAAATAACTACGGTAAACTGCCAAAGTTTTACCTCCTTGTTTCAATAAAATGATCTCAACCTCATTATCCCGAACTATACCATAGCCTTCATCATCTAACTCGATCTTACTCAGTTCTAAAATGTCACCTGCTCTTTGTTTTCCAACTCCTGAAGAGTCAATAAGTTGACCATTTTCATCATAAGCTAACATTCCAATAGCATTAGGTACTAATTGAGATAGATCCATAGCTGAACTCATAGCTATAACTTCTAATTAAAGCTTTTTTTCTTTGTTTAGCTGTTAACCGCTCAGAAGTTAGCTGGTATTAACGTAACTTTTATAGCTTAACTCTTTTTTAACTGTTACACAACAATCAGACCACCTATAAAAGAAAGCAGAGGTACAAAGAAAGAGCATATATAAGGCAGGTACCTGTATTAAAGCGATTAGAGATGTTCTGGTTCGTATTCTTAGCGGCCTCAGCTGCTGCTTTTATTTTGTCATATGGTTTTGTTAATCGATACTTATCATTTAAGACACACAAGAATAGTTGTCCATTTGTATTGTTGACTTTGTTGGCAAATATGTTTGTTTTACTCTCGATAACATATCTATTACCATTGGATGTTTTCTATTCAGCTCAGGTAGAAGATTCAGGGCCTCCTAATGATGACAAGGTCGAGAAAAGGGAATATTTTACGTACAGCGATAAAATTAGAAGAGATACAGGGTTGGAAGAGCCAAATATACCTAGTTTTGTAACTGTATGGTCAGTTATTTACTGGCTGGAGTTTGTTATTTCTTGGTTTATTTTTCCTGTGTTGATCTCATATCTGGATCTTAAGTACCTGTTCCCTAGGAGATCTGATGAGCCATCTAGAAGGAGGATATTGAGGAGGATACGGGAGGCACTTATATGTAATATTAAGTTTTATGGGATGTGCGCTGCCGGTATTGTGGGCGGTTTGATATACTTGAAAATCACCACGAATCGTGGATTTAGCGATTTTAAACCATTGGTTATTTCATTGACCCATTTGTATTCATTACTCTACATGTTGGTATTATTAGCAACTGGGCTGGTTTCGATGCCCAAGTCCTTACTTCTGGAAAAGAATGATGAGATCGAGTTGTTTGTGAAGTTGAGTCAAAACAATGATGACTTGAACGATGCTAAATTGAACATGACAGACAATGCAGAGAGAATTCTCTCTATATCTGCGGTTGCCAGTACTGATGAAGCGGTTAATCAGGTCATTGACGCTTGTAAGCGGGAAGTCCAGGTTACGATCAACGAGACGAAAATACATATTCCTGATCTACCAAGCAGCAATAATCAGAATCACATCAGCTTGAAAAAGCTTAATGATCTTTATAATGACTTTATTTCCGCGTACTATAACTATGTCTACCACCAAAGCCGTTCCGATACCATTATACACACGTTAGTCAGTTCCCAGAGTAACTCTACATCAATGCCATTCATAATTACTAAAAAGGCTGCTGGTGCTGTGTCTCTGTTATTATCTTTGCTTATAGTGCTGCTAGAAGTAACACCCACAGAATTTGCACATAGTTGGCTGTTTTGGGGGAACACATGGAAGCATTTTGGTTTGGAGATGACGCTTTTAATATACTGCACACTATGCTCTTTGTTTTCCCTAAGCAAATTTAAGTTCCAGAACTTTCATATAATTCCTAATGGAAACAGCAATCCAAGAAATACATTATACTACTCGCTTTATTCCAGCCGGTTATTGGTACCCTTATGCTTCAATTTTATCACTCTAATACCACGAAAAGGTCATTCAGTTAAGAGCGGCTTCGAAAAAGTACTATACAAAGAATTGGAAGTTATTTCTTTGGTTAATTATCTCAACTTGTACCTACCGATCATAACGATGATCTTCGTGCCCATATTTTACTACTTCAATCTGAAGGAAAAGATTCTATTGCATATTTTAGGTGAAGAGTATTACTATGAGTTTTTTGGTATGAATTACGACACTCCTGTAGCAAATAGATGCAGCGGTAGTGGCTCACTTTCAGACGGCTTACTAACGGATCCCCATAGGACACGTATTGGTGAAGACCTTGAGTATTCTCTGCAGGATGGAAGGTACTTGTTTGAAAGGGCTACAAATAACTACGTGGCCGGTTCGGGTGCCAATAGACACTTCATTATTCCTTGAATAGATCAAAGCTGAACAGGACTTCTTGAGTTACACCAAATTTTGACTGTATCATACACATATGCACAATCTGATTCCTTTTTGACTTAAACTAATATATGGATAGAATTCGTATTTTATAATATTTTGACTTTTAATACTTTAAGCGTTTATTTTAACGTGACCCAGTAGCAGTTCATTGAAATAAAGAGCATAATAAGCTTCCTTCCAAGCGATCATATCGATCCCTCCTTACTTCTTCCCTTTTTCTCGCGAACTTAATCTTCCTTACAACATACGACTAAATAGTGACTTATCTATACACCCAAAATAGCTACTTCTACAGAAAAGTCTCACCCAATATGAGCCCTAATGTCTACTCGTAAGTCATTTTATTTACTAGCCTGGTATTAATTCCATCTCATACATTCTTCATGATATTCCTACTGATTCGTTTATGTAAGCAACCGTAGATCCTTAGCTAAGGATGTAGAACATAAGATTGTAAATAACTCAGATATACAGATACAAAGCGATACACCTTGTTCCACGAATTTGACGCCTTATAATGGACTTGATCGATTTGCTTGGGTACCTTTACGTAGGATGCTGGTCAGTTTCTATGTATCCACCCCTGTGGAATAATATGAAGCTTCACCATACTAAAGCGGTTTCTAAGGACTACGTCATCCTAAATAGCGTGGGGTATTGCGCTTTAATCCTATCAATGCTAATATACGCTTTACTATGGGCAGACCCAAATTCAGAAGTTCAAGAGGAGGCTGTTCAACCAACCTTGACAGTGTTCGACTTCTGGTATGGTATTCATAGCTGGTTTTTGAATATGATGTTAGCAACACAAGTTATATGGGGTAGGCACTTGTGGGGGTTTAAGCCAGAGCCAACTAGACGTATGAAGGTGGTTTATGTTCGACTCATATATTTAACTTTCATGTTTGCAGCAGCTATAACAATTAACTACCTGTATCAAAATTGGGCATATGGCCGAAACAATGTCAACACACTATTATACTGCAATAGACTATATTTGATCAAGATTACTATGTCAGTTGTTAAATATATTGCACAAATTAAGCACAATTTCGAGCATAAGTCGATGAAAGGGTTCCCGATGTTGAGTGTAATGCTAGATGCGTTGGGAGGTATATTTTCTCTCGTCCAATTGGTGCTTCAGCTGGCAAAAGCACCCGAATTCACTATGGCAGTATTTATAGCCAACTTTGGTAAAATTGGAATTGGAATGGTAACCCTTTTCTTCAACTTCATATATGTATCTCAATGGTTGTTATATAGGTAACGGATAGAGGTTCACAGAAATAGGACGATCAAATAATACATTATAAGAGTGAATGAACGCAATTGGATAATGTCTCTAGTGGATGGACCACAACATCAAGGTAATTAAAGACGGCTAATGCATTTGATCGCTCCTACCGTGAGGATGGCATCTGATGAACCAAAAAAAAAATAAAAATCGTCAGGTTTATCATTATTATCACAAGTTTAGTATTATTGTATTTTATTCAGATTAGCATTTGGGTTAGGAACCAAGAATTTATACTTCTTCTTGGTTACCATGACATCAGTCAATGCATCATCGTCCACAAACCAGGAGACACGTCCAGCTGCTCCTTCGTTAACAATACTACTTGGTAGACCCTTTTCCGGCCTCTCCATTATCGTTTTCACCACTGGGGCCTTGGTAGTACCTTCCACAACAAACGTAACTTGATGGGAATGGCAAATAACAGGGATGGTTAGAGATACCCTATTCGAAGGCCCACTTGGCGCATTGGTCACGGGGATAACCCAAGCCAAACGTTCGCGCAAAGATTCTTGAAAATTAGGGAATAAAGAAGCAATGTGGCCATCTGGTGCGCAGCCAAGCAATAGCAAGTCGAACATTGGAAGCTTGACAGAGTCCCTACCGGCAAATCCCTTGATTAACACTTTCTCATAATCATCTGCGCACTCGGAAGGATCGTGAATAAGGGAGTCGTTGATATGGTAGACGTTCGGCTCTCCATACTTCTCAGTGTCTATCAAATCAAATATTTGTCTCTTAGCCTGACCATAATTGCTTTCGGGAGATTCAAATGGAACAAGTCTTTCATCTGCAAAATAAATATCCCATTTCCCCCACTTCACATCGGGCCGCTTCAAAAGCCCCTCGTGCAACACCTGAATCAAAGATCCTCCTGATAATGCAATTCTAAAACGACGCTCCTTCGCTTTTTTGTTCTTAGACAGCTGAGTTCCAGAACTATTCCGATTATTCCTCATAGAAGCAGACCTAACAACCTGCTGGGCAGCAAAATTCCCACTATTCGGACTATTTCCAACTGTCTGGTGAGAATTAAACCCATTGGCCCCACCAGATGCGGAAGAAGAAGAAGGTTTCTCCTCTAACGCATCATTTTGAGCGTGCACAATGTGATCTGCAACAGCCTCTGCAACTTTCGCAAACTCATGGAAAGCAAATACCTTTGGCACTGTAGTAGTCATTTAAAGCTTTTATCGTTCACCTTTAACTGTATTTTCCTACTAAATCTCACAGTTGCTATATCTTGCTGTCTTGTTCTCTTCTGTAAAACCACCTAAATCAATAAAATTTGCAAATAAAAGGAAAGAACAAACAAAAAAAAAACTATTCCGATAGTAATCCAACCAACACAGATATATATGAACCACTTAAGTATTCGTTGGAAAGGAATGCCTCTATGAATTTCTTGTACATTTTATATAAGTTGTGTTAATGATTTTTTAAACATCCCTTTTCGTCTTTTGCGGGTCGTTTTGGTAACGTATGATTTTATCGTACATAGTTATGTGTAAGTGTCCACTTAAATACCAAAGAAGAGCGAAGAGTCATGTTGTATAAAGTCAATTACTGGTATAGGGTATCTTTAGAGGATTTGATTATTGGAAAACCTGGAGTGCAGCTTCTAACTTAGTGTGCATTTCTTCCCATTCACCGTCGAGGGTACTGAGGACTGTTATCGCACCGCCAGCTCCGATATACCAGTTGGAACCGTTGTCATAAGAATACATACACCTGATATTAACACTCCAGTCCGAATTACCGTTGACGCTTATGTAGCCGGTGGTACCTGAGTAGATGCCGCGAATACCACGACATTCAGGCAGGTGGCTGTTGAGCTTATCTTCAATTTCGTGCTGGAGAAGCTCGACAGTCCTCTTTTTTGGGGCACCAGTCATTGACCCCGGTGGAAGGGAATGTTTGAGCACATCCAGACCGCTATATATCGTCTTTTCCATTTCATGCGCTTTAACTACACTCACTAGTTGGTAAACCGTTTCATATTCTTCGACCCTCATTATGTCATCCGCAGAGACGCGGGGGAGAAGCTCAAATAGGTCATTGCGGATGAGATCCAAGATCATAAGGTTTTCACCGAGCTCTTTAGGGGTCTTTAAAATGGCAGTTGCCTGCTCAGTGGTGATTCCAGGGACCTTTTTGACGGTTCCCTTAATAGGTCTGAGCTCACAGGTGTCCGGGGTCCACTTTATAAAGCGCTCCGGAGATGTGGAGATCAGACACATGTCGCTCTGTTCTGGTGTGATGTCGGAAAAGTTGATATAACTTGAAAACGGAGCAGGGTTCTTGACTACCAGGGTCTGGAAAATGCGCCAGGGTTCTATACGACTGTCCGGTGTGATTTTTGTCTGCGTAGTGATACAGATCTCGTAACTTTGACCCTGGTGAAGATATTCCTGCACTTTGTTAAAAGCGTCCTCGTAGGCCTCTGCTAAAGGCATCTTGATATTGAACTTCACGTCTGCTGGCAGATTAGTTGGCCACTCCAGCTTAGGAGTGGCCGCAGTCTTCCACTGTGCGAGAAGCGCAACGACAGCTTCTCTTACAGCGACGGGAAAATCATTGTTTAGAGAAATAAGGTATATGGTACCAGATTTGTGGTCAATAAGAATTGAGTTCTCCACAAATGCTAGCTTTGCGTCTGGCTTGATTTCGCGTTCGAAGTAATGTTCTGTATGCTGTCCGATTTCGTAACCGAGAATACCAACAAATCCACCAATAAAAGGTAAATCCGGCTCGTTTGAAATACTCTGTTCCTTCACAAATCCGCCGACGGTTGACCAAAACTGTTGACGGTCTTCATCAACAACCTGAATATGAGCGGACTGCTCCTTACCATGAAGCGCAGCAGCATATTTCTCGACGGTAATCTTAGGGTCCCTCCACTTGTGAATCGTAGTCTTTTTCAACTGTCCATAGTGGGTGATCACCGTACATCTCTCAGATGGGAGCGCAAGGATTGACATTTCGCCACAATTTGGTTTCAGGGACGATGACGCAAGTAAGAAGAATGGTGAATCAATGCGATCACATATCTGCAAAGTCAAATCTGTTGAACTAGGAGCAGGAAACTTTTCAATATATATATCCTTAGACTTAACTTGCTCCTTCATGTATATTGCAGTATGGTCAATACACTCATCAAGGATTTGAAGCATTTCTTCCGTACGTACCACGTTATTACTTAGTGGTTGTAAGACATTGAATAATCTCCCGCTAGTTTGATTATATGTCTTGGCGATTTTAATGAAATTCCTGATAAGGTGATCACCATTCTCAGAGCAGCATGACTCTGGGTGGTATTGGACACCATACCAAGGCTTCCCGACAATCTTAGCAGCCATCAATACCTCAATGTCCTCATCGTTACAGTATGCAAGCGGAGTAACCTTATCAGTTAAGCTCACAACGTGAAGAGAATGGTATCTCACAGACATGTAGCCACTCTCGAATGAGTTGAATAGTTCATCGGCAGTTGGGTGCAAATATATTGGGCATGCTTGACCGTGCTTAATCTTCTCTAACTGCTTGATCTCGCAGCCGTATGCGTAACACATGCTCTGCATACCCAAACACACACCCAAGATGGGGATATCAATATCACTCTTAAATAGTTCCTCTATAATTCCAACATCTGAGGCACCATTTACTGGGTTTCCAGGCCCAGGTCCAACCACTAGAGCATCGAATAAGTCCAAATACTTCCGAATTTTCTCAAAGCTGCTGAAGGTGTTATTATGTATAACTACAACTTCAATGTCATCGCCTTGGTCTCGAATCAGTTGAACAACATTATAGGAGAAAGAATCATATGAATCAATAAATAGTATACGGAATCCCATTTTTTAACTAGCTTTTAAAAATCTATACAGTCCTCGATGACCCTAATACTCCATTAAAGTTCATCAGGAGTTTTTTTTTATCAAAATTACTTTAGTTTTATAATTACATATACATATATCCTATAAAAAGGTTGGTAAATCATAATACCAGTGATAGGATGATAGAGGTAATCGTAAATGATCGGCTTGGTAGGAAGATAAAAGTGAAGTCCCTTTCTGATGATTTTGTAGGTGATCTTAAAAGAGTTCTTTCCTTGCAGCTCGGAACGCCACATGCGAAGATCGTGCTGCAAAAAGGCGGTACGGTCTTAAAGGATCACATTAGTCTGGGCGACTACGAGATTCACGATGGGACATATTTGGAATTATATTACCTGTAATGCAGTGTACTACTAATTATATCGGGTTTTAGCTTCCATATTGCTACAGAAAATATTCGACATGCCTATTAAATGCTGATGTGGTTTGAAACTCGTCGGAGAATACATCTTGAGGCCTTTCCTCATCAAAAAAGTTACCGTACATCCCGCTGGAGTTGCCTATGAACGTATTATTTAGCAATTTATTCTCCGGCGCTTCCTCAAATACATTAAAGTAGTAGTCCTGTGTACTGTATACTTCTAAGATTGAAGCCCTATTCCCACAACGGTAGCAATAGTTAGGAGCTGACCATATGGTGGTCACAAGTCCTTGAAAATAAACCTGATATCCCTCATTACAAAGCTGATGGGCACGGTAGATTTTCGACATATGATTTAGCTGTAAGAATTTCTCTACAACAGCTTTCCCAAAGGTGTAACCAGCACCTCTAGGGGAAACCTTGAACTGTGACAGGGCATCTATCACGTCGTCCCGGTCATCGTCGGGGTCCGACCACACTAGGTCCGCCATTGCACCGTCATGGGGAATCTCCCTGATTCGATCGATAATTCGTATCTGATCAATGGTTTGAACGTTTGGCGACAAGCCTCCATGTACGCAAAATATTTCGTTATCAATTATACAACAAAGCACCAAGTAGTCAAACATATCTGTGAAATATGTCCACACTTTACTATTTCCGCCATACTTGTTACAGCACTCTGTATAAAACCCGTAACTTTGTGTAATCTGTCTTGATTCATGATTGCCGCGAATCAAGTGAATTCGACTGGGAAATCTCAACTTAAGGACTATTAGCAATGAGATAGTCTCAACACTGTATAGACCTCGATCGACATAATCTCCTAAAAACAGATAATTTGTATCTGGGACAGAGCCTCCTATCTGAAAAATTTCTAGTAAATCATGGAACTGACCATGAATATCACCGACAACAGTAATTGGGGTAGAGACATGGACGACATTTGATTCTTTTGTCAACAATTCCTTTAATTTAAAACATAGAGCTCGTAAAGTTGCCTCTGGAAGTAGCTTTCCAGCATATAATTGCTCCAAACAATGATCAAGCTCCATATTTGATGCCTGGAGACCTCGAGTAACTAATATGAAGCACCCGATTCTCCCATTAACGGACTTCTTTAAAGAATAAATCTTGTCAGTAATTGGAGTTATGAAAAGCTGATTTTTTGTTGGTAAAACCGTTTCGCGGAACAGGAAATACAATCTAACTTTATATAATAAACATAGTAGGTCTATAAGGACTTGTTTTGGTATTATTGAGGTATTTGAGAGGTTAATAGGACTGTTGCAGAATGGTAGGGGAGTCTCAGCTATCGAGCAACATGTCTGATAAGACCGAGGAAAATATTGAACGAGCAGAAGTAGATGAAAAGACGTCAGGTTTTGAAGTGTTAAGAAGGCAAAATACCTCTAGTGGGCGGCTTTCACCAAAAAGTCAAGTAGATATGAGGGCTACTATATTTCATGATCCTCAGGGAATTATCCGCACGCCATCAGGTCGGGCTAGTCAAAATTGCAGTTCTCTGGGGCCTTCGAAAGGGAAGCAAGAGAGTCCCCAACCAGTTACGACAACCCCGCCATCGGTGGGATCCTCTAGTACAGTCACTAGAAAGGCTAGCATGTCAGGTGTTTCTGCTTTACCTGCGTTAAAGTCTGTAACTCACGTTCTGAAATCAAGATCGAACTCTTCAAGTAGTAATTTACGGAGCTCACCAGAGTCTGAGCACGGTAATACTCCCTTGATGGCGGTTCCACCGGCACTAGTGAGGTCAAACTCGGGGATGGTGTTTACTGGGAGTAATCAGAGCCTCGTTTCTACGAATACAGCTACAGGGAGTGGTAATGTTATTGTGGGAAATGTAGCGGAGGGTTCTGTTGCATCAAATAACAGTGCTCAAAGCACTCTACGGTCAGCTCACAAACCTGTGCGCCGACAGTATGTGTTTAACGAGAAGCTGTATCTAGCTATGATGAAGAAAAGCCATGTGGATGATTATTATACGCGAGGCATTGCCCCTACGCTGAATGAC
Source organism: Eremothecium sinecaudum (assembly GCF_001548555.1). Lineage (NCBI taxonomy): Eukaryota > Fungi > Ascomycota > Saccharomycetes > Saccharomycetales > Saccharomycetaceae > Eremothecium > Eremothecium sinecaudum. The sequence goes on along the minus strand of NC_030899.1, from coordinate 160,340 downwards.
GATGAGGAAGACGACACGGACTTTGACACGCCAGATGACAATTTCGATGCCGAGGATGTTACATTCAATACGGACCTTTTCGCGGGGAAGATAGACAAGATTATGGAGCCGTATGACGATGAGCTAGTCTCTATGAGCACCACTCAGCTGATAATGAAGATGAATTGGCTTAGAAAATCCGACCCCGATAATCCCGATATAGAGACGCCTATAGAGTATTTGGAAATGAATGCTGGTCACCGTGACACTCGTACATCTTTCCAGTCTCAATTAGAAACTAAGCTAGAGGCGCAAACAATGTTAAACAAACTCTCGAAAAATCCACTTGTGCAGGAGCGATTGGAATGGCAGACGATGTTATCGAATGTCTTAAGAGGTGATATAATGAGGTCCGAGAAAACTAAATTGGCTAAGCAAAGGACTACGGACGAACTAACGACGCAATATAGCGATGGGATTTGGTTAGAATTGAAAGCCTGGTTGTATGGCAGGACTGTAGAAGAGCAGAAGAATTGGCTTCGATATTTATGTGCCTCTACAGATAATTTGTTCACGAGAATTATGAATTTTAGACTAGCTGATGGCATAGAAATTGACGATGCTGTGGCGCAAGTTGAGAGTTTACTTGCGGAGTACTATAAAGTCGTACCATATTGGCAAACCCTACAACACATGAATAAAGAGAAGCCCATAACGAATTCTCCTGCGTTCAAGTTACATATAGAAGCGATGAACACTTATGTGGTTATTTATAAAGCGTTTAAAACTGAAGTAGAAGCTTTAGCTCAGTGGATTGGTAACAATGATCTCGATGTTAAAGCAGCATGTGATACAACCGAGATTGATGGGTTGTGCGATAATAAGAGGTCATTTGCAGAACAAATTCTAAAAGAGAAGGATATTGAAAACATTTTTCAGAAGAAGATATTCTACCGTCATTCTCCATGGATATTCAAAGCAAAGCTTGCGAGCCTTCAATATAAGGAAGTCAGTTCGGAAATAAACTTGCCTTCTCTTGATGCATATTTGATAACACTACTCTCGTTTCCTTTGAAACTTATAAAGGAAATAACGATAATTCGGCTAGATTACGCTCAAAAATTAGAAAAACCAACAATGATGATGATTGATCAGATGATAGACGACTTTAAAGTCTACACAAAACTTGCAGTGCAAATTAAATACACCATTCAACTCTATGGAAGAGACCAAGAGTTTAATACCGCTGATGTTATAGATAGTAGTTTTGATGCAACTGTCAACGAGGCTATAAAATACTTCTTTAAGCTACTGAATTTGAAATTAGTTGACTCTTCAAAAACTTCTTTCAAAACTTTTAAGGAACCAGAGGTATTATTTTCTCATTGGGAAGATCTTAAGAACGTTGGCTGTTTTATTGATGGCGCCAACGAATTCGTATCTATGGGGTTTGTGCATTTAACACTTCGACTATTGAACAAGCTGCATTCATATATCCTCAACGAACAAAAATTTGTGGATCAAGTTCAAAATAAAGAGCAGTGTGAGAAGTTGATAGTTGCTTCATTGGAGCATATTGGTACTTTTGAAAGGAAAATTAATAGATTCTCTAATGTTTTGACTAAAGCTCTCCAAAATGAAGTGACTTATAGGATTAATAATACCCAAATGTTATTCCAGCAGTTAAAAGAAACTGGGCATTTTCTGATCTATACTGGGAGGTATCTCGAAGATAATGGCATTTATCTATTTGGAAGTCGAGAATTGCTAGGGCAATCTCCAGAGAAAATAATACGCATTTTAAAAGGGTCTGATGTTGGATCCGACTTAATCCCTAAAGTCACTATAAAGAACAGCTTAAATGTTTATACTGCATGCGAACAAGGTTTTAGTTCAAATCCTATCTTTGTACAAGAGCACAGGCCTGATGGTGTCTCATTGTACCATGTTCACTCAGAGGCCATGAAAAAAAATAGCTCCAAATTCAGGCATAAACAACCTAATTCTGTCCAATACCCATATAGCTCGGATGACGAGGAAGGTGAATTATCAGCATTGGGATTGAAATTAAAATCGCTGGGGTATTTACTTGCTGTCTGTCCAGGTGAAACGATATTATGGGATGGTGAAATGTATAACCTAGCTTCGGAGAATGAATTGAAAATTATTGATTTCAACATGGACATTGCCTCAAACACTGTTACCCTTTTAAACCAAGGTTCTACATATTCAATAGATTATCAGTGTGACAGATTTGCTCACTTTGTTGGAAATTCTGTTTCAGTGTTAGAGCGCTTCTGTTCGATTACCCAAGCTGAAAAGGTTTTAAAAAAGATTAGAAAGGCATATTTCAGGATCACGTATCGTACTTTGACAAATCAGATTAGAATTATTAATTCTATCAAATCAAGGTTTCAAGGCTTTGAGTCTCTGAATAGTATCTTCATCTTCTGTAGAGATTTTGCAAGAAACTATCTCCGGTCTAATATTGCACCTTATGAAAAGCGTTCGGTGATTATTATGTTAATGTTGAAGCTAAGTATTGGTTGGTTAACGTTTTTAGTGGATGACTGTGATCCAAGTGACTCCAAAACTTACAAATGGTGTGTCCCTGCAATGGAGTTTGCGATGCAAATGACAAGTGGATGGAATATCCTTGGCATTGATGAGGAACAATTCAAGAATTTGAAAGATAAGATTTCTGGATGTATGTCTCTGCTTATTTCACATTTCGATATTCTTGGTGTGCGGTCGTGGGAGGCAGAGAAGACCGCTGTTCTTCAATTCAGGTCAAATATTGATGTTGAAGTAGACAACGAGGAAGAGGTATGTGCTATTAATTCCAAAATACGGTTAAAGGCTATAGAAGAACTTGAAAACGCTACAATAAATACACGGCGTCAAGTGGGTAAGGTTTTGGATGCTACAGATAAGGAAAACAAATATTTATTGTCATTGGCCTCCTCGTTGTCGAACTTTTCAATTAGATGGCAGAAGCGTCGCTTCATTGGCGGAGGTTCTTTTGGCTCCGTTTATTCAGTTGTCAATCTAGATACAGGTGACATATTAGCCGTAAAAGAGATCAAGTTCACAGACAGGAAAACGATGAAGCAGGTATTCCCCTCTATCAAAGACGAGATGACTGTTTTAGAAATGTTAAACCATCCAAACGTTGTGCAATACTATGGAGTTGAGGTTCACAGAGACAGAGTTAATATATTTATGGAATACTGTGAGGGTGGTTCGCTTGCTAGCTTGCTAGAACATGGTCGTATTGAAGATGAAATGGTAACACAGGTTTATACACTGCAGCTCTTAGAAGGCTTGGCATATCTACATGAGTCTGGAGTCGATCATCATGATATCAAACCGGAAAACATCTTGCTGGATTTTAATGGCATTATCAAATATGTGGACTTCGGTGCTGCGAAACTAATCGCAAATAACGGCTCTCAGATAATTGGAGATAGAGAACATAATGAAAACGTCCAGAAACAAATAGGTACTCCTATGTATATGTCCCCAGAGGCTATTAGCTGCTCTGGTCATGGAAAGTTTGGTTCAGGCGACATTTGGTCTTTGGGTTGTGTTGTATTAGAGATGGCTACTGGAAGAAGACCATGGGCCAATCTCGATAACCAGTGGGCTATAATGTATCACGTCGCTGCAGGAAGGATTCCAGCTTTTCCTAACAAGAATGAAATGTCCCCTGCAGGAATAGCGTTCCTTTCACGTTGCTTAATTCAAGATCCTAACAAGAGATCCAGTGCTGTAGAATTATTAATGGATCCATGGATAATTGAGATTAGAAATATTGCATTTGGGGATGATGCGCAAGAATTATCTGAAGAACGCGCAGTAAAGACTGAGTAGCCTAGGAAGCCAGCTCAAAAAACCTATTTCCTCACCTTTTATATCTTATAATGTATTTTTAATTATATTCGCTATTTTAATATTATTCGTGTTAGATGCTACATAGAAAATTTTAGTTAATGGAAGCGATGAGATGAGCTTTACAACATGAATACTTTATAACCGCAAAGCCTATGCTAGCATTATACAGTTCTAAGTCATATATTAAATACTGAATAATGGCTACTATATTACCTCCGTTATCAAAGAAACAAAAGAGGGAGGCTCAACAGCCTTCAGAGCTGAATTTGGTCCCAGATGACTTACCTGATGTGTTGGTGAAATTCCAAGCTTTTGATACTGGAGATGCTGTTCACGGTTCTATTAAAATCCCGGGTGGTATTACTGAGAAACAACTAGATGAGCTGCTAAATCAACTGTTAAATAATTCTGAAGAACCCGTTCCTTACAAGTTTAGTTGTAAGATTGGAGGTAAGAATAAGGACGATCCTGAGCAGATGATAGATATTAGAGGATCGCTTTACGAAACGCTATTGAAACCTGGTTTGAAGACCACTGAAGATTTTATTACATTGGTTTATACGCCACAGGCTTTGTTCAAAGTGAGGCCGGTGACAAGAAGCTCATCTGCCATTGCTGGGCACGGTTCTACTATCCTGTGTTCTGCATTTGCACCACACACAAGCGGTAGAATGGTCACTGGTGCTGGAGATAACACTGCACGTATCTGGGACTGCGAAACTAGCACACCGATGCATACTCTGAAGGGCCACTACAACTGGGTTCTTTGCGTTGCATGGTCTCCCGACGGAGAAACGATTGCTACGGGCTCTATGGACAGCACTGTGAGACTTTGGGGTGCAGAAAAGGGCAATGACCTTGGAGAGGCTCTTACAGGCCATTCCAAGTGGGTGTCATCTTTGGCCTGGGAGCCATTACACTTGGTCAAGGCCGGCGATAGGCCGAGACTGGCGTCAGCGTCGAAAGACGGTACCATTAAAATTTGGGACATTACTAGAAGAGTATGTCTGCTAACGCTAAGTGGACATACCTCGACCGTTTCCTGCATTAAGTGGGGTGGCCAAGGCATCCTGTACAGTGGTTCTCACGACCGTACAATCAGATGCTGGGATATGAACGCGGGAGGAAAATGTATCAACATCCTGAAATCGCACGCCCATTGGGTTAACCATCTCTCGCTATCCACAGACTACGCACTCAGGATTGGACCTTTCGACCACACTTCAGTGAAGCCTTCTAGTCCAGAACAAGCTCGTGCCAGTGCATTGAAAAACTACGAAAAGGTCGCCAAAAGGAACGGTGCAGTGGAAGAATTCGTTGTCACCGCAAGTGACGACTTCACGATGTACCTGTGGAACCCATTGAAAAGCAACAAGCCCATCACCAGAATGACTGGTCATCAGAAACTTGTCAACCACGTTGCATTCTCGCCAGATGGGAGATACATTGTATCAGCTTCGTTCGACAACTCGATAAAACTGTGGGACGGACGCGACGGAAAGTTTATCTCCACGTTCAGAGGCCATGTTGCCAGCGTTTACCAGGTCGCCTGGTCCTCGGACTGCCGCTTGTTGGTGTCGTGTTCGAAGGACACTACGCTGAAAGTATGGGACTTAAGAACAAAGAAGCTGTCTGTCGATTTGCCAGGTCACAGGGATGAGGTGTACACGGTTGACTGGAGTGTGGACGGCAAGAGAGTGTGCAGCGGAGGAAAGGACAAGATGGTGAGGATATGGACGCATTGATGGGCACGTGGTGCTGCTGCCACAGCTTTGATATAGATGTAGTAGTGCAGTTGCTTATGTAGAGTAATAGAACCGTATACTAAAAATGCGCCGTCACCGGCTAGATACAGATCAGATAGTGCGGAACAGTAGCACAGCACTCTGAAAGTGGACTGCTATTTAGATGCGCTGCCCTAGCTAGAGCATTTTACTAGTGCAGTAGTGCGGAGCAATAGCACCGCACACTGAAACCGGCTACTATATCGATATGTGGGCCCCATCTACCTGTGCAGACATGGCTGGGTGAGCGGCTGAGTGAGCGGCTGAGGGCTCAGCGCCACAGCGGCTAGAACCTGGTTAGCAGCGCCTAGAGACTACGAAGCGGAGGTTAGACTAAATTCTATTAAAATCTGCTGCGCTATGTCTACGTAGCTGAGTCGTTGCCTGGGCCCACAAAGAACAGAGTTGTGCATTGATCTTCCGCCCGCCTGCACTTTATCCCCGCCTAACAACCGGATCAGGAATGACACTGTGTCTTACGTAGCCCACGCAGTACGCTATTATATAACACGGCCCAGAGAGCGAGCATCGAGCGGATAATGTACGCGTCAGAGGGCTGCCCCGTTACGTAAACAAACACACTAGGGCAGCGAAAAACTTTAACAGCTAGCCCAAAGCCGCTACCGCATCGATTATGTAACACCATCGACCGTCACACTCCAGTGCCATCCCAGGCCACCAAGCATGTCATCACCTTGATCTGCTCAACCCATTGTATACAACGTTTCCGACTCGCACCGACCTCCAGCATCACGCGTACAACGCGCACACAGCGCTATAACCACACCATCGCAAACACCATCGCTGCCCGCACCGCGCAACCGCAATCTCTACAACCGGACACATCTCAAGAACCGCCTTCTCCTCTGCTCAATGCAGAAACCCAGGCAGCCACTACAATGTCAAATCTACGCTTACATAATAACATCAGCTTATGTCTGATAACACTCAACCGCCAAACGGCCACACCTGACCCGTATGACGGCATTTCCCCATCTTTTACCTAATCTCACCCAGTTCTAGATAACGCCTTACGTAATCCCACCATCTCCGATCGCCGTTCAGCGCAATCTCGCTACACCAGATACCGTCTGTGGCGTTACCCTGCCCCCAGGTGTTAGTAATCGCAGGCCGGGTGACTGAGGTGCGGTGGGGAAACCAGTAAAATTTGGGGTAGCAAGAGCAAGTCGCGTCTCCACCCCGAGCGGTGAGAAAAAATTATACGCCCAATCAAAAACTGCTTTTCGCAACTTCACCGCCCCCCTCCCCTTTCTACGTTTTTTACTTGCTCCGCTTCTATTGCGTCAAAGTGTATTACCTATACCAATTTAAATTTTTTGTTCCCTTCTCAATTAACAAAGGAGGGAAAAAAAACTAGGACACATGCTAAAAGTAAAAAATAAGACCAGCGATAGCAAGGTACAACTTTTTTGCTTTGTTTTTTTTTTTTTTTTTTTTTTTTTTTTTTTTTAAACTTGGTGTATATAATCAAGACGAGGTTTAGGTGAGACAGAAGGTTTAGGGTAGCCTGTATAAACTAACAAAGTGTGTGAGTCTTAATATTCCAAAGAATAGGGAAACTTATTATAACAAAATTTTTATAGTAATCTGACTTAAGATTATTATTGGTAATACAAGGTTACGTTTTGAATTATATTTTTTTTAATCCCTGGGCACGGTTTTAATACATTATGGATAGTAACCAAGCTTCATCGGATGCTAAGGCTTCTTTGGATGAGTTAGAGAATAAAGGCTTACTGGCAACGGCCGGTGTTGTTGTTCCAGAGATGGCAGCTGCGGCTGTTGCAGCAGCCGCAGCTGCAGGCGTGGGTGGTGGAAATACTATGGAAAATCATGGGGGTGGGCAGCAGGGGGCCGCCTCGATGCAGGCGATGGCTCGCAGCCAGTACCAGCAGGCGCTGCAAGACAGCGGTGCTGGCGGCGCTACGCCTGGGAACATGACGCCCACGACGGCCGGTCACGGCGGAATGGGGAGCGGGAGCAGCGGGTCGTCGCAGCCTCCCATGATACAACTTCCCTCGATGAGCATGCCCTCGCTCATGTATCAGCTTTCACATCATCATCCCTCGACGTTGCACCATGCGGGGATCCCTCAGATGTCGGTGTTGAAGCAGAACGGGCAGCAGAACGGGCAGCAGCAGGGGCAGCAGCAGAGCCAGCAGGACGACATGAACGGCGGAACTTCGGGTTTAACCAACGGCGGCGTTGGCCTGCCTATGCTCTCTGCCACTTCTTCTTCCCAGGGTATTCAGGCGATTCAGTTGAACGAGGGTGAGCACATTAACTCGCATGGCCAGTTGATAGGCCGGTCTGGAAAGCCCCTGCGCAACACCAAGCGTGCTGCACAGAACAGGAATGCCCAGAAGGCATTCAGGCAGAGGAGGGAGAAATACATCAAGGACTTGGAAACCAAGGCAAAACACTACGACGAACTGACGCAAGAGCTTCTCGAGTTGAAGAGAGAGAACGACGAATTGAAACTGAGGTTGACGGAATTGGAAAAACTGGCATAAGAGGCAATTAGAAACGTTAGCATTATAGAGGAAGCTATAGTGCCCCAGAAAGCCTAGATGACAATAATCCTATTAGCGATGTAGGGACGGTTCACGACGCGCAGGTTGGCTACGATGAATGGGCAGTCGTTTGATCGCCGGGTTTTTCCGTATAAATCAATATGTGTTTTAATATTACTGTAAAAATTAATGTAGTAGTTTGATATCATGTCGAGGTGAACAATCGTAACGATGTACTGCTACGTAAGCGGCTGATCATCATCGCTTACCTTAGCTCTAGTGCTTATAGTAAGCAACGTAAATCACCAAAACGTATTAGGTGATTCAGTGGTAGGGGCTGGTTTGCAGGTTTAACTTTCTGGTGATTTCTAGTGCTTTCTATAAAGTTTAAACACCCGTAACAAAGACTAATATAATAACCGTTGTAAGATAAAGTAGACGAATTTAAGTTTGAATAGCTTTCCTAAGCAAAGTTTGTTTTATAATATTTTATCATTTAAAGTTTTTACCTCTGCTTTTAACATTAATTGATGTTGAGAAATCGTGCACGTGCTACTTTGGCATCACAAGCTCGTTATTTAGTGAGACAGAGCCGGGCCATAGCTCCTTCATTGGCTGCAAAGGTGCTGGTAGGCTCTAATACTGCGACGTATTCGAGGTTTCAAAGATGTTTTTCTGTTTACGGGGCTGCTGGGGCACCTAATAACAACTTTAAGATGAATCTAGGTCAAAATAACCAGTCTGCGTTAGAGCAGTATGGGACCAACCTGACTAAGCTGGCTAAGGAAGGGAAGCTGGATCCTGTTATTGGAAGAGACCAGGAGATTTCCAGAGCCATTCAAATTCTTTCGAGGAGAACGAAGAACAACCCTGTCTTGATCGGCCGTGCGGGTGTTGGAAAAACGTCGCTGATTGATGGTTTGGCACAACGTATTGTGAAAGGTGAGGTACCGAGCTCTCTGGCAGATAAGGAGCTGGTGGCGTTGGACCTGGGCTCTTTGGTTGCCGGTGCTAAGTATAGGGGTGAGTTTGAAGAGAGACTAAAAAGTGTCCTTGATGAAATAGACAAGTCGGATGGTCAGGTGATAGTTTTTATCGATGAAGTGCATATGTTGCTAGGTCTAGGGAAGACAGAGGGTTCAATGGATGCGTCGAACATCTTGAAGCCTAGGTTAGCTAAGGGTATGAGATGTATCAGTGCAACTACAATGGACGAGTTTAAGATTATTGAGAAAGACCCTGCATTGACAAGAAGGTTCCAACCCATTATTCTTGATGAACCATCTGTTCCTGACACTATTTCAATATTAAGAGGTCTCAAAGAAAAGTACGAGGTGCATCATGGTGTCAGAATCTCCGATGCTGCATTGGTTTCAGCAGCACTGCTTTCTAATAGGTACATAAACGACAGGTACCTTCCTGATAAGGCTATTGACCTCATAGATGAAGCATGTGCAGTCCTACGGTTGCAACACGAATCAAAACCTGACACTATAGAGGCAATTGATCGGGCTATTATGACAATGGAAATTGAACTGGAATCTCTGAAGAAAGAGGTTGATCCAGTCTCGGTCGAGAGACGTGATAAGCTCAAGGAGGAATTGAGCGTCAAAAAGGAGGAATTGGCGTCACTAACAAAGATCTGGGAAAAAGAAAAAAGCGAGATTGAGTCTGTAAAAAAGGTGAAGGCAGAATTGGAGAAGGCCAGAATAGAGTTGGACATTTCGCAGAGAGAGGGCGACTATGGAAAGGCTTCGGAGCTCCGTTATGCCAGGATACCTGAATTAGAGAAAAAGATTGTAGACCACGAGAATGCCAATGGCGGTGGTAATAACTTGTTACATGACTCGGTTACTTCGGAAGATATCTCACGTGTGGTTTCAAAGGTTACTGGTATTCCAGTTGATACCGTTTTAAAGGGTGACAAGGACCGCCTTTTGTATATTGAAGACTCGCTACGTGAAAGAGTTGTTGGCCAAGATGAAGCTATTACCTCTGTGTCCCAGGCAGTTCGGATGCAGCGGGCTGGTTTAACGAGCGATCGGAGACCAATTGCAAGCTTCATGTTTTTGGGACCAACTGGTACTGGTAAGACTGAATTGACGAAAGCCTTGGCACAGTTTCTCTTTGATAATGAAGCCAATGTTACTAGATTTGATATGAGTGAGTTCCAAGAAAAGCACACAGTATCTCGGTTAATCGGCGCTCCTCCGGGCTATGTATTGAGTGAAAGTGGTGGTCAATTAACCGAGGCGGTTAGAAGGAAACCATATTCGGTTGTTTTATTCGATGAATTTGAAAAAGCGCATGCGGACGTGTGTAAAGTCTTATTGCAAGTTTTAGATGAAGGTAAACTCACGGATTCTCAAGGGCATACTGTTGACTTCCGTAATACTATTATTGTCATGACATCCAATATAGGTCAAGATATATTGCTGAACGACACTGAGCTTGGAGATGATGGGAAAGTCAGTGAAAATACGAAGAAAAAGGTTTTGAGTGAAGTACAACATTTGTATCCGCCAGAGTTTATTAACCGTATCGACGAGTTACTGGTGTTCAATAGATTGTCTAAAAGTGTTCTTCGTAACATTGTTGATATCAGACTAAAAGAAGTACAGGAACGTCTATCAGATAAGAGGATAACAATGGAGCTTAGCGATGAGGCTAAGGAGTGGTTGACAGAAAAAGGTTACGATCCACAATACGGAGCAAGACCATTGAATAGATTGATTCACAAGAAAATACTCAACCCAATGGCATCATATTTGCTGGAGGGTAAACTTCGGAATGAGGAAACTGTTAAAATTGATGTCGTTGATGGAGAATTGCGTGTGCAGCCAAATCACGAATAAAAATATAACTACAAAAAGTAATTTCTAATTTAGCAGGTTAACATGTATATATATAGTAAAATAAGAGATTTAAATGTTGTTCGAAAGGAAGGAACAGCCAATACCAATTGACTGATAACGGAAGAGTTTATTTTAAGTAACGAATGATTTTTTTTTTAATACACCATGCTAAAATTTTGTTTGCAAATTAAAACGTTAGATTATGACTTTAAGTACTACATGTATATAATATCCAATTAGGTAAGTACAGGTTTCCTTCGCATCTTGCCACGATACTGTTGGAATGATTCCTATGATTCATCCGCTTCAAAAATATCCATTTCACTCATTTATCTAGTACGGATAACACCAGCAGCTATTAAAGTCTGTATTTTCTTGAACACAGCAGGGTTCTTCATGTGCTCCTCTAGTGCTGCTGGATTCTGTTGAGCTTGTGCTAGTATAGATTGCATAACTGGGTCTTGTAAAATAGCGGCAACCTCAGGATCCTTCATAGCCCTAGCATAAGCCTCCTCAGGGGTTTCATTAGCGTTAGCTGGCTTGAATCTCTGCTGGCTAGCCTTGAAATACAACTGGTCAATCTCTCTAGCGTTAGCACCATTGTTTGTCTCAGCGTCCTTTGTACGAGCAGTCTCCAAGGTCTCAATGGCACCAGAATACTCCTTTACGGCAATTTGTGCATTTGCCTTCCTAATGTAAGCTCTTATGAAGTTAGGGTCCTTTTCAATTGCTTGGTTACAGTCCTTGATGGCTTCTGGGAAGGACATCAATTTTGCTAGAGCAGCAGCCCTGTTTGAATAACCTCTGGCATCATGAGGTGCTCTCTTGATCATCTCAGTGTAAGCCTTCACAGCATTAGGCCAATCACTGTTCGAGAAGTATTCTTTACCCTGTAAACGTGCTTCTTCGGCCTTTTCAGGGTCAATGTAAGCCTCAGCTTCCTTCTTCTTCAACTCTTTCTCCAAGTTTCTCAACTTTGTCAAAGCATCAGGAGTACGGTGCTCAGTCAACGACTTCTCGTAGTACTCAATGGCCTTCTTGCAGTCACCTAATTTGTGGTAAGCAGCACCCATACGTGAAAACGATTTAGCTATGATCTTGTAATCAGTACGAAGCTCTCTACCCTCCTCGATTGATTTCTCTAAAGTTTTGATGGCGGATTCGTAGTCACCTTTCTCATACTCAGCGGCTGCACGATTGTTCAAGAACGTCACATCTTTGTGTAAGTTCCATGCTTGGTCATACTTTTCGATAGCTTCGTCAAAATTACGCTTCTTGTATAAAGCGTTACCTTCCGTCTTTAGTTCTTCAGCCTTACGCTTGTCGTCATCCACCTCCATTGGTTCAGGTTCAGGCTCCTTAGAAGGAGCAGACTCCTTCTTAGAAGATTCAGGTGCAGCCTGAGCCTTGTCAGAGGAGGCCTCCTTTGGAGCAGAGCTTGATTCATCTCCACCCATGGTCAAATCAACACCCAACATAACAGCCATAATAGTCATCATTCTTGGGTCTTGTAGTAGCTGTGTGCCCATAGCTTGAGGGTTGGCTTGGAACTGCAAAACCTTAGAAACCAATTGGGGGTCCTTCATCATCTCGGCAGTCTTTGGGTTAGTCTTCAATTTTTGAATCAAGTTTGGATCTTGGAACATGCTACCTAGACCCAAATCCGGTTGGCTTCTCTGTTGCATAGTAGCGCGTACTTGGTCCAAACCATCCTTTGCAGCTTTATTACTAGCATCCAAGTCTAGTGCTTTTTGATAGCTCTTTTCAGCTTCATCATATTTACCCAACCCATAAAGAGCAGCTCCCAATCTGTTATGTCCCTTAGACCAGCTTGGGTTAATTTTAACACATTCTTCAGCATCAGCCAATGCTTCTTTAAAATTTTTCAAAGATGCATGTGAAGCTGATCTATTGGAATACAACACATGGTTTGGTTCCGTTGAAGCTTCAATAGCCTTGGTAAACAATTCAACGGCTTTTTGAAAATCCTTAGCAACAAAAGCGTTGTTACCTTCCTTCTTAAAATCTTCTGCAGTAGACATATCTGAATCTATAATGCTATAATATTGTCAGGGAGTGAGATCTCAATTGTCAGACTGTTCAGTTCAGTTGCTTCATTTATATTAGCCTTTGCAGTAACTTTAGCTAAAACGCTTATAGGTTCTGGAATGTTCTTCATCAAAGCCGGGTAAATTTCCTTATCACGTGATAAGGGGCTTAAAGAACGTCCATAATTGATATCTGGTTAATATAGGTCAAAGGGCTAGTAAAAGGATTATCGTGGGATTTACTCGACCTAAATATGTACATTATATGTGAGTTGTTTGTATGTGTTTTGATGTGGAATCATAATTACCGAAATTGAAATTACATTTTTAGAGATGAGATGAGCTAGAACTGAGGCAGAACAACGGTGAAAAAAGGATATCGTAAGGATGGCTGATGAGTTTGAAGCTGCAACTGATGAGTTCGTGCGCTGGCTAGAGAGCTCTGAGGCAGAATTGTCGCCGAAGATCAAGTTGGTTGATCATCGTAGTAAAGGTGAGAACCGCTGTGTTGTTGCCTCGGAGGATATCGCAGAGGGCGAAGTGCTTTTCAGCTTGCCAAGGACATTTCTTCTTAATGTGAAGACCAGTGCGCTGGTTAAGGACTACCCTGCAGTTGAAGAGACGTTGCTAAACGGCTTTGGTCATTGGGAAGGACTGGTTACTTGCCTGTACTACGAATACCATGTGTTGAAGGAAAAGTCCCGGTGGTGGCCGTACTTGAAAGTACTTCCAAGTGCTAGCCAACTTGACAATCTAATGTACTGGACCGATGAGCAGCTGTCCCATTTGCAGCCTTCGTTAATAGTCTCACGTATTGGTAAGGACAATGCTCGCCAGATGTTCGAGCGTGTGAAGAAATATGTTACCGAAGGGAACATCAAGGAAATTCAACAGATGACGTGGGAAGAGTTTGTCCATATTGCTTCTGTTATAATGGCATATTCTTTTGATTGTGAGCTCCCTGAAGAGGACAATGCTGAAGAAGATGAGGAGGAAGAGGATGAAGATGAAGCTCGCTACATTAAATGTATGGTGGCCTTGGCCGACATGCTAAATTCTGATACACACCTAGTGAATGCTAACTTGACCTATGACGATGATATGTTGCGGATGGTGGCTATAAAGGATATCCCAAAGGGTGAACAAGTTTATAATATATACGGTCCTTTTTCCAATGCTGAAATCCTTAGACGTTACGGCTACGTTGAAATGAGCGGTTCAAAGTATGATTATGGAGAGATTAAACTCGAGGGTATAGTTGCTGCAATTTCCAACCGCACTGGTGCCGAGGTTGCTGTTCTAGAGAAAGTACTGGAAATATTATCGAGTGACGAAGAATGGGTTTCAGAACTATTCGAAGATGAAGACGTCATTTTACCAATCTACGACTGCTATGTGGATGGGCACGTCCTCCCTCAATGCACCTTTGTTCTGCAACTGCTGGTTACATTGAGTCAAGTTTTGAAAAAAACTACTACTCAAGATGAATTGGTGGTGCAAGTCAGAAAGACAGCGAAGAAGGTTCTTCAACTATTGGAAGGGGGGCGTGTAACACAACAGGCCGTTGAAATCTGGAAAATTATAATAGAAAATAGGCTTAAAGATTATCCTGCGCGTCCTCCCAAAGTTGATACCAATGTCATTACAGATGGTAATGCCGGTGTCGACCAACGCAGAAAAGAAATGGCCAATTGTATCCTAAACTCAGAAATTGAATCCTTGGAGGCCTGTAAAAACTCCTTAGAAAACTCCTACACTGTAATTGAGGACGAGAAGCTGCTTCGAAATGTTATGAAGAGGAAACTCGACGGTCCAGATGCCATATCAGCTAAAACTCAAAAAAAGAGGAAATAGCTCCAAAATGAGGGGCATGACACCTGTATATAACATAAATAAATCAGGAAGCTTTCAACGGCATAATATAAATCCTACTAGGATGTAATTTTACATCATCCGCTACCGCACCGGTTTTGAACGAATCGTCACACGCAGCAATGATCAGCGCTTTCTTGTTACAACACAGCTTCACAACACTATCTTCAACTTTAGGTAGCTCTTCAGACTTTTTCTTTGAGACCAAGTTCCAAGCTACAACCTTTCCATCAGCCCCACCAGTATACAACATCCCAGAAATGGGATTAAAACAAAGTGCATTCACAGGAAACACCAGCTGCATGTCTTTCAAGTTCAACCTGTGACACCTAAATGCAAATTTAGCAACACTATTATCGAAATATTCAACAGCTACCCTTCCATCAATCGAACTTTGAACATATCCAGCATCCTTTCCCACAAGTTTGATACATCGCGACTGGTATTTTAGCCCTGAATCCCGTCGTATGGGTGGATTGTTCAGATTCAACGCGTCGAACACAAATATACCATCTGTCGTCAAGCATACAATCCTGGATTCAGAGCAATCCAACGATAGAACTTTCCCAATCAGCTTCTGCTTCGTACTGACGGAATTCCGTCTGGTATCAATAACGATAAAACTTCCATCCCACGACCCAGCAACCAAATAATGACCATAACTACCCATACATGATACCCCTAAGGTGCATGAAACACCCTGTACCAAAACCAGCCGTTCAGATTCCCAATCAAGTTCTAGTATTTCACCTTGTACACTACCAACGTAGCATTTCGTAGACCCAACACATAGTGCAACGCTTGTTAACGACCACTTGTGACGTAATCGTCCCAATAACTTATTCTGTTCCCAATCGTACAATGATACGGTACCATCCCAGCTTGCTACTATCAGCTGATTCAGCTCATCGTGTAAACATATTCCGCCTAAATAGTCACTACTGACATCTTTCAGCTCTGTATAGGTCATTGAAGAGTTTACCCAGTCTACTATACTTTAATATACCCTTTGACGACTCTAAACAAACAATAGAATCCTGGGAACCGTCATTAAATGATGGTTTTGTTCAACATAAAACGTAACCTTTCCTTAATCACATAATTTTTAAACTCAAAAGCAAACAAGACTCTAAAAGACACAAGCACATGGAAGTTGTAGATACGGTAGCCAATTTCTTTCGAGACGATAGAGAAAGGAGGACTGGTTATCAGTTTAAGGATAATAACGATACGACTAATAGATATAACAAAAAAGACAATACGAAAAGCTCACTAGCATCAGCTATGGACTCCCTTAAAAGCTATACGAGTAGAACCACTGAGGGAATGGCTACAAAGACTGAAACACTGCATGCTTCCGGTATACAAGGACTGTTGCTTGATAGATTGGTGGAGAAAGTCATTAACATAGCAATTCCATCACCAGCAGACGATGCAGAAGGTAAAATTGGGTCTCGGGTGGAGGCTGGTAAAAACCGGCCAGGCCTATCAGTACCGATTATGAGTCGCAACTTTGTTCAAATGAATGCTAGGTTGAGTTTTCCGTTCAAGATGTTGAATGAAGTCATTCGAGTTTTAAACTGGGAGAACCCAGCGTACACTCTCTCTATTGCGGCACTTCTTTCTTTTGTGGTGCTAAAACCAGTTCCTATGCTAAGTAGTGGACCATTACTTTACATTTTGTTTGTGGTGATGGTTCCAAGTTACTTGAATACTCATCGTCCGGAGCCCTGGGACGAGCTAGGAACTTCAAATCCGATCCCTGCTACGGGACCACCTTTGAAAGAGGTTGAGATTCCCAAACCAGTTCCTGAATTCTCCAAAGAGTTCCTATTGAACTTGACGGACTTGCAAAACCATATGGTATTGTATGTGATTGCTTATGACTTCATTGACGCATTTTTGGTTAAGTTTGCGTTCTTCAAGGACGAGAATATAAGCGCTGCGACATTTATGACGCTGTTTTTGGTTAGTGTGTTCAATCTTTTGTATATGGATACGCTATATAAATGGATTCCGTTCAAATTATTTATTCTAGCTTTTGGGTGGTCGTTTATTATACTGCTACATCCTAACTTTAGAGACTCATTCCTAGGATATTTTTACTCTGAGGAAACAAGAATCAGACTATTGACATTTTCAAATAACCTAGAGAAACTTGTAAATGAATACTGGGACCATTACGAGCCCCGAGAAAACCGCCAGGCGGCGATTTTTGAAATCCAGAAATTCAATAAACAGGCTAAAGCGTGGGAAACCGTATGCTATTCGCCCGACGATTTTACGTTATTGGCGAAGTCCAGAATTGCCCAACAGTCACTTGAGAGCACTGCCCTATCATTAAGTGACGTCAAGGCCCCACAGGAATGGGAATGGATAAGCAAATATGATTGGGTATTGGATTTGGATCCAAGGAAATGGGTGAATGAAGGAATTGTTCAACATGTGGATGTTGATACAGAAACAAAATGGGTTTACGACTTAAGTTATGATGGTAACAGAGGACAATACAGAAGAAGGAGATGGATTAGATTGTGCACGAGGATAAGACAATTGGATACGATGAAAGACAGTAACGATTATGATATTTATGATGAATTGGGCATGAAAGAAATGGAAAGGTACACTGGTGTATCGCTGACATCTATGCATGGCCTAAGCAGGAGAAATAGTATAACTAACACTAATTCTCCTCATTTAATGGAAAAGAGGGAGTCTGAGATTTCCGGTTCGAACTTGCAACCTGATGGGCATGTAAGTAATGTAGATACGCAAATTCCAAAAGCAATGGAAGCGGTGGATCCAGGATCCAAAGCTGTTAAAAGCTTGACGCACGTATTAAATTCACATAGTTAAATTAGCCTAGTAATTAGTTGTCTTCCTTTTTAGAAGACTTCCCTAACTTTGATGTCGTACTATTTCCTAAAGCTCTTTGCGGATGGACCGTATGTGCTACTTTTGTAAGAAATCAGAAAGACTGAGAGTCACTTTATTCTTAGATGCAGTTTCCTGTTTCTTAGATGCTAACATATTACTCAATGTATTTTTCCTCATTTTTGCTCTGTCTTTAGCCGTTTTCTTAGTTACCGCACCTTTCGTCTTATTCTCACTTGGAGTTTTCGGCCATTTAGCAATAAAAGGTGACTTTTCTACGCTAGTAGTATCCTCTTGGCTTGAAAGTTCAAATAGCTTCACCTTATTACAGTTTAGACATTTGTAAGCCAAGTTTCTAGTAATAGAGCCGGCTGTTTTACTTTCAACTACCTTCGCCTCCAAATTATAGCCACATATCTGTATACACCCACACGAACTGCAAAACTTCCTATCATTTTCTAAAATACTTGTCGGTAGCGCTATCCGGTTTCTTTTTAGAGCATTATAGAAGCTTTTTAAATATAACCCAGATATTTGTGGAATGCCAACCCTTGGAATGGTATGAAGAGTGTTGTATTTATGAGAAATATGACGTTCCTTAAACTTATCCTTCTGATTCTTGTTCATAGTATATCTATTGAGGTATTATAGGTAGTCACTAATTATTCTTTTGCCAGCTAAGAGCTTAAAGAGGTTGCAAATGTTCGATGAGATGCTATGTTTTTTAAGGTTGACGCCTTTTATAAAATGCTTAGACTTCGCCAAATTACGTTACGCTATAAATTGAACGTACATATGTAAGTTAAAACTACTAGAATATATAATTGTATCTAGATGCCGTAATGCAAGGGTTTAAGAAAGGTAAAGGATATTTGCATAGGATCACTTTCCCTCCAGGATTAATTGATTTGGATTTTTTTCGTCCATATCTGTGGGTATACCTTCGACTTCTTGTTTAGTGTTTTTATCCAATAAACGTCTACGTTTATGTGAGTTCTCCAAAGGTGTTCTATCACGTATCATGACTTCTTTTGGTTGTACGACATTAAACGTTTTATATTGTCTATTATCCTTTATTAATCGCATGAATACGTCGCTCATCGGGTCCTCTTTTACAATGATTGGATCTGTATATGCTTCCTGAATTGCAGCCGGAGCCAACTCATTCGTGTGCTGGTCATCAAAATTTAACTCAGGAGTAGTTGGTTCCCTCCATCTCGGTGGTGATGGTGTACTGGGTGGAGTGTTTGGAGTCAAAGGACCTTGTTGCTCAAGAGCTTCTCTCTCTCTTTGTTCACGTTGTTTTTTTCTCAATTCGCTAGCTTCTCTTTTCAGTTGCCTGGCACGATCAGCCTGTTGTTGCGAAAGAAAGAACTCAGGGATTCTCCTCTTCAAATCAGCAACCCAGAGATCACAATCAGACTCTATTTGGTAATCTATTATTCCATGCCAACTGCAATCACCAATGTTAGAGTTATTTATAAATAGCACGAGTCCAGACTTCTCATGAACTTGTTTACTAATGCTTTTCACCAACCTTCTCACGCCATCGACTTTCAAGCTGGTTCCCATGACGATCAATAGATCAGGCTTGCCTTTAGCAACGTCTAAATTTAGGCCTTGTCTAATGAACTCACCACTCGGATGATTTTCTCCGTAGAGCACAATGTTTGGCCTTAAAATCCCCACGTTCGTTCGCGATCGCTTACCCTGGTTTGTTCTTATTTCATTTAGCTCCACACAGCGCGGACAGGTGGGTAATTCTCCAGCTTTCAAAACCCGCTTCCATGAACGTGACCACGAAAAATTATTGAAACATTGCGTGCATGACAAGGAGTTTAAGTCCCCGTGTAGCTGGACTACATCAAAACTTTTCCACTGAGAACTGAAAGAGACGCGTGGGTCCATTGGTTTGGACAACGCAAGCCCAAGGTGCTCCTCTAGACCATCTATATTCTGAGTATAACAGCGTAGTAATTTGCTCCTATCTTTCAAATGTGCAATAAATTCGTGCGTTTTTGTAGGCTTTGCTACAATAGCGCTTGAATGCAAAGAATCCATGAACGTTGCAAAAACACTTATTAGCTTCTCTTCTCGAAACAAAGATATATCAAACATATCTTGGCCCGACCTAATTTGGACATCTGGATACTGTTTCTTCACAAGGTTGTATAATCCCTCAGATGACCGGAAATCAGGTATCCCTGCATTGCAAGAAATACCAGCTCCTGTTAAAACCATTATTTTCTTAGACTTGCTTATCTGCTTGTATATCAAATTTAACAGCTCCTCATTATCAGAAAGGCCACCTTCGGCAGAATTTAACCTTATATGTTGTATTTTCTCTGTCCTTAATTGTGGTTTGGAGGGCCGTTTCTTTACTGGGCTAGGAAATAGTTCATTAAAAGACTCCTGGCTTTGTATTAAACTCGGCATTTTTAAATTTTGTACCACTGCGCTTTCCAAAACTGATTATGAGAGTCTAGTGGCACCTTCTAATCTGTATTTGCCCTAAAGTTTTGCTCTTTAGTTGTTATGTTGTAAATATTTAAAATTTTATAAGGTCCCTTAACGTTTAGTTGATGTTTTCCCTTTTTCGGAAACACGGTGATGAAAGGTATAAGACATACCGATAATAATTTTGCAAGCGTATCCTATATTGTAAGGAGTAGCATATTGAAGGCTAGGTAATTGACTATATACTGTAAAGATGTATGTGCTAAACCTTTTATTAAAATATGTGTATATTTCATCGTTAACTATCCATTTTGACTGTTAACTGCTAATTCCATGATTAGTCTCGTAGTTAAATGTAGGAAAGGATAGGCAGAAAAGGTGCTCATTTCATCCTCTGTAGATGTTGACGTAAATTCTTTTCCCGTGCTAGACTCCCAGCCGTCAAACTTGAAGTCAACCAAATAATTATTGGTTTCTATCTGAAATAATTGTATTACCATTTTCATCAAGTCTGGAATTGTATCTTGGCCTTGATTTCCCGGTTTGTACTTCCAGCGAACACGTATAGTCCATAAGTCTTCTTCGGATGGTTTTGCCCACTCGGCGCCGAGGTGCTTCAATGCCAGGTATATTTCACCCATCACGTCTAATGGGTATGAACGGGATCGTATTCCGAAGTGCCACTTGGATTTCGATTTTTTGTTACTCAAAGGAGAGATCTTCACGGCGGCAGGGGAGCCTTGAGCAACCATGTTTGCCCTGTGTATTTGGGGCAAAGAGCTTGGTAAGATTGCAATGGTACTGTCTTCATCTTGCTGCTCCGCAAAGGGAAGCTGGTAAGTTCTCTGCTGAGAGGACGCTAGCTTCTTCATGTGGTGGTTTGCACTAGAGCCATGGCGTCCGCCAAAAGACGAGCCTTGTATGCTATTACCTTCTAATGGGTTGCTTTGCGGATCAAAAGTTGGAGGAGATTGCGACAAGAATGTATCTAAGGTCTCTGATTTTTGCTTGTTTAACTTCAGACCGTCAATCAAAGATTTATTTTCTTTTATCAAAAGATACGCATCTCTGATTTCGATTACACTTGGGTCCGTTTCGTTGGCGCTTTCCAATGCCTCGTATATCTCATCAGTATCGTAACTCATAGTCTTTGTTAGCATTTTAACCAGGGATTCATCAATTTCCTCCTCTCCCATCTCTTGCTTATCCCTAGTTTCATTTCTAAGATCAACAGGGGTTAAATAGTCAGGGAGTTCGACCTTAAACCACTCGTCCTCCATTATCCCATGAATCGTAATTCTATTTAGCGGGTTTACGATCAACATCCTTTTTATTAAACTGGATGCGCCTGCAGACAAGTATTTGGGTATAGTGTAAACACCGTTGCTAATATTCTTGAACAACACCGGAATGCTCTCGTCATCAAAGGGTAATCTACGGCACAACATTACGTACAATATAACACCTGAAGACCACACATCGACCTCTGGTCCTGCATACAACTTCCCGCTGATAACCTCAGGGGCTGCATAGTTCGGCGACCCACATGACGTCTTCAAGAAGTTCCCATCGGTCATTATATTGGACAACCCAAAATCCGCAATTTTTACGTTTAAATGCTCGTCCAACAATAAATTCTCGGGCTTCAAATCTCTGTGAACAATTTTATGTCTGTGGCAATATTCAACTGCACTTATAATCTGTTGGAAGAAACGCCTAGCCTCATTTTCCGACATCTTGTCCCGCTGAACAATGTAGTCAAAAAGCTCATTGCCAGCATATTCAATAACCATAATAATTTCATCGTTTGACTTCATAACATCATACAACTTAATAATATGTGGGTGCCGAAGCAACCTCAAGTAAGATATCTCCCGCTCAATACGACCCTGCATATCGCTTTTAGCTAGAACCTTTTTGTTAATAATCTTTAGGGCGACCTTCTGACCAGTCCCTACATGGTACGCCAGCTTGACTTTCCCAAATGAACCCTCTCCCAAGGTCTTGATCACCTGGTATTTCCCTATCCCCTGGCCACCAGGATGTGAAGACGAGCCATACTTGTGATGGTGGTAGCTGCTCTGTCCTGAATCTTGCATGTTTCCTCCTGGAATATCCATTAACTTGGAGTTTAGCCCAATTTAATGTACCTAATAAAACTTTCCTACCAATTAAGTTACCTTGTAATTCAGTGATTACGTATACCTATAGACTCCCTATTTGGACTCCTCAACACTTAAAGGAAATCTTCAGCCAAAAAAAAAAATTTTTAATCGAAACTGACACTGAGAATAGACAGTAATCTTGATTGCAGTAGTCTGACAAACCTAATACAGCCTTCCAAGCTAAAGACTTCGTTGTTTCCAAGCAACTATTCGTATCTGTACAAACAGTATTGAGTTTTAAATTTGGTGTTTTAATTTCCGGGTAATGTGGTGATCTCGCTATATACGAACCGGATAAATGCCCTGGGGCATATACAGCCTACGTCTGCAGCTAGCTTTAGGGGTAGTGGATAGTGTCTGCATATCTGCCAATGCTCGGAGAATTGTGACGTATCATTTTGTTTTGTTGCAGAACGCCAGTGTGTTATTCGGGTCAACATAGTTTTCCTGAGAAGATAACTAATAAAACTTAAAAGATCACCGCCGAATAGCACCCCCACAACTATAGTTACAGTAAATTGATAAAATACAAGCAATGGTTGACCCAGTAAGCGAACGTATCATGTTGCACATGAACAAGGAACATAAAACTGCCATAGAAGACTACCTCGTCTACTATGGTAAGGTTCCAATGACTGAGAAAATCAGTGATATCTGGATGATAGAACTAGAGAAAGATCATTTCACATTACAGTTCAAGCATAGTGAGCTTGAGTTAGAGTTACAGAAGACTATCATATTTGATCCTCCTTTGAAAGACTGGAGCGAGGCCAAACCTCGCTTTATAGAGATGTCCAAAGAAGCGGCCGCAGGAAGAGGTTACTCGCACATACAAGTGAAAGATATAGACTACCCTTCCGTTCAGGAATGGTTATTGATTGCTCTTATCTACTTACCTGTCCTCATCTACTTCAAGAGGGACGTTATTGATTCTGTCCCTCTTCCTGAGATAGTTTACGAGGTCATTTCACAAGATGTCGCGCTACTAGGTATTATAGCCGGGGTGTTTATTTGTCACAATATTGAATGCTACGTGTTGCTCCGTCCAAGACTAGTGAAATACAGAGTCCCTAAGGACTACTCGATCGACTGGTACTTTTTTGGACTGTTGGAAGGATACTCAGCCATAAAGAGGTTCGACAGAATGGTTCAAAAGATGCTAGAAAACAATGCCTAAGGAGGTGGCAGATTATGTAAATCACTTAATATCTAACTGGCTCCCCTATACTTACCATACTTTATAACGTATCTAAAGCACACATTCTGGCACGTCAGAAGCTTTTTCTGTCTGGTTTTCAGTATTGCTCGAGCGCTGCCAGGTAGACGACAAGAGATAGCCACAATCAAATCAACAACAAAACACTAGCTAAGGACTTTTCCAAAAACCTCATAAACCAACGATAACCTCGATGAAACTGTTAAGAAATTTGCTAGATTTTTTACGGGGTTATATGCAATGGTTTTTTGCCCAGCGCCAGGTATGTATCCAAACGACAGTCTGACTAATAATGTCCGCCTAAACTAACAAAGTAGCAGCTCCGCATCGCTGTTTTAGGTCTTCAGAACAGTGGTAAATCTACATTTACTGCATTTCTAACAGGCGAGCCCTTCCAAGCAGATGTTGTACCAACTCTTGGAGCGAATATCAAGCGCGCCACAATAGGACAGACTTCAATTCAAATATATGACCTTGCTGGACAGTTACGCTTCCGTTTCCTATGGGGAAGGTATCTGCAGAAAGTAGACCTCATAGTCTATGTTATGGACCTCAGCGACCATACATGTTGGGAGCAATCAAAGAGCACATTACATGAGGTCCTAGTGGCCACCAATACGGAGCGCGTGCCCGTTTTAGTTTTGGGCAACAAAAAAGACCTTACAGATGTACCTCTGTCGGTTGGCCAAACAGAACCCACACAAGGACAGTCATACCGATCTCAACAAAGTAATACCACTGCAAACCTGTCCTCTCCTTCTTCTCCAAGCGATCCAAGCCCCTATCAATGGAAGTTCATCAAACCCCTATTGAGTCATTATGACTACGACGACATCCCTAAATTCAATCTTGATGGAACCAACCAGCATATTTTAAAGGATATCCATATCCTCTCGAAGGAAATTGGAATCGATTTATGCAATGGTATTTTACATACTACAAGTGATACCACCCTTACAATGGATAGGGATGTAGGGATTTTTACAATTAGCTGTAAACAGGGGACATGTATGCAAGAAGTAATTGACTGGATATTACAGATATAACGTAATTGCGCCTACTATGATGCCCTAAGTCCGTCACAACAGGTCGATCTTTCGCTTTATGAGCATTAGTCAGGAGCTTTTACGCTGGTCTCATCGTTGCTTGATGGAAAAAAGAAACTCACTTTTAAAAAGTACTTACAGGGATTCTAATTTGATCAACAACGTTTTGTGATAACTGACGAAAACATTCATCAAAAAGCATAACAGTTCGACTACCGAAGCTTACTGTTTAAGGCTGACATATTTTCAATGGCAGACTGCTGTTATCCTCAAAAGGATTGGTATAAACATGTTAAGTTGTGCGACTGCGCAGACTGTTTCGCGCGCGGAAATAAACAAGTAATTAAGGGGTCAAAACGAACATTAGATATGGATCGGAAGTATGGCTTAGATGAAAAGGTACTATGTGTGAATGATAGAAGCCTTGATATTGGATCTTCTCCTCGCTCTATAAGCCCAAGTCAGTTTATACCAACGATATCATTTGATACAGTCCCCATGCAAGGTATTTCTCCCGAAGAGGAGGAAGGCTTTGAAGAGGACTATATCGATGGCTATCGAGGAACTGATGGCGAAAATGGAGCTTATAATTATTCTTTGGACGAATATTATAATAATGAAGATACGACCTACAATTCTGATTATCATGGGTTATGGAGGCGGCCAATGTCGGAGGAGTTTTGCCGCAGTATTTCTCCGAGGAGGTCACGGTCACCGAACTTTCGTGCTGCAGGTGGTGTGATGGGGAAGTTGGATATATTGCCTGATGGTAGAAGGGTTCGGATTGATTACCCTAGCAAGCCTACCATTTTAAGCGATTCCTTCGTAATTAATAGGACCCACAAAGACTGGAGGCGGAAATGGAAAGAGCGCAAAGAGAAGATTGAAAATGTGAGAGCCCAGGGGGCTTCACAGTGGTATCGGTTTCCAGAGATACTCTTTCCTGAGCCAAAGGTTGACTTATCTGATTTGCCGGTTGTAAACGATGAAGGGGTTGCATACAACTCCGACCAGCGCGCGAACATGAAAAGAATTGCTAAGATTACGAGAACGCCTGTGGGTTTTCCTGTGTCTCCACGGACAATTCTATGTCATGTAAGTGGAAGAAGGCATACTTGGGTTGCGTTAGACTGGGCATTAATGCAACTAATGGTTGAAACGGACCATATTGTTGTGGTCGCGAACTTGCCAAGGGCCTCTATGCGGGGAGCATTTAGATTACATCCATCCAGTCGGTCCAGTTCTAGATCTAGGTCTAGGTCTAGGTCTGTAAGAAGACCTGGGAGTACTAATGTGAATTCTTCGCTGGGTCTAGGTACAATGGTGAAGGATAAAGATGAGGAATGGAGTGAAGGTTATACTGTGGGTAATGTTGAGCATGTGCTACAGAATTTGCTTGATTATATTACATTTGTAGTGCCACAAGATAAAGCAATAAAAGTTACAGTGGATATAATAATCGGTGACACCAAACAGGTTTTGGTGGAGGCCCTGAATTTGCACTCTCCAGATTTTCTGGTTGTAAGTTCTACTCAATACAAAGATAATGATGGGCTCCTCGATCATAAATCCAAAAGACTAACTTCAGTTTTAGCCAGACAGTACCCACTGCCGGTATTCATAGTTCCGGCTAAACGCATGCATAATTTCGAGATGAGCTCGGAAGGCAGCGCATTCAAAAGAGAGAAGGTCGCTGGTGATGTTTCTGATCAACAACTAAGCCTGCCATCACCAGCATATAGACCACGGTTGGTTACAATGCATACATCTCCATCGGTTATGTGCCGAGGAGGATTTTCTATGGCAGAGGTGGATGATGCCATCAATGCTAGTGATATTACAAGTATTGACAGCGATGTTTCTGAACAGGAGAATCAAACGCATAGCTGTTCATTAGCAGGTAGTTTTAACAGGGTTTCCAAACTACGGGAGAATTATAGGCTGAGAACGAAAGATGAGTTCTCTAAAATAGATGCAAATACATCGCTTGACGCCGACAAGAAGTCGACGGCTAAAATCGATTCACTAATAACCGCATCTATGGAATTTAACAAAGAATTAGAAAGTTCAGGATCTGAGTCCATACTGCAGATGCAACGGATGATCACAGGAGGAGAAAAGCATAGAGGTTTCCGGAAGAAATCCATGTTGGATGTCCTTGACATCCCAACAAAACCTAAGCGTAAAAGCATGATCCAAACTAGTGTTTCTCAAGGTTCAGAGCTGCCACCAAGAAAGTCAACTATCAAATTCGAGGACAATGTTAAAGGGTCGGACGGTTCAACGGCTGTACAGCAAATGGGTTCGGATGAATCGTTAAGGGAAATGTCGCCATTGAGGCAAGTGAAATCCCTTTCTCAGTCAAGTGTGCAGTTTGGATCTAACACAACGTTACGAAAAGTCCGCAGTGCGAATGCAAATGCTCTTAATCGAACGAAGTCAAACGATTCCATAACTTCGGCTGGAAAAAGAAAGCGGACTGGTTTATTTGGCGCATTGTTTGGCGGCAGTGCAAGCGCAAGCACTAGTACTAGTACGGTCACTTCGCCCATCACAAGTAGAAGGAGCAGCATGAGTAGCAATGAAGGAGCAGCTGCTACTATACCTTCAGGGAGACGGAAAAAGAGATGGGGATTTTTGAAATAAGGAATGAGATCAGTACATAATAAGTATTCACATTTAATGTTCTATATACGTACGTCGGATAAGAATACACGCATAATAGTGTCTATCTTTACTGTAAAATGTTTGGCATCAATTTTGTTCACTTTATATATAACATGTTAATATTATTTTTTAAACTATTTCAACATTCGCATAGAAAAACTAGGTAATGGAACATCAAACCAGTACACAGGGCGTATAATATCTGATAATTTGATGATATAGCGATGGGTAGTGAATCAAAGGATAATAAAAAGGGTTTACAGACGGAGTTACATCCCGCCCTACGATCTTCTAACTTAAACCTATTACGTTCCAAACGTGAGAACCCGTACTTGGACGATGACCAATACCAAAGGGTTCAAAATAAAAGAAGAGGAGGCGTATTTCAATTCTACAAGCCTGGTGAAGTTATAGAACAGGCCAATCGTCTGCGTGAAGCAAAAGCAAAAGAATTAGAACTTCAAAGGTTGGAAAATGAACGGGTCGAGCAGGAAAATAAGTTGAGGCAAAGAAAGATAGAAGAAGGAGAATTGCCTGCTGAAGATGAAGTTAGCTACGTGGAGTCATTTAAGAACATCCCTGATGTCGAATGGTGGGATTTGAAATATCTGGACTCTTCTAATGGAGTTCATCCCAAATTCACATTGCCGTACAATAATTTAGACGAAGACAGTGAAGACGATGATGTAGAGGACACAAGGCCGAGTATCAGATTTGTAAAGCATCCTTTGCCAGTGGTTAAGGAGTTTAATGCAAGTAAAAATGTGGTACCGAGAATTTACCTAACTAAGAAAGAGCAGAAGAAGAAGAGACGTAATCAAAGAAAACTGGTACGACAAGAGGTGGAAGAAAAGATTAAGCTAGGTCTGGAACCTAAGCCAGAGCCCAAGGTAAAATTGAGTAATATGATGCATGTTTTAGAAAGCAATGCTAGCATCCAAGATCCGACAAAGTGGGAACAAACTGTTAAGCAACAGGTTGCACAACGAAAGCAGAAGCATTTAGAGATTAACAAACAGCGTAGCTTGGAAGCTAAAGCAGAAAGACAAGCAAATCTAAAGACCAAAAACTCCCAGAAGGATACCAGGTACTGCAAGGTTTACATGTTCACTCAGCTGAAGAACCCTAAAATACGGTTTAAACTATTAACAAATGGGAAACAGTTACTCCTCAAAGGATGCTGCTTACACTTAAAGCAAAGTGCGGGGGTAATAGTAACAATTGGCGATGAGCGCTCATGTAAATTCTTTGAACGTCTCGTTACAAAGCGGATACAATGGACAGAACCCTTTGTGGACAAGGAAACTACAGAAGAAGTGCGATGTGATGGTGCAAAATGCGAGAAGATTTGGGAGGGGTTAGTGGGAGACCATATGTTCCGCGGCTGGTTTATGAAGGAGTGCCAAAATTCCAACGAACTGAAAGATATTCTAAATACTTCAGGAGGGCAGGCGTTTAGTCATCTCGACCTCAATTTCCTCGACGAACACTAGGTTTCATTTATTTTTAAACATGATAGCTATTTACATGGCATATCTAAAGAACAACAAGCAACTAATTTGTCCTGGCTGCCCTGAAATAGATTATAAGGCACTCGCACCATCAACTAACGTGAAATCACTCCTGGATCTTAGCGAGGATCTCGGAGTCTCTGAATAGGAGAACCTCATCATCCTTATTCAACTTGATACTGGTACCACCAAATTGTGGGATCAAAACTTTGTCACCAACTTGAACATTTGGCAAAATCTTGTTACCGTTTGCATCGGTAAATCCAGGACCAACTGCTAAAACGGTTGCTGTGTTTAGCTTCTCAACATTTTTTTCAGGAAGGTATAGACCAGAAGAAGTCTTAGCTTCAGCCTTGACTCTTTGAACGAGCACACGGTCCATCAATGGGACGATAGATTTTGCAGACTTCAAAAATGACATCATGATTCAGAATATAATGAGCGATATGATTGGATCAAAAGGAAAAGCAAACGTGGTTTTAGTGAAGGTATTTTTGAATAATATAGCTGGTTAAGCTAGATTGTTCTTATATTAAAGAAAACTCTTAACGGTCATATCAGGGTAATGGCTCTAGAAAATTCTATTGTGTACTATCTAGTCATGTGATAAGCACGTGATTTAACGACATAGTATACTAATGTGGGACAAATGTAATGAGTGAGCTTCCTGAAGCATGAAGGTATGTGTCTTGTTTATGACTACTTATCATTATTAGTGCAGGAATTCCTTTATTGAAAATAAATATATGTATATATGTATGCATGCGGACAATAGTCCAATATACATTCAGATTCGGGCACGCGATCTAGAACAAATCGTCTAAGGTCTGCTCCGAATCCTTTTTAATCAGCTCAAGCATGCCTTCTGGTAGGATAGGCTTTCCTGCCGAGTCAAGGATGTATCTGAAAGGCATCTCAGTAGCTTCGTTCTTACTGAACCTAAATTCTGGGTAATCGATGAACTTAATGTCACTAAATTTTAGCTGCTTTTCCACAATTTGCTGTGTGGTCCTGATAGCAGTATCTGTAGTCATCTGTTTGTCTCCTAATCTTTTGTTAATCATTAAATTTGGGTAGTTTCTCATTAACTCGCTAGTGCGATCTCTAGGAGGATGATCGCCTAGAATGCCCCCAAAGACAAAGTAGTCAAACTTTGTAGCATCTGCGGGGGCAAGGTCCTCTGGGGCCCTTGGGTCAAGTAAGCAGACTCTGCCTTTCACCAGTGGTTCAAGGTCTGGGAACACAGTATGAATGTTGACCAAAGGTTCTGTGGTCCAGCGCAGCTTCATATTCCTTAGTAACTCTGGTATATCATCTTGAGTTGTATTCTTTGGTAATGATGACAGGATTAAGTTTTCATGACCGATGTCTCTAATGATTTGGGCATATTCCAGTGTGACCCACTCACTGAAACCAGACTCCATATGCTCAATAATGTACTTCATTTTCTTTTTTTAAAAAGGATAGTAAGTTTTAATATTCCAAATATAACTCCCTTGTGATCCTAATATCAATATTACACTCACCTGCTATTATATAACCTTTTCTGTTAAGCTTGTTCACGATGGAACATCAGGCTGCTTCGTTTTTTTCAAGCTTTGACAAAAAAGTTCATTCACGGGCCTTCGCTGACGCAATATATTTTCTAAAAAGAATGCAGCGATCTCTTCTTCCTCAAAGTAGTCAAAATGCGCTCTTATTGCACTCACTATATCTACTTCCCATGGCTTAGCTTCCATTGCATAGTCAACCCGGCCTCTACGGTTGAGTCCTAGCATAGTTTTTAAAAGCCTATCTGAAACCTTCACCTTCTCGGAGTTCTCATGTGTAATTGTCTCACCAAGTTCTAAAACTTTGGCTGCAATTTTGCTGCTCTTTGGTGTCGAAATCTTCTCTTGCTTATATTGTGCAAATGTTTTGTCAATTAAAGGTTCCATTCGGTACGCAACAGGATCACAGGAATGGTACATATTGTATAGGTTCCCGCATTTTAACTTACTGAAGCCCTGTGCATCAGTCCCCTTTTTTAAGTCTGAGAAAGGAGAGATTCTGGTGCGTTGCACCAGCTTGAAGACCCCAATTGGTGAGCCTAATGAGAAGAAGTTATCAACATCAAAATCCAATGGATATTTATCCTGTTGTGATAATATGTCAAATAAAACCAGGGAACCTAGAGAGTGACCTACCAAGCTCACTTTTCCAGGATATGATTGATAATTGGCCCGAAATTTCATATATGTATCGTTAAGCCGTTTTGTAACACTCTCTAATATAATATCCCTGTAGTATGCTTCACAGTATAGTAAAACGTCTATAACAATGTCTCCTAGTAGGTTACGGATTGGACGGATACCATTCACCGTTATGTCGCCTAATGTTGGTAAATCCCTATACTCAGTATCGACTTCAGAACTATCAGAGCTTAGCCGTATATCGTGGCGCCAGGTAACTGGTAAGACTTGTATCCTGCTATTATCCTTCCAGTCGTCATGTTTGTAGTTATATTTGTTTATTATCTGTAGTTCTGGTGATTCCGCGTAGACCTTCTTCATAGTTGTACGAAGCAAATTAATAGAGTGGGCAAAGTTAACATACTGATACTTTTTACCCAAACTTTGTCCGATCCCATGAACACAAAGTACTAGATGATCAATTTCTCTGAAATTAGACTTTATGGGGCTATTGTAGCGGTTGTTCTTGTTGTCGTAGTCTCCTTCCATCTCCTTTTCCATGGCATTATCAATCATGTTATTGGAGTGACCACCGCTGTACCCAGATAACAGCTCTTTTAACTCACCACCTAATTTATCTGACAACTTGCCCAAATGTTTGGTTTGGTCCAACAATTGGTGTTCTATTTCCTTTGCTGCCTTCATAATGATACCATCCTTGCCTCCGGAGTAACCTCTAGTTACTTTAGTAGCACTGGAGATTAATTTACTTGTCCTCAGCAAGCTTAATTGCAGTCCTCCACGAGATATATCAGAGATCAAGTAAGCTTCAGAGGCATTACTGCTACTAAACATCACGTACTTTCCATGGGAATAGGTCCCCTTTAATGGAAAAACATCATTGTTAGGGCTATACTGCTTTGAATACTCTTCAATCTCAACTGATAATTCATAGGGAAGAGGAATATCATCATTTATGAACCATAGGCCACGGCGAACCTCATAAAGCGACCCCTCCCAATATTTTGGCTTTAGAGTTTTATTCTTGAGACAAACTTCAAAAAGATAATCCTCATTAACTGCAATAGGATCCTTGGATTCAGGGTTCAGATTATAAAGCCGTTCTATTCTATCCGAATCGTGCTTTGAAAATGGGGTGAACTTTTTTGGTTCTTCGGTAGGTTTATATTCTGGATCATAAGGCTTGGTAACGGGAATATCAGTAGCGTAAAACCAGTGAGGACCGGATGACTGAAATCGGCAAAAGGTTGCAATTCCAATGAGTTTCCTCTGATACATATACCTTAGCATTAACAATCAACTATTAGTTGCCAATATCGTTAAGCAAAGGCTTCGTATGCGTAAAGTATGATGATAAGTTCAGTCGGAGTAGTTGCAATTTAAGGGAAACGTTTTTCCACAGGGGTACACGTTGAAAACACTTCACATGCTACAAGGCCTAAAGTCAACATCATAAAGCATTTATTTACATTTCATATACCTTCAACTTTATTTAGGGGAATATTTATTCAATTCTAGATAATGATCTCAACTTCGATTTAGCCCTTAAATTGTAGTGAGATGACCTTTTCTCGTCTGCCGGTAAATCAACCATTGAAAGTGCATCTGGACGCATCCTTTTGTCACTATGCCGCAGTCTTTCTCTGGCCTCTTTATCCATGGCAGATGCCTTTCGCTTCATGTCACTATTGTATTCTCGATCAGCTGTGTTAGGTTGTTGTTGGAGGGCTGAAGGGCTGTGTTGACTACCAGACTCTTCGTTTGGATCCTCGTCATCCTCTTCATCTTCCCCCTCTTCAAGTTCTGACTGAATTTTTAAGACGACATCCAAATCTTTTTTTGCATCATTGACATAATCTACTATCTCCTGAAAATCCTTCTTGCCATACATCTTTTCTAAATGCTTAGTTGACCATACTTCAGTATTAGGATGGATTGAAGTTGGTGAAAGTGATGATGAAAGTACTTCACTTGGTGTGTTATCTCTCCTCTCCGAGCTAGATGGTGTGGAAGATGGATTTGACCCTGTTATAACGCCGGGCAACTTTCCTAGGGCGTTAGGTAAATAATCTTTTTCAGGGTCCAGGCCCAGTTCCTTGAATTTATCCCAAACAATCTTATTCTGTTTCTCCTCTGGTAATATACACTGGTTATTAAGGACGGCTAGCGGCTGGCTTGAATAGGACGTGGAATGTTTCAGCCTGGCATGGTTCACAATACCTTGAGCCGACGTGAAACCCGACTTTTTACACTTGCAACATGTTATTACAATTAAAAGACCATCAAGTCTTCTAAATATAGCATCACCATTATCTGTTCTTCCTATAACTCCACTATTACTCGAAATACACGTGCTACTATAATTTCTTCTATGATGCTGATTGAAAAACTGAGGAGCAAAGGGGTCTGTAGTTTGCATGCTATTCAGGGATCCGGATCCGGATGAAGTGCTGTCAATAATAGTTTTTGATCCAAGCATTCTAAGTCCCATAACATTATCGTTCGCGGGTCTCAAAGTAGATACTCCCGTACCGTGTGAATTTGTACTTTTACTCCTGGTGTGATAATAGTACTCCCCGCCACTCTTAGCAGGTGCTGTTGTGGGGTATTGCAAAGGAACAGTATCCTGTAGCATCTTCTTCCTTTCAAGCTCTATCCTTTGCTTCGCAGCCTCCCTTATTTGATATTCCTCTACTTTCGTTAACAGGTCTTTATCATCATGTAGTATCTCCAAAACTTTGGATTGAGCACCTAAAATCCTGGCTTCGTCTTCCAATTCATCCATCTCTTTGTGTTTTATCAAAATCTGCAGATTTAATTGTTCCATTATTTCACTTTTGGCTATTTCATACTTCAGTCTTTCCGTTTCTTCGCTTTCTCTCTGAGGATGCTGACTTGTCGCCTGATCAGAGTGTATGTGCATGTCATCATCATGAGTTAAAGAAAGTTCATGAGGTGATTTAGGGGTCGCAACTTGGTAATATGACGGCGGCGCTACGCCTCCCACATCAGTAGGCCTATCATGGAGATGATCATTATCCATTAACAGTACCTCCGAGTTTGATATTCGTTGCCTGTTGATATCATCCATGCAGTTCACAGTTATAGCACGATGATCGTGATCAGAAGATTCGTCTCGCCTTGGATGGCGACCTTTATTTCGCGACGAATCCATCAACGGCATTTTAATGATGGTTCAAATAGACCGTTGGTATTTTAAGTTAGCACCTTAACCACTTTTATTATCTGTAGCCAAAAACTACTTTTTAGGTAACCGTATGCTTCCAGAAAAGGTTTGAAAGTGCATAAACAACGAATTAATCCCTCTATCACAAGTGTTTACTCAACTTTATGGGCTGTAATTATTTGTTCAACTTTAATAAATAAAAGTAGCGTTATGTCATAATCACGTGCTGTCGTGTTGCGTGATTTTTAGTACTTGTATATTGGGTGTGATCCGCTTCCTAAATAAAAGCTTTCGAGGACCGCTTAACCTGATCACGTGCTATCATGTCGTTACTGTAGTGGGCTTCAATGTGTTCAATTGGATCTCCTCAATACCTCGATCGTTGCTCTCTTCTTTAAGTACGACAAGTCCTTGAGCAAACTTTATGAATTGAACTCAGATTCTCGGCGGAGTTCGTCTGTTCCTCCTCTGAACTCAATTCCTTTATAAGTAGCAAGATAAACTCACTTCTAAGCTTCCATAGCAGATGGCTTTTTCTCGGGAAGTTATTGTTAACCTGCTAGATTCGATGGTGAACCCGTTCATGTTGGATCTAGTTTAACGCGACGGTGCCAACTGTCGAGGCCGCCAAACATGAATCACGTGCTAATTGAAGAAATTCACTGTAAAATAAACATCCTTGACGACTATTTGGCCATCATTTACTCCTAATTGTACCAATGGCCTTTTAACGAACTATACGTGCTATTATAAAATTATCTTGATTTAGTCTACTTATATAGTTTCTGCTGCACAGCTTTATCGAAGGCTACCCAAATTAGTCACGTGCTACCGTGTAATTCCTTGACCACGTATAAGTTAAGGCACTCAACGGTAGATTAGTTGCTATTATTTTTTAACTATTCAATGATCTTTTACCTTCTTGGGCAGTCAGGTCCTATTTAACTAACAATTCGGTCTCTTAATATAGTTTCCGTCCTTTTGCTCGTAATCATGATCCATGTTCTCGCTTCAACGGTCGATCAACCTCCAGTTCCCTCCACGATCACACAATGTCACTTCAAGGCACGCCATATTAAACCCGTGATTCCTTCACCTCCTTACTACAGGAAGTTTCTTACTTTTAGTGGAGGCTACTTCTCAGTGCATTTTGATTCTAAGGGACCAAACTCCAGTACGATCATAATGGTGATATTCTCACGACACTAATATAATCTGGCAACATGGCCGAGCGGTTAAGGCGAAAGATTAGAAATCTTTTGGGCTCTGCCCGCGCAGGTTCGAGTCCTGCTGTTGTCGTTATTTTTTAACATTTTTAATGTATTAAATTTTGTAATTAAATGTAGAGAGCATTGCTATATAACTAATGAACACTAGTGTCTACATATGACAAAAATTCATCCAGGACGTCTACTGTCTCTTGCGGCGATGCGATCCAGACTGTACAGCTAGATAAACGCGCCTTAAAATCATTTGCTGATCCCAGAGGGGTGAATTGATCGCCTACGTGCAGACACTGCTGCGGTGTAAAAGGCTTTTCTGAACTATAATAATGTTGCAACTGACGGATACCGAGATCCTTTCCTCCTATGTCGCACCATACGTCGCTTCCTCCGTCGAAGCAGCTAAACATTATCCTTTTGGCAGGTACGAAACTTTCGAGTTTAGCCTCAACGCGTAGAACTATCTCCTCCAATGACTCCCTTAAAATAGGGACCTTTGTCTCAATCTTGAGTTCTGGATCCCATCGATAACCTGGTACAATCCCCACAGAACGTTCTTTACGAATAATTGAGGTCTCTGGGGGCAGGTTGAGTAAAACAAGCATCGACTTGAATGTTTCCTCGGCAAGATCCAGAGTTGCCTTGATATCTTCGTGAGTCCAATTCCGAAGATCGTTCAGCATCCATTCATTATAGTTCACTCTTTTAAAGCCACCTTTCCTTTCTCTTTCGTAGTACTTAAATAAGAAATTAGACTCGCCTCCCATGATGCATAATCTCTCCTTGACACCAAGAGGAACTTCCTGGTGCTCCTCTAGCTTCTTAATTAACCCGATGAGACGTCTTTCATAGTTAAGGGCATCATCATATCCTGCTGCAGTTACTATTGCAACATATATTCCTATCTCTAGCAATTTCACTAGACGAGAGACTGCTTTGTCTCCGACATTAAGCGTGCCGCCGTCGGCATACAATGTTACATCTCCATCAAACGTCATCATTCGTAAATTCTTAGAACGCGCAAGTTCCAGCATCTGTGCAGTGTTTAAAATGTGTCTGATATCATTAAAAGAGGGGGAAACTCTCACTCTAGCGCTAATTGCACGCTTTTGGTCCTGCAGCAAGAATGCCTCGGAAAGCGGTAAACCTGTAAAAAATTCACCAATTGTTGGAACCAAAAGTTGCAAGCGAGATACATGTAATTCACCGTTATTTCCCTGTAATTCAATTCTCTCTTGTACCAGGCTCTCGACGTCTTTGAAAATCCGCCTGTACTTGTCCTGTGCCACCGCGTGATTGTTAACAGCATGTAAAACAAATGGAACGGAAAGTAGTCCTTTAATCCATTGAATGAATTCGTCCTTACGGTGCGACTTCAAATGATAATCAACTCTATAACGACTAGACATTCTAGATATTCTGCTTTTTTCTATTAAAAGTTATCCAAGTTTTTAAGGGTAGTATATATGGGAATTCTTGGCTCTTTAGTAGTCTTCACCACCCTAGTGTTCGAATATCAGACAGCAGGTTACCAACACAAAAAATACTCACCCAACAATGAGGGATTTACCGGCTATGATACTGCATTTCGAAGGTCCAATACTGAACTTCTGGCCGCAGATGTTAAGTATATGCGTTTATATGCTTCATTAATGACTGATTTACACATGAGCAAGCTTTGTTCACGTGATCTGTATAGTTTTGATCACGCTTGTTTCACGTGACGTATAGATCGCTCTTCACGACGTAGTCGCTTTTGGTGAACTCCTTTTATTGTCAAAGGGACGACGTTACAAAAATACCATTCTCCATTGTCCCTACACCCAAGAGGAGTTTCTTTCCGCTCGAACTAGAGTAAAATTATGGCACTTTTCTAGCACGGGGTGACTAGTTTCAACCTCAAGATGCCAAAGATTTTCGTCCCAGAATAGAGACTAAATTGCAGTTTTTAAACTTTTCTGATTAAATAAGCCGTATTCTCAAATAGGTGAGGTTTGCTTCTCGCGCGATTACGTTGTCCCCTTGCTCTTGTAACTCCTTTTTAAAATATAAAAACTGTATCTGCAAGGGGAAACTTGTATTTATAAAGTGTATTCGTAAGTGTCAAAGACAAATCAACAAACCTAAGTGTGTAGCTGCGTATTATGTCAGGTAATGTATACGGGAAGCCTCCGGCTTACGATAATGGACAGCAATATTACAGTGGGACACAGTATCAGGGACAAAATCAGCCTTACCAAGGTCAGCAGTTTTATCCGCAACAAAAGCCCTCAGCTGTACCACAACAGTATCAGTTTCATCAAAATCCGCATTACAACCTGAATCACGATGGACCCGGAGCCCCTATAGGGAATAGCTTTGAGGAGAAGTTCCCTACTGAGAATAATAACAAGAGGAAGTTTAATGACTGGCCGTTTACTATTCTATTTTTATTAACGGTAGGGGCATTTACTGCTTTGGCAGTTATTACACTTCGAGCTTGGAGCGACAACTCATCTCAAGTAGGCTCTGGTGTCTACGATGGAGACGATACTGGTACACTGAACGCCAACTCTGCCATTTTATTGGTAGTTACTGTTGGTAGTGCATTAGTACTTTCGGTCGTCGGTTTTATCTTAGCAAGCATGTACCCCAAAATGTTCATCTATCTTGGTATGATTGTGAACGTTGTAACGGGGCTTGCGGCTGCTATTATCTATTTCTCGATGAGATACTGGTCAGGAGGTATCGTGTTCCTGATATTCACTCTGTTGGTTGCATGGTGCTTCTACTCGATGCGCTCTAGGATTCCTTTAAGTGTTGCGATTATGAAGACTGTTATGAGCGTCATAAGGCGGTACCCACAGACCTGGATTGTTTCCCTGATAGGGACAATCGTAGCTGGTTGTTTTTCTGTGATCTTCTCAGCTGTTGTAGTTGCTACTTACATCAAATATGACCCAAAGCCAGGTAACGGTGGATGTGATTCAGCGGGTGGATCTTGTTCTCAAGGGAAATTAGTTGGTATGTTAATTCTTGTGTTCTTCTGTGGGTACTACATTTCAGAGGTAATCAGAAACGTTATTCACTGTACCGTAGCTGGTATCTATGGTTGCTGGTACTACTTCGGCAAATCAGACCAAGGTATGCCTCGCTGGCCAGCTTTTGGCTCTTTAAAGAGATCTTTGACTACATCATTTGGGTCCATTTGCTTCGGTTCATTAATTGTGTCTCTGATCCAAGTTCTAAGGCAGATTATTAATGCGTTCAGATACGGGGCTATCTCTGGTATAGGAGACAACGAGTGCGTTGGCTGTCTATTTATAATTGTTGATATGATTGTTGGAATGTTCGAGTGGATGGTCAGATACTTCAACCATTATGCGTATGCGTTCATTGCGTTATACGGTAAGCCTTACTTACGTGCTGCTAGAGAAACCTGGCACTTAATTAGAGAAAAGGGTTTGGACGCCTTGGTCAACGACAACTTGATCAATCTGGCCCTCGGCTTCTACACTCTCTTTGTGGGGTACATCTCTGCACTAATTTCATACCTGTACTTGAGATATACTAAACCAGCCTACAATGATGATGGAAACTTCAACGTGCCACTGATGGCTTTCTCGTTGCTCATTGCACTACAAATTGTTAACATTGCTACAGAGACCATAAGGTCAGGCACTGCTACATTCTTTGTGGCCTTGGGTAACGATCCTGAAGTGTTCCATGTGTCTCATCCACAGAGGTTCGACGAAATCTTCAGAGCCTACCCAGATGTGCTCCAGAAACTCAACTATCAGCATGTTTGACTTAACATTGAGATAATTTCTAATATTGTTTTTCAGCTAGTGAACACATAGGTATAGCAGTTTGGTAAATATGAATTAATGATTTTAGTGCACATACTATGTATTTTAATTGCAGTGAGACAAGTTACTACTTTTTACTCTATTTCAGCGTGTAAGAGGCGCTGTTTCGGAAGAAAGGCGGTAGCTCATCGTAAAAGAGCCATTTAGCTCGGACTAAAACAGATCATTAGAATGATTAAGGTTTCTACGGTTTTGTCTGTACGCAATTCTGTATATACCCATAATAAAAGCATTATATATACGTCTCGTTACTAATGGAGTATATATGTGCTTTGACTCATAAAGGTGTTTATTTCGTCTACATCTCACTTTCAGACAACCTCTACAGTACCACCACCCTTTAAATACAAGACTGATACGAAAAACCTCGGAAACACTCTTAAGCTATAAAATTTAGTAATTCAACTGGTAATCATCTAGAGTCCTCAATTAGTACTGTGGAGGTCTCAATTCCTATGGTCTCAATGTTTCACCTCGATGACTTACCCGCCGAAGTTAAACTGTTAATAATCTCTTACGCGCCAGAATTAAGTACGGCTTCAAAGCACTACTATTATCTGCGCAACAATCGAGAGCCAAATAAGCTGTCGAAGATTGAAATGCTGCCAAAAGATATTAAGATCCGCTTATTATCTTTGGCACCCAACCTGCGATTTGCTTCAGCAGAGTGGTATTGCTTACATAATGAGTTATACAGACAGAAGTGTCAGTGTATATATTCCGGGAAGTGGACTTATAAACATTTAAAAATCGCTCAACAAGTCCGGTGTCAGTGTCAAGGTACTGAGCCCTTAAGGAAACTATGCCTTCGTTACTCTGCGAGGACTTGCAGCTCCTTGCAGGACAACTCTTCAGTACTACCCTACTTTTCTGACTCGTGGCATTATATATATGAGAACATATTAGATTACCATGACATATAATTGCTATAATATTAATGGAGTGTAGCAAAATCGTAAGTATATATAAGATATTTGGTGTAATTTGAATTTGTTTATGTTTGTTTTGTTCTTGAATATTATTATTTAGAGTATGAAAATTAATATCCGGTATCATATTTAAACGACAAAAGAATTACAACCATTGTCGTTAAAAGCATACAGCCGAACTAATGACATTATATACATCAATACATGTTTGTTAATATTTATTATAATTATCCATAAAATCTTGGTGAAACATGCTTTCTCAAATACCAACCAATGAAGTCTTTAATATTGTTTCTAACTCTCCTGTAATCTCTCTGCACCAAGGCATTACCTATGCTCATGAGCTTATTCTTTTCATTTGGCGAAACTGGTCTCAACTTTTCAAGTGCATCTGAGAGCCAGACCATGCATATAGAAGGGTCATTGTTGTTAGCCTCAACTGCGAGTTTAAACAGTTTCACAAGTAGGCCTATTGCCTCCGGATGCGCATTACTATTAAGATTTGTAGTTAACCCACTGATAGTAACGGATACAAGTTGACTTCCCTTCTGGAGAACCATGATCCTTAGCACGTTTTCCCTCCATTCCATTGGGACAGTATCAATTTCCATGGTTGAGATTGGGGGTGTCGCAAACCCCCATGAGAGAATCTCATCTAGACATCGAATCACTGTAATGTAGGATTCGAAATTGTTTAGCTTATCAAGCGACTTTGATGCACAATCGGCCACTGAATCTATTAGTGCCGTAGCCGTAATAAATTGTTTAGGATAAAACATGATCACGTCTAATACCATCACGAAGAAATCTTGTATATTTTCATAATACACGTCGATCTCATTGGGGCCAATTTTGGAGAAATTGTTTAAGAACACTTCACATTGAGAGCATGCAAAGAGCCAGACCGCCTGCTTCAATTCTGGTGACACCGGATACGATTCGTCGTCCCCAAAGACGTAGATTAGCGAACCTGAACACCATAAATAAGACCCCAACCCGGTATTCAAGTAGTTCCTCGCTAGCATTTCTACAACCATAGGAAGTATTGGTTCCAAAAAGACGTGGTATCGTTCAAAGAACCTACGAAGCAACTTCATAGCTCTTTCGACAATTATGGTGTTTGAAGCAGCACCTTCCAGACTTAAAAAATCTGATAATATATTCCAGATTCTTTCCATATGCGGTAGTAATGGCTCTGCTCCCATAGAAGGATCCTCGTAACGCGGTCTTAAAGACTCAAACATAGCAAAAACCAAATCGATCAAGTCTGCAATTTCTATGGAGGTCTCTTTGTTTGGCTGCGCTTTCCATGCTTCTACGGCTTGCTTTAACCTTTCCGACAGCGGATTGAGAAACAATTCGAAAGCAGAAGTAAATTTCTCAATTGGTTGTTCATTTATGACAGAGCTTAAACCTTGGCAAACCTCAAACATACACACCATGTCAACTGACTTTTCGATTTTCCATGCAAATTCTATTAACTGCTCGACATAGCCACTTAAAAGAGAGGAACAGTCCTGACAGAAGTACATTAAAGCATGGGATGCAGCCGTGTATAAACCAGCGACATCATTATCCAGCTGAAAGCCCCCAAAAATATAATTTAATTCCATTTCTAAAAATTCTGGATGTTTACTGGTCCATTCTGTATACCTTCCAAGCACTAATGTAACTGCGTAACGAACCTTGGGATGCTCTTGCAGATTGCATATTATCTGAAATATCTGTGGTAATATGACGTTCTCACTGGTTGGAATATCTTGACCCATTGCCCTTAATGAAAATAGCGGGGCCTCCAATTTCTGCCATTGAGATGTTGTCTCATAGAGTTCCAAATTTGATTTGATCATTTCAAATGGTTGGGTCAGGGCTTCTGTTGCACCAACGATTGCCGTACAATCCTTCAAAACATCTCCCATATCATACCTAAATTCTCTATACTTGTCTTCATCTTCTTTGCTGGGGAATGACTCGGTAGGATACTCCAAATGCTTAATGATACCTTTGATCAATTCAACATAAATATCGCGATATTGCATCTTCTGCCGCTGATAACGCTCAAGCACTAACATCTGCTTTAGATTAAACCAAAATGGAAATGTGTACTTCACCACATCTAAATCAGTATTTTTACAGGTTAGAACCAATATAACTTGCACAAGCGGTCTAAATGACTCTGGTTCCTTACCGATAAATACGCACCATGCCTCACCTGCTTCAACGAATAACCGCGTTAAGGCGTCCATGATATCCTCGTAGTCGGACCACTCCAATGAATCATTATCATTAAACGGTAGCAGTTTGTTTTGCAGAAGAAGCAACCGGTCGTAAAGCATCTTTATTATTTCTGGATTGGCAACATCCCTAGTTTCTCTTAAAAGCACTGATAGACATTCAACTGCTGCCTCAAAGGCCTCAGGGTAGTCATCATGCGACTCAAATAAAACCTCAAATACAAGGTTTATTAGTGGAGTCACAGTAAAAACTTGCTCTATAGGAAACTCGTATATCCACGTACTGAGACATTTCAAAACCTGTTCCACAGTGTACTCTGGATTGTTATGCACAGAATTAACACAAGATAAAATAAAAACCATCACATCCTCTGCTATTTGATTAATCAATTCATGCGTGCGCGACTTGAACTCATCCTCCGAGAGAGGAGTGGATTTCATATCCAATGTTTCTTCAGGCAAAATTTTAAGGAACTCCAACAGCTTCCCTGGATATGGATATAACACTGAAAAAATCTCTCCTATAGGGTTCCTCCATTCCAAGTATTGGATAGCCAGGCGCGCTATCATTACAGAAAGCTGAGTAACGATCAATTTATTTGTATGCTTCACCAAAAGGTCCAACATTGACTGTTTAAACGGCTCCAAATTCCCTTCCAATTGGTTTAAATCATAAGTAACCTTATTCCTCAAAGTTTGAGATGCAAATATTTGAATTTCAATACCTTCGCAACTGCTGTCTAATAGAATCATATG
Source organism: Eremothecium sinecaudum (assembly GCF_001548555.1). NCBI lineage: Eukaryota > Fungi > Ascomycota > Saccharomycetes > Saccharomycetales > Saccharomycetaceae > Eremothecium > Eremothecium sinecaudum. The sequence goes on along the minus strand of NC_030899.1, from coordinate 117,069 downwards.
ACACAGTTGCCAGGTATCAGGAGCTTTTTGGAATTGTTCAAGATACTGTAAAGCGACACCCTTTTCATCACGACTGACGTTTGATGATACACATTGTAAAGCTTCTTTAACACCTGAAATGCTATAGGACATTATAACTCCTAATACCTATTCAAATATACTTCTAAGCGCTTTGAGAGGTTATATCGTTGGTATATTTATGTGTTCTTCTGTAACAGAAAACCTGTAAGTTCTAAACAAGGCGAAAAATTTTGTTTGAAGAGGAATCAAAATAGCAAATTCGATCAGATGTTGGCTGTAAAAAACTGATTTAAAGTAGGTTCAAAGGGTGTCTATTGGGATCTGAAGCCTTCGATGATTCATATCCATGCTTTAAAGTTGTATATAGGCTAAAATAAAGCTTCTTTAAGTTACGTTATGGTGGTGATATTATTAGCCGTTTTCAAAATATGAAAAGTTCGCTTCTATTGCTTTCTATAAACGTTAACAAAAGTGTTGTTTAAAGGATATAAAACATAGATAAGGTAGTTTAAGGGAGTGGTTTAACGGTTAAAGATGTCTACGAAGCAGCAGAAGACAATGATGCCTCCCATCAATTGCATTTACAACTATTTGCAACAACAGACTACTGTTACTTTCTGGTTATATCAGCAGACACAGATGAGGATAAAAGGTAAAATTAATGGGTTTGATGAGTTTATGAATGTTGTAATAGATGATGCATTACAAATCCCAGTTGATGAGAAGAGTGGGAACGAACTTCCTGAGAAGGCTGTGAAGTTAGGTAGAATTTTGCTTAAAGGCGATAACATCACGCTAATAACCGCGTCAGACTAGAGAGCTATGTACATAGATTATTAGAGTGTAATTCAATTTGGACTTATGTTATTTACATTATGTTTGGTTTACATTAGTTGGAGGATATTGACCGTCGAGACGGCCTGTCGTAGTACCGGTTACCGCGTCAATGATTTCTGCTTGTTGCTTGTCGAGAGGATTAAAGACGCCACTGGTTGCTTTCGATCTGATGCTTTCGATGTTGAAATTATCAAACACCTTTTCAATATGCTGGACGAGTTTCTTTTCGCTGACAATAAATTCATCGGCAACATTGTACAATGCGACTAAGTCAGCCATTCTTTTTTGCTTGATCTTGAATTGGAATAGTTCTGTGTTGTGTTTTCTCTTGAGGGCGAGGATTTCCTCTTCTTCAGGAGTACGGGTTCTCATAATAGGCTGGTTGATGAGGTTTTCAAGAGTGGGAACGGTGAGGTCACTTGACCGAGATTTTGCTAACTCATCTAGCTTTTCTTGCTGCTTTTCCTTCATCAACTTCTGCTTCATTGCGAGTAATTCTTCCTGTTTCAAAAGCCTGCGCTCCTCTCCACGCAAAGCCTGTGCAAGATACACCCTACGAAGTTCTGCCTGGCGCATTTTCATTTCCTGCTGAGGCGTTTTTGGAGTCTTTACGGTCTTGGGCAAAGGTACAGTTTGCTTGATCATTTGTTCGACATCGATGAATTTAGGCTTAGGGGGCTCTCTGCTGGATCCTGAAGGATGAGCAACGTTTTCAGCATACCCAAGACCTTTGAAACCTTTAGGTAGTGGAGTATTTGCTTCCTTTACTTTTGAAATCTGCTTTGTTGTAGGATTTTTTAAAATTGCTCGTCTAGCGGGCAGTAGACCGCTTATGTTGCCAAATTTGGCTGCTCCTTTACCCATTATTCAAGCTTAGACTAATAACACACAACCGTGACACAGGACCTCGTGGACTATATAATATTGAATATCCTTACTGCCTTTCACTAGTAAATGGTGATTTTTAATTTCAGTTTAGCCGGAAAATTTTTTACCATAGTAAAAAGTTCCATTCAGATCACGTGAACATAGGAATAAGCTACAAGAGAAGTGTTAAGGATATGTGCATGCAGTTCATACTCACCTCTTTTAATAGGCACAATATCCAATTTAACACTCTTGTCACTTTTAAGATCAATACTATGTGTTAAAGCGCCATTGTAGATCAAAACCGTATTCATGGCGGGTATCTGTTTACCAGTCCGTCTCTCAAAAAATTGGAATTGGATAGATATTGTCTTGCTTTCCTTCCCATAATAGTTGGAATCGACGTTGGCAGCTACGGTAAACCGATCACCTTCTGGAATTTTAGATTCAGACGTTGATAGCTGAAGTTTATACGGATACCGAGCCCAACGGCATATTGTATTAATAGTAGTATGTTCAAGCTTTGGCATGAAAGAGCGGAAGTTAACATAACCGGAATCCGACTTTATAGTCCAGTGGCACTTCAAGTTCGATAATATGCGTTCTCGGCACCAAAACCTGATACGAAGATCCCGCAATTGGTCATCACGGAGACCACTATGGATAAATTGCCGGCCTGTGACGATCGTTGGTATTTCACGGTCCTGAAAGTTAGCACTAAACTCAATGTTCCTGATTGGAATTATTATTCTTCTATTTTTATATGAGCCCACAACTTGTTGTGGTACCTTAAAGTCACTATATTCCACTTCCAAAGTGGCTTTATTAGTCCATGAATTTCTTATATCAACCAACATCAAGCTGAAGTCCGATAGAGCTAAGTTTTCTTCTGCAATTTTATTATGAAGGTATTGTACCCATTCTGCTTCACGTAATTCGGGCAAGTGGTCATGCAAGGAAATGATTTCAAGGCTGGTAAGTTCGATATTTCTCCGCTGTGATATCTTAAATGGAATCACCAAACTTTTAGCGTATGCAACGCTGCCGTCAGGCTCCCTACACCCGTACTGGACCATGATATCTACATGCTCCAAATCAAGTCCCGCAAGTGAAGTGTTAACTTCGACTTCAATATTCACCGTCTGGTTGGGAAGAATCTTAGTTGGAAGGTTATTGAATTTAATACATTCCTCTTTCAGGAACTTCAGCCGTAGCTCAGTGTCATATAGTTGATCTTGAGAAACGGATAACCAATAATTATCCCTCATCAACTTTTCAACGTTGGTTGCTGAAGAGAACTGTAAATAATCAGCCGCCCTAGAAAGAGAAGTATTGTGTAATACGAAGGTAAATGATCTCTTTGTTCCGTCAGGGATCATGATAGAGTTATTTGGCAAACTGGATACGGGGGATTCCAGGTGCGGTTGGTCTTGTATAATAGTCAATTTGCAACTACCTAGCTTAGCGCGGCTAACTTCACAGGGCAGTAGCTCCTCCGATAATGATATAGGATACTCACTTGATGGTAGATTAAATGCTCCAATTTCCATGTGTGTAATTTCATGTGCTTCTGATGTACTCTTATGGAACACAACAGTACCACTAAATGATTTCATGCTTCCTGCCTTGACAATAAATGGAGATTCCTTTGAGATGCCTGTTGGCTGCAGTTGCATTATTTCCCTATCGCTCTTACAAAGTTCAAGCGAAGTTATCTCCAAATGGAACTTGAATGGATTTTGGAATGTGCAAACAATTTCTGCATTTTCCGAGACTAAGAATGTGTTCGAATGGTCTAAGGAAGTTTTAGAGTTAGCACGGTTAAGAGGATTAAATACCTGATCATTATTTGTGAGGGCCAACTTCTGCACTCCAGACTCTAATTTAATAAGTTGGTCAGCACTACTTCCCATTCGTAGCAAGGTGACCATCCTGAGAACAAAAGGATCCCAATACTTCAAGTTAGATGGCATGGACTCATCAATGGAGGTTAACAGATATTCTCTAAGTAACTTTTCCTGCTCCGCATGTGTTAATATGTGAGAATACCTGGTCAGGATCAGCATCGAAAGCCTTATTAGGTCCGATTTATCATCTAGTCTATGAGCCATGTCAACAAATAACATCAACACATTCTTCTGCAGTATCAGCCATCTAGGTTCAGATGCATCTTGTACTTTAGATTCAGGCTCCAAATCGGTGATTCCATACGTATTCAGCATGTCTTCTGCCAGCTGCTTGAACTCGTCCGACCAAGTAAAATGTTGCAGATTAGTTAGCATTGTTGTAAACAGAAGTTTTAGCACGAATACACGTTTTCTTTTCAACGAGAGATCATTGAATATCGAAGCAAGTTCCATGTAGAGTCTAACCTGCGTCAATGGATCCAATTCCTTTAACTGCAGTTCAAAAAACCTACTACAAAGTTGATATATTTCGACCTTTGGAAATAAGGTGCCCTCTTTACTTTCATTCGGGACATTTTTTTGATATGCAGCTTGAATAATTGGCTTTAGTATTGGATCAGCTGTCATATAGCCCTTATTACATTCAGTCAAAAACTTCACCATCCGCAACAGACTTTGGCAGTATACAACTTGCGGAGTATATTCGACACTCTGACCTAGCGATAACTCAAAGTAGTGGAGAACTTTATCATGTATGCTCTTTAATAGAAATGCTAATACCATTTCATTAGAGTTTAACTGTAAAGCATGGAAACTGCTCGATGAGCTCCTAGGAGACTTAAATGTACCCTGGACTGCTCCAGTTGCTTGAGATGCAACAGGGACTTGAGCAGGACTACTGGAGTTTGCATTATTGAATGATGATACTGAACTTACTTGTGATGTGGAGTTATTACTGTTCCCTATGGTGTAAGACTTCGCAGAACATAGCGTATTCACAATCGATGGGATATTAAAAGAAATAGAAAGGGAAGACAACAGGATTATACATAAACCTATACCCTCCAATGCGCTTCCCAACCATAAATTATCGTGGGCCTTGTGAGCTATTGCAGCTGACTCAGAGAAATTCGTTAACGCATCCATATATTTCCCCGATAGCAGCTGAAAATGAGCTAGAATCTTCAACTGCCGACCCTTAGAACGCTGCTGCGACTTATCTGTAACATTAGTGGGTCCCATTGACCCATTGGTAGTTGACGACTTTTTAACACTTCCGGATTTTGGCTCAAGGGACGACGATATAAGTTTCGTTAAGGTAGTTGAAGTTTTCCGCACAAATGTAGTTTTACTAATCGACGTACCCCCGATTGCACCGGGAGATCTAAGCGTCACATGTTTGTAAGAACGATAGTAATTGCTCAAAGACTGCAGGAAACACCTACCCACATCGCACATGATAGTTTTAGAGGAATCTTTAAAACTAAATACATTGTCCATTTTCTTACCCTCAGAGTTTTCTCCTTCATAAATCAGACAGTGACTAATGAAGCTTGGATATTCTGCTTCCAATTTCTCTAAAGTAGATTTAGCATCCTGTTCATTTGGAGATCCTTCACACAATCCAATCACGACGAAAGTCTTCCTATAAGGTTCAAAATCATGCAAAAACATCATAGAACCCTCATCTTGAATCTCAGTTTGTATATCGAATAATAAATTGCCCTGTGGAAACCCCTGTGGATTGAAATGGGGGTCCTCTATGGGCGTAATATCAACAAGCTTCACATCTGGAGTAGCTCTTAGTTGATCAACAAAGCTAATATACTTGCCTCGTAACCAATTATCGGTTCCTGGCACTACCAATACCTTGATACGAGCCGGGCCGCATATTGCCTCCATTATGATAGGTATATTGGACTTTATCCGGCTTTATTTCTTATTACTTTTGACTTGTTTATTAAGCCTTTAAGAAATATTAACTAGGCGAATTTCTTAAACTTTGCCACCCAAATAATAACAAACGTAAAGACCGCAAAGGACACTGAAGCTACTCACTTTATACTTACAATGGCGGGCCTATCATTCAGTAACTATCAAAGGAATTCACACTTGGCTTCAACAGGCCATAAATACGCTAAAACAACATCAACAGGTACTACTATTGTTGGAGTGAAATTTGAGAATGGTGTTGTTATAGCTGCTGATACTAGGTCTACACAAGGAAATATTGTAGCAAATAAGAACTGTGAGAAACTGCATAAGATATCACCTAAGATTTGGTGCGCGGGCGCAGGTACCGCTGCTGATACTGATGCCGTTACGTGGTTGATCGGATCTAGCTTAGAGTTGCATTCCCTTTATACTGATAGGGAACCAAGAGTGGTATCTGCGTTGCAAAAGTTGAAGCAACATCTTTTTAAGTACCAAGGTCATATTGGTGCATATCTAATTGTTGCTGGTATTGATCCTACTGGCCCTCACCTATTTTCGGTTCAAGCCCATGGTTCGACAGATGTCGTCTACTACCAGAGTTTGGGATCTGGATCTCTAGCCGCAATGGCGGTACTTGAAGCGAAATGGAAGAAGGACTTGTCTAGGGAAGAGGCTATTAAGTTGGCTGCAGAAGCTATTGAGGCTGGTATCTGGAACGACTTGGGATCTGGCTCCAATGTCGATTTATGTGTCATGGAAATGGGCAAGGATGCTCAATTGCTAAGAAATTACATCACTCCTAATGTGCGGGAGCCCAAGCAGAACTCTTATAAATTTCAACGTGGTACTACTGCTGTGCTTAAGGAGCTAACTTTGGAAATCTACGATGAACAAGAAGTAGACACTTCCGCTTAGTGTGTGTATAGGAAAAAATGCTAGTGTGATGAATTAATTATATTTAGATTCTTACAGTAATTTAATTGACCAGTCTATATATAATGCAGATGCGGCCCCTTTAAAGCTTTTTCTGCTGCTGAAGTGCTTTAATGGTACCCTCAACGATGGCTCGGTGCTCCGCCTGGTGTACACGCTCCGCATATTGATCCAAGGTTTCAGCTCCTGGAACAATCTCCAGTTCCTTAACGACCAGGGGCTCGCCCTTATCGACTTCTTCAATTACATAATGTACCATACACCCTGCAATTAATGGCTTACTATCATTCTGGCATTTTGTCCATGCCATCTCAATCGCATGCGTGGTGCCATCAAAAGCCCCAGGAAGCGCAGGGTGTAGGTTGATGATAGGGATATCACCAAGTTTCTTTAAAAACGAAGGACCCAAAATAAGCAGCCATCCAGCACATACTACAAGATCTGGCGCATCTCTCAAAATCAATTCTGCAAGCTCTTCTTCAAACCGCACTCTGGCCTGAATACGTGCCTTTTTATCATCCTTAGATATACTCTTTGTATATGAATACAATGAATGTATTGCTGTTGGAATACTATGATTGGAAGCCCGAACAAGCCCATAAGCTTTAACGCTTGAGGAAACCACCTTGACAAGGTCTATTGGCAACGTACCTTGTTCTTTAGCATCGATGAGAGCTTGAAGATTCGAACCGGAACCAGATATCAACACAGTCACTTTTGGAATCCCCATAGTTCAACTTATCTTATATCGAGCAGGACAAACCAACAGTATAGCTACCCAGTGTATTAAAAACTTTTCTAATTGAGCTCCTTTCCAATTTCTTGAATTTCATTAAATCTATAATTATTATTGTAGACTCTGGTTGCAAAAATTTCAACACATAGCAGCAAGCAGAAAGAAAACATCACACACTAAAGCAACTGACATCCATAAACAATAAAGAGTTTCTTCTCACCTAGTGTTTCAGATTTCCAAGCGGACCATATAAAATCACGTGATATCGTTAAGTATCAAATATCACTGTACACGAAACCGTCGTTAAATATATACGCCATTCATTTTTTATGTCTTTTGGACTTAGTATACTGGTACCACCAATAACTTCGCAATTTACTTGAAACTAGGCTAATACAGGTAGAACAAGATATCATATTGACGCTATATAGCGTGGGTGTGCGTTTGATTGAATCTATTAGCAGAAAAGTTTTAATTTAACATAACAATGATGAACACGCCGATAAAACAGGATATACAAAATACCTGCAAAGAGTTAGCTTTATTGCGTGTTCCTGAGCTAAAATCTGTATGCAGGTCGGTTGGTCTTCCTTTATCAGGTCGTAAAGCAGATTTACAACAAAGAGTAAAAGAATATGTGGAGAATTCTCTGAGGCCTGGGCATATCGATCCATTCAGACCGAAAGCTATCCTAGCGCTCGTGCAAAAATCGAAACTAGGTGATGTGTTGCCTACATATGACTCTATATTGCAGTCTTTGAAGACGGGCGCGTTCAAACATCCTGTAGCTACTGGTCATGTACCACCTAGCTCGTTATATTCATATAAGTCTGAAACACAAACGTCCGCAAAGAACGAGAACCCATCGCCACCATCAATACTTAACGGCGCGGATGGAAGTCCTCTGACAAGTGTATTTTACCCCAGTCCGTTTTACACTTTGAAGAGGATGATAACTGGTTCACCGAAGATGGCCAGTAAGTCTCCTGGGAGGGGTACATGTATGTTTACATTTCGCTTAAACGAAGCAGAAAAGAAGCTGCTGCAGGACAGCCCAGATACGCGACTCTATCTATTCTGTGGCGCCATAAGTCATGGTAATAGAGTTCATGTTCAATTTCCACATCCGAATGAGATAAAGTTGAACGATAATTTAATAAAAGATAACGTTCGTGGTTTAAAAAACAAGGTTGGGACAGCTAAGCCTGCGGATTTAACGAAATTTGTGAGACATGATAAGGATAACTATTTGCAGTTGGTATATGCATTTACTAAAGAAGATTATCTTGTATATTTGTACCTTGTGACGTTAAACAGCCCAGAGAAGATACTAGAGGGTATATTGGCACGGCCGAAAATTGTTAGGCCATTTACGCTTGCATATATCAAAAAGATCCTGAGCGAAGATGAAGATGAGGATTTAATTACCACTTCTACAGTATTAACATTGCAATGCCCAATATCTTACGCGAGAATGAAATATCCTGTAAAATCGGTGAATTGTGATCACTTACAATGTTTCGATGCCATGTCTTTTATTCTCTCTCAAATGCAGATTCCTACTTGGCAATGTCCGGTATGTCAGAAATCAGTCAGCATAAATGATTTATCAATTTGCGAGTTTGTTAGTGACATTATTAAGACAGCAGATAAAGATGTAGAGCAAGTGGAGATTCATCGTGATGGAACTTGGATAGCGAAGGAAGAGGATACCGATGAAATGCAACAGAAGAGCTCTGATAGTTCAGAATCCGATCTTAAATTCAAGGTAAACGGAGAAAACGTAGATGAGCTAGTGCTTGATGATGATATTCCAGCTCCTAAAGGTAAAACTTCAACTGAACCCATTGTTATATCACTCGATAGTGACGATGATGAACTACCACTCAACATGGCTGCAGGCAATAACCGTCCTATGTCTAATTTGGTAAATGTTCGTCCTATTTCAATTTCTTCTGAATCCAATAATGGCGCTACAAGGCCTAATTACCCATCTACTACATCTGAACCTCCACAGCCCATCAATATGACTGAAAATAGCCCACGTCTGCCAGGGTCTTATAACGCAAGCATTCAATCGCAGCCACATGCGCAGACAAATAATAATTTAAATGGGACTTATCTCCTTGGTATGGCAAAGAACAAGTCCTCAGTCCAAACATCCGTATCTGGCATTGCGGATCACCCTAATAAGGCAGGAACCTTACCATCTATTTTACAGGAAAACATTAATACACCTACTGATGTTGGGACCACGGTTAGACCCAACGTGAATCTTCAAAATGGTATTTCGAAGACTGTTAGTGGAACTGCTACATCTAGATCTATCTCCTCACTAAATCCTGTTTTACTTTTGCCTAATGGAAGTCACAATTCAGCGACCACAAGCAATGGACTAGTTGCTGTGGACCCAGTAGCATCTAGCAGAAATGCACATGCAACAAATAATACACATACTATGCGAACCGCGATAGCGCCTACACAAGTCCAAGATTCAGGAACTATGGTAAAACCCAATATTCGTCTGAATTTAGAAGAAGATCGATCCATATTATTTGGGGAGGACTCAACGATAGGTGCTAAAAAATTGCCTACGACGAACTTTGTACCAACTAAGTCTAATAATGAAACACCTACAAATTATAAAGAAGAGTCTAATACGACTATGTATGCAGAATCAGAATCGGATAGTGGAAAGGTCAGCGATATGCCATTCAACAAAATAGGTGCTTTCAAAAGCCGGGATAATGTCATAGATAATCATTCGAGGGAACAGGCTAATGATGGCAGCGCAGAAAGCATTACAAGCAAAAGCGATGGTAAACTATCTACAACTTCCTCAGTGATTGATAGAAGATTGCCAAAGGTTCCACAAGGGGCTGATTCCATTGCAGGAGGATGGAAGACACTACCTTCGCCGCCTTCGTGGGTTACTTACGCTGAAAAGACACATACAGAATTTGAAAAAGAAAACCCTACAGTTAAGCTAAGCGGCATTTCACATTATAACCCACAGAATAATAACTCACGTCATCCAAAGCCACCGGTTTCGCCATTCATCCCAAAAAAGTATAGCAGTATTATTCCCAAAAAGCGTGTAATATCTAATGCCGAACCTACGACAAACTTTGACAGGGTGAATGCGGCCGTTGGCAATCCTCAAAACCAAACAGGCCCCAACTAAGCTTTCAGATCCATACCGATACAGTTGAAGATAGTAACATAAAACAACCTTCTTCTTTAACTATCGAATGAAATCTTAGTCAAGGCTGCCTTCTCCTAATTGTAACAGTACCTTCCACCGCATATTCGCATAATATGTAATGTTGCCCCATACGGGCCAATCATTATTCAATACTTAGATCAAAATCACGAATTTAATGTCACGGATTATGAATAATTATTTGTATTCCATCTATATACATCTTTCCTACTGGCTGATGAGCGTTTAAGAAATGAACGGGATACCCACACTAACGACCTTCTTATAGTTATGGTATTCTTTACCGAAGAACTTTATTAGGAACCGCTCTTCATACTCAATTCTCTCGTTAAAAAACCTCCATAGTACAACGATATAAAGTAATAGTGATATCGGATTCAATAAAAGCAACTGCGTACCTATCGCCCACCAAAAGTAACCGCAGTACGCTGGATGCCGTGACCAAGAGTATATCCCATTTTTAACCAATATGTGGTCTTTATTTTTTCGAGTCTTCACAATATGCGAGAAAGACTGACCAGCTGTTATCATTGCGTTGGTCCTAACGTATTGCCCAAATATTATACATATTAATCCCAATACCACAGCCCAGCGATGGAAACTACTAGCCCAAGTGGACTTCCATCCAGGCCAAAAATAGGATTCCAAAAATACCTCACACATAGCAAACGTATGAGCAAGGAAATATGAGCTTCCATTCCTAATTAAGAACGAGTTAGCATGGACCTTTCCAGGGTTGAACTTTGCAGTCACATAGTATTCCAAGAAATGGAAAGTTGCTAGTGAACCCACATAAATTGCAAAGTTCCTAAATCTCAAGTAAGGAACAATAGCAAATGAGAGCCCTAACAAAGCGCCCAATGCAAAGGAAGTTATTGAAATTTCATCTAAGGGATTTTTAACAATGTTAGGGTATGCTTTCCCATCAATTATAATAGGAAGTTCCTCACCTTCCTCAGATTCCATAATCTATCTTGAAGAAACCCAAAAGAAAGGTTGCAAATCCTTATTTACAGGTAGTCACGGTTAGGAAATGATTCATTATATTCAATAATTCATGCTTTAAGAAAATTCATTGTTATTTTAAATAAATCTTAGTCGTACCGGCTCATTATCATAGAGCACGAACCTGTAGATCACGAACCTGTAAATCACTTTAAAGTATAACCACTATTTGGCTCTGAAGTTCAACTTAAGTTAAAATCTTGGAAAATGAATGCAATAGGATCTATCAAGGACTTATAGCCATTGATAGCACCTGTTTTGTTTTGTTGTTTTTTTCTTTACCTCGAACACCTTGTTTCATTATGCAATGTATAGCATTTCAAGCTGCAAATCTTATCCTTGCATCTGACGCAACTTGAAATGCCTTTATACCCTCCGCAAATGGAGCACACCGTAATTACCGGCAACACCTTTAGGAACTTCTTATTGTAGACATTATTGTATATGATACTTCTGTTAAGATTATCAAGAGCATCCAGGTAACTGCTCAGTTGCCTCCGTGAAGATAGAGTTTTTTTTAGCGCAATGATACGGTTTGTATTCTTTCGTTTTGGAACTGGCGGTCTGGTACATCGATACATGTGCTGCATGTTTTTAGGTAGTTCAAACTTGGTCCTTCTGTTAACAGACGAAGTCTGGCCTGCAGCAGAACTCCCGGATATTCCACTACTCGCTTCATCAATTCGGTCTTTATGCACTCCTGTAATGACACTCATGAGGTGCGGCACACCTCTAATTTCAGAGAAGTTTTCTGTATCTAATTCCATGAACCGTTTATTCGATTTCAATAGTTCCGCCTGCGAATACCGATCCAGCCCCCCTGCAAGATGATTTTTATCGGAATTACCGTTGCCATTTGATTCGTTTTGGTTGTAGATTTTGTTTTCTAGATCTGTTAAAGAGTAGTTAATGCGTTTGCTTGATCTATTAGAGCTATTTGAGGCTGATTGTTTGCCAATACGACTTCTTGTTGCACTTAGTGCGTTTACACTGCTGAAGTACACATTTGGTTGATATGTTCTCCAATTAATTTCCTCTACGAATCCCATACTCTCAACACAGCGTTCTCTAACCTCCAAGTAAAGCTCTTGTATGTGCGCTTTGTCAGATGAGCAGTGCTTATTAAATTTAAACGCGCTTTTTCAATTTCATGTTTTGAAAAGTTGACGATGCGGAGCGAGAAAGCTCTGGTTTAGAACTGGACATCAATAATAACAACAGATCATGGAATATACATGCTGGCTTTGAATTACAAATCTCTAGGTCCTCTAAGGATTCAATAGAATATTTGGATACTGTAATATACTTGGAGGAAGTAGCTGAAACTTCAGCTGGGGTTTTCTCCAGGGCTCTGTGGCTCGAACACTGCGCAATGCCCAGGACTACCTGGGATAGATTTGAGTGAGGATTTTAATTAATTGCAGTTTATTGAGCTACTAAATATGTGGCTACTTCGTGAAAAAATTGATTCAAGCTATAGACATAAAGATCATTTAATTCTCATTTACATTTTTGATTTGCTGCTCTTACTTAACAGCTCAAACATCTCATTGGCTGCTTCCGTTAAGTAATAGTGAAGTTCGTGTGCACTATACCCAGATTTCCCTGGACGTGTGGCTATATTAATCTGGAGGAAGTCGTTATTTATCATGTATGCAAGCCCATAACCGTTGTCCCAGACTTGAGACCAGCCGTAGCCTTCGAAATATTCTGACGACAATTGACTAGTTGATACTAACCATGTGGAAGAATATTTAAACAACGGATCTTTGAATAGGGCAGGTGGTTCTTCGCCTTCCCTTAACATGTTCTTCATTCCGAAAAAGTGACGGTCGACCCCTTGACCTTCACATGCCATATTCATATATTTTGAGTGAGCATCTGAAGATTCACGCAAGGCCTGGACTTTTTCAGCAATTGAGGTGTGTGGGGATTGCCAAGTTTTAACAAATTTTGCAGAACTAACGCTAACAGACCGGCCTGTTTCGGTTCTGCCCTTAAAGTACTTTCTCGTTGAAGCTGCTTCATACGTTGGAAGTTGTCTGCCGATGTACTTGTAGATCGCCAATTGGATGATCTGCTGGAGGTAACTATTTGGAGACATACCGAACGACTTAATGGCCTTCTTTCCGTACCTATTATAGTTCCAGACGCGGATCTCGTGGTCATAAACGGTTTTATCAAAAGTGGCCTTTGCTGCCTTTATTGTGTCCTGGATAGCTGGCGTCAATATAAATGGCAGGTGCTGAGGAGTGTATGAGGAAGCGCCATGCCCTCTTACGGAAGCTACAAACTCAGTAGGATCGAGCTTGCGCAGCTCAGTACACAAATAGTGGTTTAGGAACAAGTTTGGAGTACCATCTGATTTCGAATGCTCGGCGAGGTAACCGCTAGCACCGTTTCCGCAGACAAAAAATTGCATTGTCTTATCGTGGTATCTGTTGATCCCATCCCCGTGCCAATAGTTCCTTGCCTTCTCTTCCAAAGTTATCGGCTTTTTGTCCACATCTAGAGCCAACAGGAACGCGGACTTCTGGATAGTTTCTAAAGAGTCGCGTGTGACATAGTCTGTTTCCAACTGCTTATAAACTTGATACCATTGGTCTCGAGGAAGCGTCGTCAATACGCCTACTCCTGTGTTAGTATTCTCTCTTAGATGATGGGATAGCTGGTTCACAATGGCATAAAGCTGATGCCAGATTTCCCCCGCAGATAAAGGCTGACCAGATTCGTCATGCGTGAAAACCTTATAGAAGTTTCCGTGGTAGGCAACCGTGATGAAGTTATTTTCATAGATGGAGTAGAAGACATTTCCGTCACCCTTCTCACCTGGAACACGCGAAGAATTGAAAATCAACTGGAAACTGTTCATACAATATGGCTCCCCCTTGCGCATCTCAACTGGCAAATTTTCAGCCTTAATATGTTCCAAGAACCGAATAACCGTAGTAATGATCGCCGTTGCCTTCAAAAGGTAATCACTTTCAATCTCCCCATGAGAGAGAGGCAGCGCCTTGTGACCAAAAAAATAAGAACTAAATGGAACTATGGGCTCGTTCCAATCCAAGTACATCTGTCTGTCCCAGAACTCCCCCATCCAGTTCCTTCTGCCTTGAGCAAATTCCAGCAGCCGGCCATGGAGCTCCATGCCCTTGTTGTTAAGGAAGTCAGAGCATAGATATTTTTGATGCTCATACTCTTCCTTAGTCTCACAGAAAGGAGCAATAGACGCCAAGTACTTATTCAATGTAGAATTCAAATCTGGGACTGGCAGTGAGGGTAATTCTCCCTGCTTAGAAAATGTCTCCCCCTTATAGTTTGCCATCTTATTTTGATAGTAACTGTTGCTGTGCTTAGCAAGGTATACTTCACCATTCTGAGTCTCATTTTGGAACACTTTCAAAGAACTCATCATCCTTCTTACTCCTAGGCTTGATGCTCTGGAATTAAACATAGATGCTCTTTATCCTACCAAATAACAATGAACTTCACGTTTTAAGTAATAAGATATTTAAAGTTGCTAGAATTTAAATATTAAACCCAAGAGGAATTAATATGTCTTAAGTGCTAATAAGTAAGCTACTTATAACCGGTAACACATGATGGCAGGCTTAATGGTCATTAACAAATAAGTCTCCAAAAACAAAGATAATGTTGTATGTTAATTAATTTCAGGTGATAATCTCCGACCGATATTGCCAACCTATCCCCGAATAAAGATAGTTTCCGCTGATTGTGGGGAAAGAATTGCGTAGCATTTTAAAGTAGTAACTTAGTCGCTTGTAGGTGTATAAAACAGTTACCTCGGCATTAATTGTGTGCTCAGGCATGAGTTTCTATGAGACCTTTAATTGCTGAAGCGTTACCTCCTCTGATTCTGGCAACTTCCTTACCTTTCTTAAAAAAAACTACCGTAGGCATCGCGGATATTTCGTGTTGCGATGCTATGGAGCGGTGCTGATCGACATCGACCTTGTAGAAGTCGGCAGTAGTGTATTGTGCAGCGTACTGCTCCAGTATTGGGGCTAGCATTTTGCATGGTCCGCACCATGTGGCATAAAAGTCTACTACGACGAGGCGGCTGGAAGCAATTGCCGAGGAGAAATGGGAGGAGGAGGTGATTTCCTGGACACCCTTACTTGCAGGGTTGCGAGAATGGAAGAAGATGCTGCGAGGTGGAGGGACGGGTTTTCCGTCGTGGAGGCGGCGGCCCTCGCCTTTGAAGCTGCTGGCGTTGGCAGTAGACTTTGGTTTAGCCCTGGCGCCAGCTGAATTCGCTCCTCTGCGGACAGAGGAAGACTTGTTCTCGTACCCCAAGAGCCTCATTATCAAGGTCCTGCCCCTGAAGTGGGTTGTAGTTGCTGTAGGAAAGCCATAGTTTCTTTCTCCATTAATGAGACCATAAAGGGGCCCAAGAGTCATCGTGTCGAGGCAGCAGTATATATATGCTGCTACGTAGCCAAAGACCGTAATCACTACCTCTGTAACCGATCCGTTGAGTGAGTATACAAACAGGTTGATTAGGGGCAGGTACTTCGCCTGTAAGTTCAGAACGACGTAGTTTACCATTGTATTGCTGTTCGCCATAGACCACATGAAGAGAAGAATGCCCGCAAACGCGGGAAACAGCGTGTAAACCGCCAGGTGGTAGTAAGATACACAAATAGCGGTGAGGATAGATGTCACAGTCATCGTGAACCCAAGGAAAAACACATAATCCAGAACTTCGCCTCCGAAGTACTCTATTTCCAAACTATTCGAGTTCCGATATATCTGATATAACATGATGAACCCCTGCATCGTGTTGTAATTAAATGCAATGAATAACCCAAACAGCTTCCAGAACTGATAGTCATGCGTCCTATAGTACCAAGATACCGTCAATACTCTTAGAATCTTGAAATCCGCATGCACATTGACACACCATAGCAGTAATAGACAAAGAATACCCTTAGTTACAGTAGGGATATCTCTTAAAACTTGCATCAAGCCACCGCTACTTTGAGTGGTAACTGTCATTGGTACAATTCAAAGCGACCGCTAAACTCTATCTATTTTCGAATTCGATCGATTTCCAGGGGCTAATAGATAAATAACAACATACATTAAGAGCTCTACTTAAATTTTTTGGTGTACTAGTACTGAAAATTACATTATACGAAAGGTTGGTAGGCAGGCTAGAGTTCTTACTGGGCCTGACTATCCTATTCGATATAAATCTGCCGGCGTTACGAAATATATAAGCTTGCGTGACTAGTTGTTTATTTTATGCTGACTCTCTTTGTTCATCTGGACAGTCTAGCATTATAATTAGTCTTTTTCTCTCATCTACTTGAAAATTTTCCAATGAGCCAGACAAGATTCCAACACAGAAACACAACCTCATCTTAAGTCAAGGTTATCATTAGGTGTTAATGGGGTTGAGATTAAAATAGGCATTTAGTTAAAATCAGAATGGTTAGAACTAACAGGGAAATTTTATCCGGTGGAAAACAGTATAAACAAAAGGTCTCTAAACAGCATGGTACAACTGAGGTGAACTTCGATAAAGACTCACGTTTGGAGTTCTTAAATGGGTTCCATAAGCGGAAGGTAGCGAGGAAGAAGAAGGCACAAGAGTTTGCTAAAGAGCAGGAGAGGTTGATGAGGCTTGAGGAGAGAAAGAAGATCAGAGAAAGCAGAAAAGCTGAGATGGCGGAACAACTAAAGAAGCTGAAAGAGTCTATGCTAGCTGTTGGGGATCTCGAGGACGACAATAAGAATAATGAAAATGAGGATGATGAGACTCGAGATTCTGACGTTGAGTCCTGGCACGGGTTCTCAGACGAAGAGGACGATGGAGAAACATCGATAAAGCCAATATTGAAGAAGCACCGGGAAGTATACGAGAATGATGCCACGGTTTACATTGAGCCTATGGAGCCAAACGATAACTTTACGTTCTTGAAGCATTATAACGTTAGTTTGGAAAAGTCTGAGAAGGTACTTGAAGAGAGCATTAATAGAGCCAAGAAATACGCGAAATTCCTAGGAATGGAAGAGAAGTATTCTAAGCCAAAGAAGAGAAGATCAAGGCGCTGAGAAGAGGGAATTGAGAATAAGAGAAGATAAATGCATCATGCTTTAGGGATGCTGTGCCAATAGTACATAGAACAAAAAAGATACTTACCATTATAACTTTATTCCCTTACTGAACCAGAAATGTATTCAGCTTCGATCTTAAAAAAGGTCCAAATCCACCTGCGGAGAAGCTCTGCAACGTAGATCGAGAGCTGGCGATATTCTCCTTTAAATACAGGGGTGTTTAACATTAGAGTCCAGAGCCAGGTGAATCTGATGAAGAAGTCAATTATGATTGCCGCGTAGTAGGTTCTGTTGTGGAAGAGCTTTTTGCTCCGCAGGATATCATCTGCTTCCAAGCTGCGAGGGTTGAAATCCATCAGTCCTAATTTCCAGTCAACTGTCACGTCCCACCAGAAACTGTAACAACTGTTGATGAGCATGAACCAATACATGCTCTTGTCGGGAAGATAGCTGGGGTAAACCCTGGAGATAGCAACGCAGACGTCTATCGGGAAGTGCGATAAGTACTTGATGGCATTAAAGAGGTTTATTCTGGATGGATGTGACTGCTGCTTTTCACGGTGATGTTCGCGCATAGACTGCACAAACCTAATGAAGAACGGCATTGCTCCTATAATGAGATCAATATGTAGCACCATACTCGCATGGTTTACCGCGGTCTTCATGCTGCTGTCGATTGGGTCCTGAATAAAATGCAGTGTATAAAGACAAAAATCCATCATCGGTTTGCTGTATGAGGTCATTGTATCTGAAAGCAAAATGTAGTTGATGCGTAGCGGGCCAGGCTCTATATCTCCCTTAAATAATGACCGTCCTAAACAGCGGCGAAGTAGCCTAGAACTGTGTGTAATTATTATTATTATCAGGGCAACTTCAAGTAGTGGGGAAACATTGACCAGAAACGTCAACCATCTTGGCAGCGATGTATCGCTGCTTCTGACCTTGTACAGGAAGAATGATACAACGATGTGCCACGGTAAGATGATTTTTGTAACTCTTCGAACGCAGGCCCTAGTAGCCTGATACATCTGAAGCCCTGTCGGATGAGGTTTAATATCATATGGGTGGTTAAACAAAACGACATGCGATAGGTTCATAATGCGCGACAGAATTAGAAGCTCATATTGCCATAACCAAAGACCTAACAGCAGCAATAGCACGAAATGCTGCGGGATTGATATGATGGCAAGGCTTAAGCCAGTCAGGAGTCTGATTGGCTCTTCTGAAGACATATAAGGCTACCTAAACTGGTGGTTATATGCGTTTATGTTTTGTATTAGTTCAAATAACTTTTACTATTTTTCAGTCAACCGTGGCCTCGCAATTCTCTAACGTAAACGTTAAATATGCTTAAGTTACAAAAACGCAAGAATGCTCTGCTTCAATCAGTACTGTTTATTCATATTTATAATCTTGCGTTGGCACGGAATACCCGTTTACAAGTACTCAACATGTCAACAATTCATGATTAGCATGGAATTCTATGAAGTTTGGTCATCCTATTAAAGCAAAACAAGATTTTATTACAAATGTAGTTTTGAACGTTACTAATAAAAGCATTACAATGGAATATTTTAAAGATCAGAATTTTCAGTGTGTTTGGCTATTGAAGTCGAATCGGTCATGCTTACGAAGTCCGTTTGGGGCGACAGCAGTCATCATTTCAAAATATCTTCCATATGAGTAAAGCTTATTTGTAACATCCAGGCAAATACCTATTCACCTAAAACGACAAGTTACGAGCATTTAAAGCTCTTCTTATTCTGGTATGCGAATAACAATGTTGTTCTTACATTGGAAGATTTTTTTCCAAAGAGGTTAAATCAGCTCTCCTTTTATAGTTTTCGGAATTTGCGTACAATGTTGAAAATTGTGAAGTCGTTATAGGGCATAAAGATGAACACTTAGAGGACCTTAACTACTAATAGAAACAGCCTGAAATAGAGAATGGAGACACTGGAAGCCTAGACTTGTTATATAATTTAAAATAGATTGTCAGATACTGTAATTGCCCGTTTCGCCAGACAAAAAGATCGATTTCGGTGCTTGGTAATCTTGAATACTAAGTAGCATGAAGTGCCTTCACGAACTAACATAAGCAAGCAACAGCAGCAGGGGCTAGTGGCTAGACATAAGCTCACTCCTGTGCGTTGTGTTAGCGTTTAGGAATCGTCGATGAGATGCACATTCGTATTCAGTGAGCTGGAAAATTTTTAGGATCTTGGCTACAATTGGCTGGAAGAAAGCTTTAGATTGCGCTGAGAAAAGTGTCAAAGAGCTAGGAATAACCAACGGTGAGGCTACTCAGATATTATTCAAGGCTTTCGGAAGGATGCTAATGGCTAATTACATGAGATGCAGCCTTACTCTTCGGAGTATAGGTTTAAGATCTCAGTTTAGGCTGTTTTCATCTTCAATATCGTCAAGAAAGGAAGTAGCTGAGAATCAGAATGTGCAAAGTATTAATGCAGTTACAGCTCGTATGCTGAAGATTGTTCCTGACACGTCTGATATGGTTACTCTGGAAAAGCAAGATGAACTGATCAGAAGAAAACGTAAGCTTGCGAAGGATTTAA
This sequence comes from Eremothecium sinecaudum, assembly GCF_001548555.1. NCBI lineage: Eukaryota > Fungi > Ascomycota > Saccharomycetes > Saccharomycetales > Saccharomycetaceae > Eremothecium > Eremothecium sinecaudum. Next base: position 96,945 of record NC_030899.1, on the reverse strand, counting down.
CGAAGATGAAGAAGATGAAACCAGTTTCCCCTGGTCTTAGATGGTACCGTGCACCAATTTATCCATATCTACACAAGGGCAAGCCAGTTCGTAAATTGACTGTTGCAAAGAGAGGTACTGGTGGTAGAAATAATACAGGTAAGATTACTGTTAGGCATAGAGGTGGTGGTCACAAGAGAAGAATTCGTCTAGTTGATTTCTACCGTAAAGATGTAGGCCCGCATACTGTTCAAAGAATTGAATATGATCCTGGTAGAACGGCCCATATTGCATTGCTGAAAAATAACAGTACCGAAAAGCTCAGTTATATTTTAGCGTGTGAAGGTTTAAGGGAAGGTGACGTTGTGGAGTCGTTTAGAAACGGTATATCTAAGGAACTCATGGAAGAAATGGGTGGAAAAATCGACTCTGCTATGCTTTCTGTTCGAACCTCCCAAAAAGGTAACTGTTTGCCAATTTCCATGATTCCTATCGGTTCTATTATTCACAACATCGGAGTAGTTCCAAATGGTCCCGGAAAGTTCTGTCGTTCTGCAGGTGCATATGGCCGCTTGTTGTCCAAGATTCCTGAAAAGAAGAGGGCTATTGTGCGTCTGCAGAGTGGTGAAGAAAGATATGTGTCGTTGGAAGCATGCGCAACTCTCGGAATTGTATCAAATATTGACCACCAGAATTCATCGCTAGGTAAAGCGGGTAGATCTAGATGGAGAGGCATTAGGCCATCAGTTAGAGGTGTTGCAATGAACAAATGTGACCATCCTCATGGTGGTGGTAGAGGTAAGTCTAAATCCAACAAGCTTTCTATGTCCCCATGGGGTCAATTGGCTAAGGGTTACAAGACTAGAAGAGGAAAGAACCAGAATAGAATGAAGGTAAGAGACAGACCAAGAGGTAAACGGAAATCGAAATGATTGAATCTAAGAATTCTTAACTTTAAGAATAGCTTGGGTTTTCTTTACCATACTAAACTTGTACATATATTATAGTAATAAAATTTGGTTTCTTGAATTAAAAAGATTCTCAATGCTGCTTCTAATAATGCCTTTAATTTTTTAGTGAATCATTTCGTAAGCTTATTCAACGTTTCGTTGGGTTGATTTAGTAACTAATTCGTTAACCAAACAGTTCAAAGTCATGGATTTACTATAGGGTGGCGGAAGCTCATTCAATCTCCGAAAGATTGTCTTCGGTCTTTGTTGGTACCGAAGATTAGTCTGCAGCTGCTGAGGGGTAAACCTTGATTCCATCATTATCTACTTCAAAATTGAAAACATCTGGGCCCTCCATTTCAGACACTTTCTTCAGGAACAAAATTCATGGAGCTCAAATCTTGGGCTTCAGGAAGCTGAAATATGCCTTGTCTATGTAGTGGGATGGATGCTGCTGCGACTATACCCAAAATGATTAGTAACTTCATGATATCTGTTTCGACAGTCATTTAACGATTTTCAACGATAGAAATCTCATCAGTATTACTATGATGTTGCATATTAGACATTTATATTTATATTAGTTTAAGTCATATGCGACTCATGGTTTGATCGCGTTAATCGCGTCAAGAACACAACAATAAATGACTTGTAATGATCACGAAGACTAGTTGCATTAAACAAAGAGGATATGAGAATGACTTTAACTTCGGAGTAGTTCATTCCGAGATATGTTGATATCAAAAAATCACATCGTCTTCCTCAGCTGTCACTAAGTCCTGGCTACTAGATATGGTGCTGGCATCTGTATCAAATTGCTCGTTTACTGTGGTGGGTTCAGCAGCTTTTTTCTGCTTCATCTCCTGGAACTTCTTCAAACGATAAAACTCCTCCCTATCTAATTCATCAAGTTCCGAGTTGATGTACGCGATTGTGTTCTCGGTCCTAGGAATGATAACATGTTCGATTGCGTTCACTCTGCGATTCGTTACCTTAATGACTTCATCTAAAATAATAAATGCCGTTTGAAGAGACGCTAGTTGAACAAGCGACTCGACAACTTTAGTATAGACATTTTTTGCACGGTTAACCTGCTGTCCACCTCTACCCAACCCGGTTAATTTGAAGTCATTGATTCCAGAATCAATAGACGACTCGAATTGAGGTAAATAGACACCACTGACGTTTTCCTGGCGAGCACCCACCTTAAATCTAGCATTAGATACACTTTCCTGTACCTGATAAGCAATGTTTTCCCCTATAGCGTAAGTAACTTCGGCCAATGAGAAAGATGCCGTTTGCATTACAGTTCCCATTCTATGTTTAGATTCATTAATTCTATTTGTAATATCCCTAAATCTTTTAGTAAGAGCTTCTGACTTTCTTTTCAATAAAGAATGACCTTGGTTGGCACCTTTCAACTTAGATTTCATCAACCCTAGGGTCATACGTGTGGGAAACACCTGTTCTCTGTTTGTAGACATTATATTTTTAATATGGAACTTAACCGACCACCACTATAAAACAATTGGTAAACCAGACCACTTATAATACTGAATGAAGCACTATTGGGTGGATGTAAATGGTAGGAGCCAGTATAATATAAATGAACGTGAATGTTGTCCCTTTAGTTACGTTCTCAGGAAAAGCTGGAAACTTATGTCTTCGTAAGTCATGACTTGTAAAGTTTACCATCTCATCACTCTAAGCTATACTAAAACGTACGAAAGTAGGCATTTTAAGGGTCATATGAGATTATGGATACTTATGTTAAAGATCAGGACCTGGCGTGTGAGTATTCCGTTCTTCAAGAGCCTAATAACGCTGTAAATTGGTCGAAATACATAGCTTCTAAGCGTGATAACCCAATTGCACTATCATGGATATACGAAAGGTGTTTGACTGAAATACCAGATAACTGGGATATATGGAACGAATACTTAAAGCTGAGAATATCTTATTTGAATTCTGCAAATGCCGTTGCATATCATGAAGAATATGAGAAAGTTAACGGTTTGTTCAGGAAATGCTTGGTTCATTGCAACAAAGTACCCCAAGTCTGGACAGCCTTCTTGGAATTTTGCATCCTGCAGGGGGACTTAAAGCTTTTAAGAGAGGTTTTACATGACGCATTGCGTACACTTTCTTTAGAGTTCCATTCTGTTGTATGGGAACCTGTTATAGACTATATTGACAAGACGGTGTTGCCCGAAGAATTCAGTCAGCCAGATGAAGGTAATGAGCTGTCGGAGCTTTTAAGAAGAGGATTGTTCGGATTAGAAGACCTTAAGGATGATAACAAGGACATATGGTCTTCTTATATGATTTCACGATACGCCCAGATTTCCGATGATATAGATCGGTTACTGCCCATACTTAAAAGAACCAACGACCAACGAGTAATATCGGAAGTATACGATAAACGTGTATTTTTAAAAGGTTTTGAGAAAAATGCAATAAATTTGCATGATAAATACCTGACTTATATTACCTCATTGGACTATACTGGGCAAACGACGAAGCTTATTGCGGTTATTGAACGTTGTTCTGCACTGTTTCCGGAGCAAGCATCTCAATTGGATGTCGCATTATCAAAACACTATGTTAGAATAGGAGAACTAGAGAAAGCTACAAAGTTTCTGGCTGATAAGCTTTGCGCTACTGTAACGAGCAAGGACTTTTCTGTAATATATGATTTTTTGGTGTTACTAGAAGAGAACGTACTGGAAGTAATTTTAGAGCACCTCAAGGAAAACCCAGACGAAGAGGAGAAGTGGGCGGAAAAACTTAATGACCATAGCACATCTTTGGAGGATTTAATTAGCAGACACCCGATTTTATTGAATGATTTACACTTGCGACAAACACCTAATGAAATTCAGCATTGGATGGACCGGGTGAGCCTCTTTCCAAACCTTGCGGACAAGGCAGGAGTGTATGCTGATGCCATTAGAACCCTTGATCCCAGTAAGCAGCGGGTTCCGGGTGAGCTGGGCAAACTGTGGGCTAATTATGCCCATCTATATGCGGACAATAATGATTACACTACTGCCAAAGAGATATTTGATAAAGCATTGAATGTAGGGTTTAGGTTCCTATCCGATGTTGAAGTTATATGGAGTAAGTGGATAAGTTTAGAAATCATTAAAGTCGGTCTTAACAGCGCAATTAGAACCTTAAAACAAGTACTAGATATTCCTCCCAACGCGGCAATGCTTGAGGAAGATTATGAATCTAAGAAAAACATACCCGCCCAGACTATTGTGTTTAAGTCGTTTCAGTTATGGTCCTTATTACTTGATCTTTTGAAAGACGTTAAGGACCATTACAAGAACTATTTTGAAGATATCCAGGAAGCATACGAAAATATGTTTAAACTAAAGATTGCAACACCTGCTATATTAATTGATTATGCACATACTTTAAAAGAATATGGAAAAGTTCGTGAATCGTTTTCGGTTTATGAAAGAGCTATAGAGACCTTCCCTTCAGAGGCCGCATTTGAGATTTGGAATATATACCTTGCAGAAGCAATGGAAAGCTCCTTGTCTAAAGAAGAAATTCGAGACTTATTTGAGAGAGCACTGAAACTAGCCGACGATGGGTTGGATTGCAAAGCATTTTTTCTCCTTTACAGTAAATTTGAAAAGAACAATGGCATGGCGAAGCGATCTGTGGATATTTTGCATCTTGGTTGCCAAAAAACGAAACAGTTAGAAAGTAAATGCTCACTTTGGAAGATTTGTTTAATAACATGTCGAGAAAACCTTGGGGACATAAATTCCAGGTATTTGTATGAGGAATGCATCCAGGCGCTTCCTAATTCGAAGTGCACCAACTTCGTCCTAGATTTTGCTAAAATGGAAGAATCGCTGGAAGAATACGCCCGTGTGCGAAGCATTCTTACTTTTGGCGCTAAACTTTTACACCCCACGAACAACGTGGCATTGTGGGAATATTGGGAAGAATTTGAGTTAAATAATGGCAATAAAGAGACCTACAAAGACATGTTAAAGTTGAAGAGAGAGCTAAATGAGACCTTCCGAATAGATACCGAGAAAGTTTCGAAACAAGATGGAGGCATAGCCTTTGAAGCATCGAATGTTATTGGAGGTGCTTCAAGCAATGAAAATAAGACCAATCCAGATCAAATATTGTAAAATAATTGTAAAAGAACATTATCTGTATAACAATATGTGAATTAAACAATTCACAAAAGTACAAATTATTTCTTGATCCATTCAGTTGTGCTCATTTGTGACAATCTGCTCAACGCCCTTGCAAAAGCAAATCTTTCTTCGTCCAAAGAAAACATAGCAGATTTCTTTGCGATTTCTTTTGAAAAGCCATGTTCTGATACTAACGACTTAACTTTGTCATCAATTGTGTCATTCTCAATGACCTTATTTGGTTCTTTGTTTTTCAGCTGGTAATCGTTTAATATATCTTCCGGTTCCACAAATAATGAGGTGAAATCTGCAGCTGCAGTTGATGCTAGTTTTCCGTTATTATTATACAGAGCATCAAGAAAAGTAATAAATCTTCTCACTTCGTCACGCACATAGATGGTTAGATATGGAATATCTGTCACAATAAAAGCCTTGTATGAATTAGCTAACGTTAAGTAGTCCCCGGCCGCCAGAGGTGTACCACACAATTCTTTAAACGTAAACTGAGCAACGTGTCCAGGAACACTTTTTGGAACTACAAGCTCCCTGCCCCAGATGTTAAAGACACAATTGTGAATTGTCTTCCGAGGTTCTGGCTTTGCTGTGGGATTATCAGATTCTAGTTGAGCAAAATAATTGTACCATTGTGTAACATGTTCTTCTCGTTTGTTCTTAAATTCCTCAGAGCGGTACAGCTGACCTGGCTCTGGGTAACAATAAACTTGGCTCTTAGGTCTAGGAATTTTACGGTAATCAGTAGGAGAATTTAAGAATACAACTTCAGTTCTTTCCTTTAGAAGCTTGATGCAGGGAATAAATGAGTCTCTTTGAACGCCATTTAAATATAGGTCATCTGGCTGTCTGTTACTGGTGGCAAATAAAACAACACCAAATTCGTTGGACAGCAAATATGCAAGTAGTCTCCGTAACAGCATTGCATCAGCAACATCTGTCACTTGAAACTCATCAAAACACAGCACTCTCCACTGCATTGCAATTTCGGCAGCTAACAATGGGATCGCGTCGATCTGCTTGCCCTTCGCTTCACCTAGGGCATCCAAGTTCTGCTCTTTGACTATTTCATGCCGACGTTTATGAACGTATTGCATAAATTGATGCAGGTGAATTCTTTTCTTCGAGAGGTGAGAGGGAACAGTGCTATAGAACAGATCCATCAGCATTGTTTTACCGCACCCCACATCACCGTACAAGTATATCCCCTTCGCTACTGCGTCATATGCAAGCGGCTTCGACCGCCGGAACAACTTCCTTAGTATGCTACCCCGCCACCCCACTTGATCCAGTGGATTTTGTCGCCTAACCTCAGGCGGGTTGTATTTACGCAATGATTCATGTAGGTAAGACAACGAATTAATCACTCTTCGCTGATAGGGGTCATCTCTTAAATCACCAATCTGCACCAGTCTTTGATACTCTTTTATAGGAGTGATGACAGCCTTCGATTTGAAGCGCACCGTTTGTAGCTGGTATGGGGTACTAATTACAAGCAGATTATTGAGTGGTAATCGCTTGAAGACCTTATTAATATGTCCAACTCGGTTCATAATTTCACGAAAAATAGGCCAGGAGCCACGCTAAATATATAATAGCTCTCTACAACCCGTCAGAGCTACCGAACACTTTTAATTGATTATTAGAGCTAAAATATAAATACTCGAGTGGTGACAGAGGATGACAAACAGTGTATATAGATAGCAGTTCGAGCTTATTCCATACTATGACTGCGCCCCATACATTCTTGGCGTTTGACATCCGTACATTTCTGCCCCATCCATCTGTACATCCGCTTCTGTTTTTAAAATCTGGAGGTCCGGAAAGCCTACCACGCACGAGCGGATGGTCGTACATAATGCTTCAACATAGTGATCCAGACCTAGCAAGGTGGAATTCGCACCTCCAGCATAGTAAACGTTTTCTAGCCGTATCGACTTGTTACCAGCATCGGTTTGGGAAGAGACACCTTTCATAAAATATCAAGATAGAGCAAGATGGAAAACGACAAGGGTCAACTAGTATGTTAATGGTGTTTATCTGGCGTTGCCACTGGTGCATATGTGTTTTTGAAGATGATATGATGTAGTGGTATATTGATTAATGGTCAAAGATTTGAGGCTTGAAATTTTAAAAACTTTACAATGATACATGAGTGCCAATGTTATACCCAAATGGTTTAAGGATCCATACTAACATCTGTTTTAGGTGGAACTATACGTTCCAAGAAAGTGTTCTGCTACCAACAGAATTATCAAGGCCAAGGACCATGCTTCCGTCCAAATCAACATCGCCAAGGTTGATGAAGATGGTCGCGCTATTCCAGGTGAATACATCACTTACGCTTTGTCCGGTTACGTCAGAGCTAGAGGTGAGGCTGATGACTCCTTGAATAGACTAGCTCAAAACGACGGTTTGTTGTCTAACGTCTGGAGCTACTCCCGTTAGAACAGGTAGGCATTTATAGCTTCTGTTTAATATATTATTAGTATACTAGTCGTTTTACAAACGTATTTGCTCTTTTATGCTTGTGAATGTGGGGAGTAACTATTTCCTTACATAGTGATAACGGCGCGCGGCCGTGTTTCATGTCACGAACATTAAGTAGGGGGGGGTCACTCTGGTTAACAGCGCCAGAAACAACAACTTTACGGTTCTGGATATACATTTAGAGATCAATTTAAGCAAGATATGGTGGTGGGTGTAGCTACGCTATTATATTCCATCGATTACGTGCCCGGTGCCTTCACTTTAGCGTATCGGGTAAGGGAACTTATGATCGGACGTACCGACGAGTACAAATTAGTACTATTGGCAACAGCGGAGTTACTGCAAACGGTTTCGGAAGGAGCCAGAGAAGTCCTTGAGAAGCTGTACGACGATATCGTGGTAATTGACGGCAAAGAGATGCAAAATAGGGATGTGCATGCAAGAAACCGCGTAAATTTGGCATTATTGGGCAGACCGGAGTTAGCTAATACCTTTCACAAGCTGCAATTGTGGAAACTTAGCCAATATGAGAAAGTCTATTATCTTGACAGTGACGTTTTTCCACTAAATTCAGCCTTCTATGATGCGGTCGATCATGTTCAAGATCAAAAGGCCCACGAGCTAGTGGCTGCTCCTGATTGTGGTTGGCCAGATATGTTTAACAGTGGCGTAATGATCCTGGTCCCCAGCCTTAAAAAATACGAAGAGCTCCTCGGGTGCGTTGAAAAGTGGGTTTCCATCGACGGTGCGGATCAGGGCCTTCTTAACCAGGCCTTCAACCAGGTCTGTCACCGCAACGCTGGCTGCGCGAACGAGTGGATCAGGCTACCGTTTGTATATAATGTGCCGGTTTCTACGACCGGCTATCAGTACAAGCCGGCTATCAATTTCTTTCGCAATGCTATCAATACGGTCCACTTCCTCGGACCAAAACCTTGGACCCAGGGGCCACAGTCCAGTACCTACCACGCTCAATGGTGGCGTGTCTACGATCGCTTACGCAGCACCTTTTTCTCTCCTCGCCCGTCCCCGCGCACTGAACAACAGCCGCAGACGGCAAGTCCGCCCCAAGAACAAGCCGCGCAAACGCAGATCCCTGAGCTCCAGGCCCCTCGCATTGCAACCCCTCCTCCGCAGGCTTCCACGCCTGCTTGGGATCCCAGCAGGTCTTCTCCGCCCCCTGATAGTAGTCCAGAAGCTAATAAGCTAGTCATCCGTGACGACTACGCCTGGAAACAGATCGCAATTCCGTCTCCACCTATCACTATTCCTCCGCCTCAGCGCCCTGTCAGTCCTGAATTAGCCCTTGAACCTACGTCAACACCCGTGCTGGCCACTCCCTTGCCCTCCGTTTCCATATCTCAAGATATCGGAGAACGACTCGACATCAGCAGCGACAGTGACACCTCGCAGGTCGAAAATTCTCCACCGCCAAAAGAAAAACCAGGGCCCGCTCCAAAGCCATTCCAATTCCCATGGGAGGCATACCAGCCGCCTCCTACTCGAGTTTTTCCTTCTAAGTAGCGTATCTAGTCCTTTAAAACAACGATTTTAAGGAGCTTATATAATCTCCACTTCGCTTCACTGTTCGTTATACGTGACTGAAAAATTTTCCGTTTTGCCCTTTTAAAAAAATCATCACTAGAACTGAAGTTGTAATCGTTTAATTACTAGCATTAACCTCTGCAAGTTTATAAGATAATATTATAGCATTGCAATATGTCTGACAGTATCACCAACCCAGAAAATTCTGAAATCCAAACCAACTATGACAAGATCATCCACAAGTTCGATGAATTAGAGTTGAAGAAAGATTTGTTGAGAGGTATTTACGGTTACGGTTTCGTTGACCCTTCTGCTATCCAACAACGTGCCATTTTGCCAATTATTGAAAACCACGATGTTTTGGCTCAAGCTCAATCCGGTACTGGTAAGACTGGTACCTTTTCTATTGCTGCTTTGCAAAGAATTGATGAAACCTTGAAGGCCCCACAGGCTTTAATCTTGGCTCCAACCAGAGAATTGGCTTTACAAATCCAAAAGGTTGTTATGGCTTTAGCTTTACACATGGACGTCAAGGTACACGCTTGTATCGGTGGTACTGACCCAAGAGAAGATGCTGAGGCTTTGAGAGCTGGTGCTCAAATTGTTGTCGGTACTCCAGGTCGTGTTTTTGATATGATTGAGAGAAGGAACTTCAAGACTGACCACGTCAAGATGTTTATTTTGGATGAAGCAGATGAGATGTTGTCATCCGGTTTCAAGGAACAAATCTACAAGATCTTCACTATGTTGCCTCCAACTACCCAAGTTGTCTTGCTTTCCGCCACTATGCCAAAGGAAGTTTTGGATGTCACTGACAAGTTCATGGACAAGCCAGTTAGAATCTTGGTCAAGAAGGATGCTTTGACTTTGGAAGGTATCCAACAATATTTCATTAACGTAGAGAAGGAAGACTACAAGTACGACTGTCTATCTGACTTGTATGACTCTATTTCCGTCACCCAAGCCGTTATCTTCTGTAACACCAGAAGAAAGGTCGAAGAACTAACCAAGAGATTGACGGACGACGATTTCACCGTCTCTGCCATCTACTCCGACTTACCACAAGCTCAAAGAGACACTATCATGAAGGAGTTCAGAACCGGTTCTTCCAGAATCTTGATCTCCACCGATTTGTTGGCCAGAGGTATCGATGTTCAACAAGTTTCCCTTGTTATCAACTACGACTTGCCAAACAACAAGGAAAACTACATTCACAGAATTGGTAGAGGTGGTCGTTTTGGTAGAAAGGGTGTTGCTATCAACTTAGTCACTGAAAGAGATGTTGGTGACATGAGAGAGTTGGAGAGATTTTACTCTACTCAAATTGAAGAATTGCCAGCCAACATTGCTGACTTATTTGATTAAGCATGAAAAACTTTGTTTTTCTATTAAGTTTAAGTAGATGTTCTTCTATTTTCATCCTTTGTAACATGGTATCCATCATATCTGTGTATTTCTCGCTTGATGTTATGCACAAATGCTTATAAATTCAATATGAGTGCTTTAATAGTTTTGTCGTAGAATTTTTTCTGCCTTTATAGAAACATATTAATTATTATAAAATGCGCTACGAACTCTGAGTACCTCATCGCGAACTGAATACAGCCTCATAGCGCAGAATAATGGCATTTCAGATTGATCAAGACGGCCTAGCTACGAAGGCTATCGAGTCACTGATAAACCAGTGCAAAAAGGACCCAAAAATCTCCAATAATGCTTATATTCAGCTCGTTATTAACACTAACAAGCCGATAGGAATTAAAAATGATTACGTTCCCCGTATTATTCCTCTGCAGCACACTAAAATGAATAAGCCTTCAGACTTGCGCATTTTACTGATTGTCAAGGACCCCAGCACAATGTATCGTGATGCACTTAAGGCAGACGAAAGTACGGCAGATATGTTTGCAGACATTATCAGTGTGAAAAACCTCCGTAAGAAATTTAAAGGTTCCAGGCTGACGCAGCTATTCAAGGATTTCGACATGGTGGTGGCAGATTATCGAGTCCACCACCTCCTACCGCACATCTTGGGCCCTACGTTTTACAAATCGAACAAGAAAGTGCCCTTTATAGTGCAGACATCACGTCAAGTGAAAGAGGGAAAGAAGAAAATGGTCGATGAGATCGACACCAAGTACGTAAGGGCCCAGATAAGGAGTATATGCCGGAATTCATGCTACCTTCCAAACTCTGATAAGTGCTTGAATGTGCGGGTTGGGCGCCTTGGCGTTCACAGTATTGAAGACATCTTACATAACATAAGCGATGTCGTGGATTTTCTATGCGACAAGAACAAGAAACCTCAAGGAGGATGTGTACGTGGTGGAATAAGGTCATTGTTCTTGAAGACCAGTAATAGCACGAGTTTGCCCATCTACCAGGCGCCAGTTCCGAAAGAACCAGAGCCATTGGAGGAGGTAACCCTTTAATAGACTGTACAATTGCATATATATAAATATATTTTTCAAAATTGCTTATAACTCATTGGCAGCTACTACAACCTAAGCATCCATTTATTTGAGGATGGTGGTATCTACGAAGTCTAATAGTCGCTGGTTATTTGTGGTTATTTGCCTTCACGTTCTCATTGCTGCTTGCTTTGTGAAGTTTTATTACTTATCAGAAATTCAGCTAAAAGAGCGTGAATACTACCGAAGGTCCTTCGAAGTACAGCACAAATTCGATGGCCTCAGGAGAGATGGGTTGGATATTGGGATCCCAAAGATCAGCAGCAATTCATACATAGAGGTTTATCCAGTGTTAGATAGCAATTCTGACGATGAGGTCCCATATATGAAAGAAAATGCGACATTATTAATGTTATGTCGTAATTGGGAGCTCACTGGGGTGCTAAAATCTATGAGGTCTCTAGAAGACCGGTTCAATCACAAGTACAATTATGACTGGGTGTTTTTAAATGAGGTACCCTTTGATGAAGAGTTTATAGAGGCCACAACGACGATGGCTAGTGGTAAAACGCATTATGGACTTATCCCAACCAAGGACTGGTATATGCCTGAATGGATTGACGACACACGCTTTGAAGAAGCTCTTCATAACCTAACAGAAAACAATGTTATATATGGGGGTTCGCGGTCTTACAGAAATATGTGTCGGTTTAATTCTGGGTTCTTCTTCAGGCAGTCCATCTTGGATAACTATGACTACTACTTTAGGGTTGAGCCTAATGTGCAGTACCTGTGTGATTTTGCTTATGATCCATTCAGATACATGAGAACAAGGAGAAAGAAGTATGGATTCGTCATTACACTTTATGAGTATGAGGAGACGATTCCGACGTTGTGGGATACAGTTCAGGAATTTATACAGAAGAACCCGGACTTGATAGATTATACAAAGAATGCATACCAGTTTATCGCAAATGGAGAGGAATCACATGATAGATCTAAAGATACCTATAGTTTGTGCCACTTCTGGTCCAATTTTGAGATTGCCGACCTGAACTTCTTCAGAAGCGAGGCGTACACACGTTACTTTGACTACTTAGATAAAAAAGGCGGCTTCTATTATGAGAGGTGGGGCGATGCGCCAGTACATTCAATTGCAGCTGCCCTCCTCTTGGAGGCTAATGAAATCCATCACTTTGAGGACATTGGATACTTCCATAACCCATACGGGACCGGTCCGGCCCCACATGTAAGCGCTTTGCTACAGCGGTGTATATTTGATTGGGGTGAGGAGGAAATGAGGGCAGACCTATCCCCCGGTAGCTGTCTGCAGCGATGGTGGCTCACGGGTGCCGGAAAATCATTCATGGTATAGACTACTTCTTAACGCATTCTGTATATTTAACAGGAACAATTACACAACTAGTATAACGTTTCTAAGTTGGATAACTCTTTTAATATTCTCTCTAAGTCTTCATCTGAAATCTTGTTGTTCAAACTGGGTATCAAAGTCTTAGCCTCGTCGGCATCTTCACATGCTAACGAGCCTAACTGCGCAATCTCGAACGGATGCAGCCCAGTCGACTGCAGTAGTTGAGTCACCGCCGTCACTGTCTCCTGGTCTCTAAACCTCGAGAAATTCATGAGGTATGCCATCGTCTGCTTCAAAGCTTGATTCTGGCCCCCTGTAGTCCTTTCTAAAAGCTTGTCTATCGACTGTAACTCTTTTTCTTGGGTTTGATTATGAACGTCTTCATCCTGTTCGTCATCGACGTCAATCGCATCCTGACTATTCCACTGTTTAAACAACCTCCTGCGATGCTGCAAGGCTTCCTTTATAACAAGCCGGGCCTCACTAAGGTTCAATGCGATCAAATCTTCCTCTTGGCCTTGATGATTAATTTGTCTTAATTGGAACTCTTCGCCGAGCTGTAATGTAGCAGCATTTTCTTCTTCAATAACTTTCTTTAGACCGTGTCTTTTCGTAGATATGGTTGACGTAGAGATATTCATGATTAATACCAACGGGCGGCGTTACAGTGCTTTTTATCCTTTGTATAAGCCGCTGCTTGTAGACGTTAATAGAGCTTAGGCTTTAAAATTTTGCAAGGCGTAATAAATAAAAGAATTACAATATCATTTAAGAACCCCTTCAAATGAAAGAATTATCAAGAAATAACAAACAAATACGATAAATAAGGTGTGTTAACCGTCTCTAATAGCGAGGTATCTTTCTTGGGTTTCCTAATTGTTCTATAATAGTGTTAAATCATGAAAGAAGAGAGGAAAAGCATATGGAATCCAGCTTTTAACATGAGTAGTAACATGGTTACTCCTACTAACTCATATACAGATGCTAATGGCAATTTAAATAATAACAATAGCGGGAATAATCAGAGTAGTGGCGGTTCGGGTATATCCTTGCAGCAGTTGCCTCCTCTGCATCGGCAAGGCTTTAGGAATCCATGGTCTGAACCTCAATCGCCAAATACTACTTCTTCGAAACGACAATCTACGTTTCAGCAACTGCCTACTACTTTTGAAGAGTCATCATATGGATTTAGTCAATCGAATACACAGTTTGATGATGATGATCAGTATGGCCGGAGGAGATCGAGTCTCGTAGTACCGCCAACAAGGGCTGCAGGACCGGATCCATTTCTCTACGATCAAAATTTCCATCACCATGGACAGCTGGAGATGTTTGGGGCACATGGACAAGTACAGGGTCACATACATTCGGATTTTGGGCAGCAGTATGTTCCTCATGTTTCAGGTTATAATTCGGAGTTGCAGAGGAGGCAAAGTGTAGCTGTTGTGGGGAGCATACAGTCCCAGGGATATCTAGATCAGCAGCAACAGCAATCGCAGCAGGAAAAACAGCATCAACCCTCTACTTCACCTGGTCTCAATTCCGTTCAAGTGATACCGCCCCATCGTAAATTGAGCGCGTATCCTCTTACATCAAACACTTTTGGAGCCTCGACTTCCCAAATACAACAGCAATTGAGAAGTGGATCTACCTCTGGACAGGTAGGTCTTGTTGCTATACCGCAAATGCGGAAGGTAACTGGTAAACAAGACATGAATCCTATCATAAACGCGAAACCAAAGTTTAGGCGTGCATCGTTGCACAGTAAAACCATCTCGCCGTTGATTGCATTAACCAAGTCACTAATCATAACATACACTTTATGTTCGGATGAATTTTCATATCAGACATCGAAGAACCCAAAGAGACTGCTAACAAAACCAAGTGAAGGTAAATTAAATAATGGACATGATAATGTGAATGGGGACTATATATTGTACGTCAATGACGTTCTCGGTATGGAACAACAACGAAAGTATTTGGTATTAGATATACTTGGACAGGGAACTTTCGGACAGGTGGTAAAATGCCAAAACATGTTGACGAAGGAAATTGTTGCGGTTAAAGTTGTAAAATCCAAGCCGGAATATCTGAATCAGAGTATCATGGAAGCCAAGATTTTGGAGTTACTAAATAAGAGAATTGATCCCTTGAACAAGCATCATTTCTTAAGGTTACATGATTCATTTGTACATAAGAATCATCTCTGTCTCGTGTTTGAACTGTTGAGTAATAACCTCTATGAATTGCTAAAGCAGAATAAATTTCACGGTTTGTCTATGAACTTAATAAAGAGCTTCTGCAAACAGTTACTAGATTCTCTATGCGTCCTAAAGGATAGTAAATTCATCCACTGTGACTTAAAACCAGAAAATGTGTTGCTAGTGTCGCCCGATAGGCCAGAATTGAAGGTAATTGATTTTGGTTCTGCCTGTGAGGAAACGCGTACCATCTATACGTATATTCAATCACGTTTTTATCGAGCCCCTGAAATTCTCATGGGTATTCCATATTCAACCAGTATTGATATGTGGTCCTTTGGTTGTATTGTTGCGGAGTTGTTTTTAGGTATCCCTGTGTTCCCAGGATCTTCTGAGTTTAACCAGATAACGAGAATAGTGGATATGTTAGGTGTGCCTCCGCCATGGATGTGTGAAATGGGCAAGAATACTTATAACTTCTTTAAGAAAGTGGACCCTGCTTTGAAACAATGGCAGTTAAAAACCGTCAAAGAATACAACAAAGATTTCAATACCAGTGAGGAAACTGGTAAGCAATATTTTAAATGGAATAAACTTGATGAAATTATCCGAAATTATAGAATCTCTAAAAAGATCAGCGGAGTACCGCAGCTGGTGGAAAATGAAATGCAAGATAGGGAATGTTTAATCCAGTTTCTATACGGAGTATTAAATTTAAGTCCTTTAGAGCGCTGGACCCCTCAACAAGCATTGTTGCATCCATTTATTACTGGACAACCTTTTGACAAGGAATGGTATCCTCCCGGAGCTTTACCGAAGAAAATAATTAGGCATCCATCTCTACCGGAAGGAACGACAAAAGAATTGGACAAATTGCATATGAGAGAATAGAGTTTATGGTAATTTCGTATTCTATTGGATTTTTATTTTGGATTATATAAAGTCTACAAGCATTTAAGAGCACTAGTGTCAAATATGATACATAGTTTCAACATTTTCTATCACAAAGTTCATAGTAGTTATGATCTTAAATCTTATGTACAGGTTATCTAATATATAATCATTATCTCAAGGCCGCTGGCTAGCATTGCGGTATACATCTCAAAATTACCCACCCAAAAACTGCTGAGAGTTGATTACAAGTTGCTGCTACATTAAGCTTGCATTGGTTGCTGGTCTGGTAACGGTGGCGCCACTGGCTTAGCCTGCCAAGCTGCATATCTTTGGAACATTAAACCGACACCTTCGAAGACACCAAGCAAAGCCGCACATGTGATTGCACTGTTTCTGGTGTGTCTCCAACCACCTCTAATTGCTAGTGCACCACCAGTGAAGAAACCAGCTATGATAGCGTTCCATGGGTCTTCTCTTTTCCTAACTGCCTTTACCGCACAGTCAAAAGTAGAAAAAAGACCACCCCAAACACCGAAATTACCACCAACAACAGGAGCTCTGGCCTTAATAGCACTCATAGCACCAGATCCACGTTCCCCTAGAGGTGAATTTCTGAAACCTTTTATACCGTGCCATACACAACCACCAATCACACCCATTGCGAATGCACCACCAAAATCATTTAAAATAACTATAGGACAAGGGTCCCTGGAATGATCTGCTGACATTTTTAGAATTCAGCTAAGAGAATATACCAGTATTAAAGTAAGAGGAACGCCTTCCTTTATGTCTCTATGGCTAGTGATTACTTTAGAACGATGGAAATTACTTGCGAGTCCCGGTAGAAAATTTTTGGCAAACTCATCTTAATCACGTGATCATTATTAAGCCAACTCCAGCGTAACAGGACGCATTTGAACAGCGCGGACACCCAAGGTGCCCAGCATTAAGTGTTTTTATAAGCTAAATATCCACGATTTTGCAATTCAATTATCATAACCCTAAAAAATCATACTACTCTACATAATCCTGCGAGATACATTCTCCACAGGCGGGGTATCTTCGTTTCGTACCTTCCAGAGACAACTATACCATCCTAACATTTTCAAGGTCCGGGACACCATCGATGACTAAACATCTGTCTGCTTTTCTCAGCCTCCTACTATGCTGAAATCTTTTTCGAGAAGCCACTAAACTTCGCTGGCTCCCCGAGCTGCCATTCTCACTTCGATGGTGTGATTCTTCCGTATCATATCTTGGACTAGAGCCATCTGTCTCCGGCTGGTTGGGAGGAGCAACCTCTATTATGTAGAAAAACCCAGTATTAGTCTGATTAATAGCTAAATTATCCAGTGCTTCATCTATCACCATCCCATGTCTTGGTATATCCCCGTAGCCACGGTTATAATGACGGCCTCTTACACGAAGGCATTGGTTTTTGGATTTGTTACCGCCTTTTGAAATACCAGCCAAGCCACGGCTCCCTCTTATAGCTCTGTTTGACATTCTGCTATGAGCTTTAAATATATCATTAGATTTCCTCGAGTAAAATGGCATAATAAAATTTGTGCACCTATTTATACTGTATTACTAACCGGGTTCGTTTCTAGTCCGGTTGAAAAGCACACGGGTATTAAAAAGCTTTGTGATTTGAGTTGTTGCTGTTTCTCAATGCCGCGTACGCTGTGTTCTACAAGTTTCCCCTATATATCGACGTACGCAAAAAAGTACACATTCGTACATTACGATCTTATGCATTGATTGTTTTAGCCTTTGTTCTATGCATGTCCCTGCATATCGATTAGATGCATAATAATACTGCTCCACGAATATCGCCTGCTGGGCTACTGGGAGAGTTGAGAAGGCTGGGTACAATGGTAGAGCAACGCTGTTCAACGGATGGAAGGTTGGATAGCGAAGTAAATTTATGGGATGTTGTGGGGGGCTCATTGTGCCTGCTGAAAATAGAAGATTCTCGAGTACCGAAATCACTCCACAGTTTCGATAACATCTTTTTGTATTAGATAAAGGATGTACTCGTTAGGCTTGATGTTTTTTACGGAGATCTCCTCTAGCGTTTTATTGATGGTGCCGCCATAGGCCTTAGGGACCCCAGGTACGGACTCGCCTAGTTTATCGGAGCCTGACAGGACTACGAACTTCTTCCTTGTTTCTTCGGAAACGAACGTCTTGACCAGGTCGTATACCCAGCTCAGCACTCGTGGCACAGCTACGAAGTACTTAGCGTATAGCAATTCTGGGTAGTACGATTGGAACATTTCAACAACGGTCTTGGTACACTTTCTAACGTTTCCGTCGAAGGTAAAGAGGGAAACGCCACTGTAGTCGTGAACTTGCGTCATGTAGCTATTTTCGTCGTCCAGGAAATCCAGGAGCTGGAGTCCGCGCTCCATAAGCCCTATTCTATACTGCACGAAGGCGTTGCTATCCTTGAATAGCTGCCTATTCTTATTTAGTTTCCCATAGAGGTTCCAAGTAATGACTTTAGTGTTAGATGATGCTTTTGCATCATACGTTATTATACCAGCCTCCTCGAGTTCTTGCCTGTGCTGATCAGCAAAAGCCGCTTTCCATGGCTTGAATTCCTTCCTCCAATTTAAAGTCTTAGTCAAGTTTTTTACAGCCTCATCGAAATCGAATTGATAGCCCTTGGCGAACTTGAAAAATAGTGCTTTTGCGTACTGCTCGTTGTAGAACTTTGCAGTTTCGGGATCTGATCCCGCAATAAGCTTGTGTCCATAAAGCTCGTCATAACCATCACAGGCTTCGTTAATAATACGTGGTAAGTCCTTAAAGACCTTGTCGAACTCTTGTTCCTTTTCAGTTGAAGGGAACTTCATGAAGAATTAGTTGGATTGCTTATGCACAACAGGTTTTCAGTTGAGTTAAAGATTCTCAGGTGTACACCTATTTCTTATGTGTTTAGAAAATATGTTAAATAAGAAAATATGTTAAATAAAAAAACAGCCTATCTGATTTCTTTTATTGTTGAATTGTATTAATATAAATTGTCTATTATCCCACCAATAAGACTTAGTTAGAACTATTTACTACAGTCTGTAAGTTCATATGAACCTGTTTTGACATTCGTAGCATCACGGAAAGTCTTCCACCATATCCTACAATATAATTCGTCAATGTTTTCATTTTTCAACCACGGTTTCGCTTGACTGAAATCGAGTAGCTTAACAAAACTGCTATCTTCGGCGGTCATGTTGTTCACGTCAGCACCATACCGAATGTCAACTTTTCTGGATGAATCGGGAAATAGCTCAGCCAATATATTCCAGTCATTCATTGAACTTAGTTTGTTCACCTTCTCCCAGTCCAGTCCATAGACTGTAACAAACTCTTCAAGAACCATGTGTATCTCACAATGAGGCTTTAGTATCATCATGGAAGGTGTTGCAGTGCTGTTTGTTACAAGAACGCAAACCTCGTTGTCTATTTCATCATTTATTTCCAGAAGCTCATCGGCATTGCTTGAAAGGAGTGTGTGTGGTGACATGTAACACACGGTGTCGTAAATGCCATATAGCGTATTCCAGAGAGCTAATAGGGGCCACTTTAAGGTCGGCCTGGCCTGTTCAGGCATCCCTCCGTGAAATATTGGCGTTAAAGGGTGGATAACCTGACATTGAATCCCATCGGCTGACAATCTGTTGGCGATGGCCTCGTTTTCTGCGCTATAGAGGACCACCAGTCTGAACTTAGAACCACTTTTTAAGATAGAGTTCTGCAACGCATAGATGGACATTATGTCCTCGGTCCCCAAAAGTAGTGTCACCCAGCAACACCTCTCGGCTTTATTCGGAGCAGAAGTAGGGGTTGCAATGTGCCTTTCGGACGATGTAAATTCGGGCTCATTCATAGAGGAGGCAGAAAATGATGAGCGCGGGTTCAACCAGTGTCTTACTTTTAAAACGTCTTCAATAGAGCTCCGTCTCTGAAAGTTCTTTATTTTCGATGACCGACTTCCCGAAAAATCCCATTCTTGAAGTATTTCTAGAACATCGTTATAGCTTGATGTCGTCGTCGTGGCACCACCTGTTTTTAAATCAGAAGTGTAATGGTTCCATAACTGGTAATCCGGGAATGCTTCCGTAGAATTTGATGTTAATCCACCGGACGTAAACCCATTGCTAACAGCCGCCTCCCTTACACTTTTGTCTGCGTCCGATGATATAGGAGTATTGATCTTTGGAGTACCAATAGGACTCGACTCCTCATTAATCCCTGCCCCTCCAAACAAATCATGAGACAATGACTTCCGCATTGCACTAGCAATATCCTTAGGGATGTCTAACTCTTTTGTCAATTCTGGGGTAGTGGGCCTAGAAATCACCATTTTTACCAATAAAAACCTTCAATCACTATCTCCTGATTTACCATTAACGATGTTCCCTAGCTATATACTGGGTAGCTTCTTTCCAATTCTTACAGGGATTCTTAGCGAATTAATAGCACACCGCTACTATAAAACAATGGTAGAATTGAGTTGAAATTACTCAAATAAAGTATATTAACCTCTTCTAAGAATAATACCCACAATATATCCCCCCAAAAGAAATAGACACAATATATTCAGTATATAAGACAATCCTTTGTCTTCAAACTTAAACTTAACTTGGCAGTAAAAGTATAGAATTAAAGCGTCTTGATTTAGCGAGCTGAAAAACCGGCCTCGCCAAATAAATCGAACGCTGCGAGACACTAATTAATAATATAACAAAAACCAACAAAGCGCGTAAAGGCGATGCTAAAACGTAAGTTTAGCGTGTTGGGGTATTTGGCCTCAAAGTCTTCAAAGCCTAAGTCAAAGAACGATGACCTGAAGGGTATTTTAATGTATATTACCAATAACCGTACAACGCTATCTTCTTTGCTTCGACCACCGTCAGAGAAGTGCGAAGAGCAGGTTGTTGAGCTGTTGAATAAGGGTCTGCCAGATGTCAATAAGCAAGTCAAGGCTGTTGAAACCCACTACGATGTTTTGGTTGGAAGCCTGAAGGATATTATACATAAAGATATGCGCGCGAAGTCATTTGAGGAAAGGCTCAGGGATTGCGGTCGGAATAGCCATGCTCTACTAAGGCTGCTGTGGGAGCGGATATTGTACCATCGGGAAGGCCTGGCGCCGAATATGATGTGCCGAATTGTACTTAACCCGCATTTTACTGTAGCACATGCGAACGAGATGCTCGCAGCGATTGATTCCTGTCCTAAATACAGACGTGACTATGCATTGATTCTATGCTACAAAACGAGACGCAAGGACGTATATAACTCCTGGAAAAGTGAGTGGGAGGAGAATTACATGGGTATGTCAAGTATTGCCCAGAAGTTATTTTGGCGTTTAACAGCATTCCTGTCTGGTATGGATGATGTGAATCGGTGCTTGAGCCAGATTCCAATCGAAAAAAGCCAAGAATTTGTCGTCAAGCTGCATGAATTGCTTTCCGAGAACTCCTACAAGCTCCCGGAAAGCCTGATGGAGTGCCCACTTACACACGCTCAGAAGATTTTCTGCCAAGCGGTCCGCATGCTTTCAACACACTCTTCAGACAGAGACAGTGAGCCCTATAGATGGTGTGGTGAGCTTGTTAAGATCAGCGTTAGCAACAAGCTGGCACGTGCAAAAGGTGCCACAACCGCATTCAATTCCGCATTATTTGAGAAACCGGAGTTCAGTCTACTACAATATACAGCGCTGCAATCGTTACAGCAGCTGCTGACCAATATAGTTGAACGAACCAGTGCAAACCCAGAGCTGAACAGAGACGCGCTAGAGCTTCTTCAGCAACTACAGAGTCAAATAGATGACACACAGCAACAGGTGTTGCTAAGTATATAGTATAGTTACGTAAGTAGAAATGTCCCAATCCTCAGGTCATCACCGTTTCATGAGTCACTTAACCTAGAAAGGAAGTAACCTCCAACAGCAATGGTTTTAAAGTTGGTAGAAGTGTAATCTTCGACAGTCCTGTAAGGGACATATGATATTACGGTCGTCATGTGTAGGCCAATTGCAACAAGTTACACCAGTGAAATGCCACAACTGCAAGCAATTGAGCGGTGATGCAACAGCTGCCAATTGAATCCGCCCACACGCTTTCATGTAATAAAATAAAAGTGTTGACAAGGTCATCGAGTTTCCAGGCCGAAATTTTTCTTAAATAAAAATCTGTGTCATTATGTACGTTTGTGCGGCCGGGTAAGGCCGTTGTGCTGTGCCATGTAATTGAAGTTCTATTTGTATGGAATTCACTACAAATACATACACCAAGCCTAGGAGGTCTTTGAAGCGTTCTAAAAGATGAGTAACGATCTGTTGGCTAACCTAAATGCATTCAAGAGCAAGATTAAAACTGCTCCGGTCATTACAACTAGGAAGGTTGTCACAAATCAGGATTCGGGCTCGGTAAGTAGTCCGTATGGATCGACAAAAGCTGCTAAAAGGGAGGCTTCAAAAGATAACGATGATAGACTTGATCAGGCCCAAGTATCAGCTGCAAAAAAGCTAAAGCTTGGTACTGCATCTCCTCAGAGGTCTGCTACTCCTAGTGCGACGGAAAATGGTAAATTAGATTCTACACATTTATCCACCAAAATGTTAATTGCAACGGAATATATCCAGGAGCGGGCTGAGGCCGTTCCTATTGACCAGATTGAGTCTTATTTGTCGCTTCCCAAAGATAACAATGTAATTCCGATGCTTAAGGGGTTGGCAAAGTTTAAATTTGATCCAAAGAAGAATACTCTGCAATATGTGTCAATTTACGATGTACACTCTGCTGAGGAATTGCTGAAACTAACGCGGACGCAGGTAACTTTCAAAGGTATTTCCTGTAAGGAACTGAAAGACGGCTGGCCACAATGCTATGATGTTATAGATGAACTGGAAAAAAAGCATCGTATACTTGTGTCACGGACCAAGAAGGATAATTCGCCCCGTTTTGTTTGGTACAATACTGGCGGGCCACTGCACGAAATAGAGGAGGATTTTGTGAAAATGTGGGAGAATTGCAAATTGCCTCAGCGCCCAGAACTTCCTCGGAAGCTACAGGATCTTGGCTTGAAACCGGCAAGTGTGGACCCTGCGACAATCAAAAGACAGGGTTCAACAAGGGTTGAGGTCAAGAAAAGAAAACAAAGAAAGGGAAAGATTACCAACACGCATATGGCTGGTATCTTGAAGGACTATTCGGATCGGGTCTGAGTGTTACGGTAGAATTACGGTAGAATATACAAAATAAGGCCTGATTAGGCTATCTATCTAGGTAATGTTAATGCACAATTTTATTTTGAAATCTAGCTATTAAGTTTCATTGTCTGAATTGAATTACATGATGCGGCTTGATACACAACTGTGAACTATGATACAAAGCTAGGAGGTTCTGCTAGGCCTCGCTATGCCTTTTCCTTATTTTTCTTCTTTTTATCCTTGTCTCTCTTGTCTTTCTTGTCTGTCTTGTCTGTCTTCTCTTTCTTCTCCTTCTTCTCCTTCTTCTCCTTCTTCTCCTTAGTGTCGTCCGACTTCTTGCGTTTCTTTAAAGGTGGTTCGTCCTCATGAGAAGCTCTTTCTTCTTCAGCACTGAAACCTGTAGCAAAATGCCTTACCTTGAGACCTTCCACTTTAACCACATCTTGTCTTGGGACTCTGACCTTGTTGTATGCTATAGCTGGGATATCAACCGCTTCGCTCACATCGAAATACTTTGCAATTAGCGAGGATGAAGCCTTCAGTTTATCTTTACCATTGCTCACCAGCACAGAGAACTTACTGTTTTTCGAATTCTGTACTTGGTCGACCTCTTGTGATAAATCTTCCTTAACCAGGTATTTCTTGTCAGCCGCTTTAATTTCAGTGGGGGCTTCACCTGAAAAATCGATCGGTAGAGCCTTTAACTTCGATATATCTAGTGATTTGGGGACTTTTAACAACCATAGTTCCTTGCGATCGCCTTTAGTAGGAAGGTCACATTTCTTCAAATGTTTACACTGTTTATAACCGGCGGGAACTTGAAAGGTGTCTTCTACCTCATGTTCACTGTCTGAAGAGTCACTTACGTACTCTTTGGATAATTTAGTCATTCCAAGGTTAAATATGTGGTGAAAATAGCACGAAGTCTAATCACGGCAACTAGTGGAAGCCTGCTTTGGGTGTTTAATTGTCGATTTCAACATGCGATGAGGTTATTAAAACCACTTCTATGGTACCACTGAAAAAAATTTCGCATTACCCGGATTTACGCCAGTCCGAAAATATTTGAAGAAGGGACTGCATCTAAGAGACGGGTTGAAGGATTGAAACTTACAGCTCAATGATATTATAATATGTTGTGCTTTCAAGAGCTGTTACAATGCCTTATAGGAGGCCTTTTCTGCTATTACTGTTGTAGAAAGCCCTAGTTAATCATAGAAGATTCTGCTGCATAAAAAGAAAAGTGAAAAATTTTCTATAGCTTGTTAAAATTCACATCAAAAAAACTTATAAATAGGAGAAGATGTGCACATCTTATACTGTCCGTTATCTATGTACTAAGCAGTTCAACAAAAGTAAGATATCGATGCATCAGGTATATGATTCTTGGATTTCATATTTGCCAGGTGCGTGTGTCAACAGTCAAGGCTTCTCTTCAAGTTTGAAGAGCACATGGAAACATATGTTGAGGTAATTAAAACTCTGAAATTTAACGGAAAATTCAATGCTTTTCAATGATGATAACGGTCTATACTTCTTTCCCAGTCCGATTCGACCATGACGATATGGGGTTTACCACGTCTCATTCTTTGCCTTCAGGCTTAGGATAACGGGACTTCTTGCCAGTACAATTTATTGTACGTTTAGTGCATCTGAGATTCACATTGATATTTCCAAGCAGAAAATTACTCAAGTATAGTTTCCGTGTGGGTGTCTTGCTATCTCATACAAGGTGATGAAAGTTTGTTCCTTTACATTCGCAGTTTCCACGGTAGGAGTACGCCTCGAACCCATCGTATAGTACTCCCGGTGACCGCTCTTATTGAGACCTTCCTAGGATGTCTGATTGTATGAGAAAGTAGAATATTTCTTAGTAATTCTGTATAAACTATAGACAGCCGAACGGTCTTGGAACCCAATTTGGGTGAGGAGACCAGTCTTCTATGACAGCATCAGTAGTTGATACCGGTTTCCTTTTTTTGAGGGTTTGTAGGTCCTCTAGGACACTGCTTACGTCTTCGGAAATGGTGCGCTTCTCTCTCAGCTGATCGATTTTAGGCTCTACAGCAGAAACAGTGCGAGTAAGGTCCGCTTCAAAAAGCTCTAGCTCGCTGCTGCAAATGCCCCTTTCACTGATCTCCTTTTGTAGGGTGGATAATTGGCTTTCTAAATCTTCCACGTTTAGTTTTGTCCTCAGTTTCTTATCGCGTAATGCTTTCTTAATATTAGGCTCTATAACTTGTAAAATGAATGAATGCAAGTAAGTCTGGTCTTGTTCGAAAACGGGCAACCAACGGTCCCAGTAGTGTAATGCTTGTTTGATATTTATTCCTGACGCAACACGCTTCACTAATTTTAGCAATTTCTTTGCCGTTACAAAATTTGTCTTCAGTAAAGGAGGGGTTCTATATTCCTTAATCGATTTATTGTAAGATGCCAGAAGCCATCTGCAGAATTCTAAGTCCGCCCATTCCAGTTTGTTAAGCGTCAGCTTTAGAAGTGTATCATCATAATTCGCAATAACTTTCTCAATAAACGTTTCAGGGGTATGTCTGAAGGCTTTCCAGGTCTCCTTATATTCGGCCAGCCAGTTTGTCACAAACGCTTTTGTAGAGTCTGTCCCACCCCCAAAGGAAGAACTCGGAATAATAGCGCCATTTTGCCATAAGTAGTCGTATTCTTTGAAATTCCTCTTCATACTCTTGTATGACGAGATTAACAGAGTTAACTTCTTGAGATATGCATTGTCTTCTTTAGAAATATTTGCAGGGTCACTAGGGTCTTCTTCTGTATTAGCCTTCTGAGAATCTGTATCATCATTTACCTCGTTACTGTCCCAATAGTGCTCCCATAGCCAGTCCAAAGCTTCTTTGCATCCCATTCTCAGCATTTCTAAGCTTATCATATCACGTTCATGCGTACCTGCATGTCTGAGTTCGACGAACCAGCTTGGTAAGCCGTTCAATTCAGCCAAAGTATGCAGTGGAATGGCAAATTGCGACTGTTGTGTGGGATCGAGCATCCCATTGACGAACCTGATTAACGCCAATGTATAACTCAGTTTTACCGCATCTACTGGAGCGCTATTATCGTCAAAGATCTGGCAGGCCACTAGCTGCGAAGTTGCATCCACTGCATGTGGGACGTAAGGTCCTCTTGTCCAATATGCCTTAACTCTCGCTATGCCGCGGGAACGTAAATCTGAACTAGAGTCAAATTTATTAGGGTAAAACCAAACCTTAAGTTCTTGCAGCTCATTTATAGATTTCCAAGGTGTGACTCGCATCTAATTACCAATACTATCCTTTATACTGTGCATCTAAGATTAAATATGTATGCGATGAGATGAGTAAAATATTAACAACTTTTTCTAAAGCAAAAAAGTTCGAATTAATAATACCACGACATATTATTAAAAATAAACCAAACGAAGTTATTGAAGTGATTTGAGGATCTCTAAAATATAATCAGGACTGTATTAACAAATGCTACAGCTAAAGAAACGTCATCGACTTACCTTGGTTTGCTCGAACTGTAAAAGAAGGAAATCAAGGTGTGACAGAGGTAAACCGGCATGCGGAAATTGTGTTAGGCTTGGTAATAAAGATACCTGTGAATATTTCCCCTCGTCGGTGAAGATGGAAGATATTGGTGATTTTAATCCAGAATCTACTAAACAGGAGTGCGTTCAACAACGGAAATGGGAATTTGTTAAGACCAAAAACACTACTAGCGTTGATCTAACAACAGGGAAAATAATAGTCCATGGTAAAATGTCTGCAACATATATGGCATCCCCGTTGGCTACTAATTCAGTTCAGCATAGGGACCTTTATTTTGAGCTATTTAATTTATTTTCCGATGTGGCTATCAAAAAGACAGTGAAACAAATTGTTGGTACTGGTGCAGGGTCACAGGACGGTAACTCTCTACCGAATTCAGTGAAACCGCTGATTAGTTTTGATGGTCCTAATAATGATGATAAACTTTCACCTCCACTCTTTTCAAAGCATAAGCGAATACATAAGTCTTTATTCGACAAGTTTTCGCAGCATCGATATGAACTGAAGAAGCAGTTTACAATTTCAGACATCGATAACCTTGTGGATTCCTACCTTCTAGACCAGGTTATTTATATGCAAAATGTATGGCCGCATTTTAAGAAGTACGTTCTGCCGCTGGTTCCGATTTATGATCCTGATGTATTGCTTAATGACATTGAGAACTTCTACTCAGATTACAAGATGAAAGGTAAGCTTTCAGTAAAAAATAACGACTATATCACCTTTGCGACGATTCTTCTCACCATCCGTTTAGTTCAGTTGTCCATTAATTTTGACAAATCTACCGTTACGAATTTTAAGTATAATAAAATCCTAAAACTCAACACAGAGGCATATCCTACCGTTGTTAATTGCTGTATTCTACAGTCTAAGCTGCTCCGTAAATGTACTTTGCCGCAATTGCAATGCCTAATCTTAGTTCGCTTCCATAATTGGTGCTCGCCAATGGACGGCGACGGCGAATGGCTTCAGCACAGTAATATACTGCAGGGCACTATCTATGCAAGTTGTATGGAGATGGGTATTAACTGGATGTGTATTAGATGTCCTGAGAGGTTTGATTTTGAGAAGTTGAGGAATGGAAATGAAAAACTATCAGCATATTCAGATGCAAAAGGTGAAGGGGAAGGTGAAATAAACAATGAAGAAATGATAAAGTTATACCAAAGTATATGGGCTGTTGTTTTACACTGGGATAGAAAATTAGGGATGATTACGGGACAAGAACCAATAATAGGGAAATCGATGAAATGCGGTACTGTTAAGGCAGCCGGTACATGGCATGTGGACATGTTGGCCACCGACAATTTGAAATGGAAACTAGTTAATACAGTAAATGAGATGCAGGATGAATTTAATTTAGAAGAGGCCAGATTAACTATACAAGATTTGAGAAAGAAGATCGAGTCACTTTCACGGAATTGCTCTCTAGATTTTGAACAAGAACTGACTATCCAATTACTGGAACTTTCAGTTGCACACGCTTGTTATGTCGGGCCTCTTAATGACGGTGTGACCTTTGATTACACAGAAGCATTCACCGAGCTTGTTGAGAGGATAATCCACCTCACCAAAATATTTGTCAATTATTTCCACAGTTTCCCGACTGTATCTCATCAATACACCCGATTTTATACTAACAGGATTGTCGAGATTGCGATTTACAGGGTTTGTAATATCATGCCAAGCATTATTCTGCGAATGTCAAATATTCCTAAAGCTTTGTCAATGAAACCTATAGTTGTGAAATTTTACCACAATTTGTGTTCGTTGTATTTTAACGAGTTAGGCTACGATTATTACCAGGTATTCAAAAGACTTTTCAAAACTAAAGTTATGTACAAAATCATTGATAAGTCTTCGGAACCATTGCGTATGATGCTTAACTATCTTATTGGAGAGATAGCACTAGCAAATGATAAGCAAATGCTAAATATTGAGTTAATGAGATTAATTTATGAGGAATTTGAAGCAATAAAATGCAGCGATCATGACGTAACTGAAATCTGGGGACGCATAATGCCACCCGCCAATGATGAAGAATCAATAGATATTTATCAACTTTTCAGTGAGGCTGTGTTTGATGAGAATCAGTATAATTCCTATAATTTATTCACATCATTCTATGATTGTACCTCAAATAAGATTACGGAAAACACAAGCATCGCTTCGACGGATTCCATAACGAACAATCCGATACTTTGTCCTATACCTTCAAAGAAGATAGACTCCAGGTTTAATTTATTGGAAGGTATGCTTGATCCCATGGATTTCGTCAGCTGGCTGGATGATATACCATTGCCATCTATGGAACAAACCAATCACCAATAGTTAGTTATTTGATACCCAGTTATACTTTACCCTTATTTAATTACTTAAGAACTGCGATAATAACACTTTAACGAACTTAACATAAGGTAACTTGTCTATTTACAGTTGATAGGTCCTTATTATCGTCATTGTTACGTTTCTTCAACTTCTTAGTCCAGCCGTGCAAGTTAGAAACATAGCCGTCATGAAAGAAAACTGGATGTGGAATCCTTTCCGAATTTTCCTCAATTATTACAGTAGGTACGTCGTTCAACATCAAAAACCTCAATTCTGGAAATTCTGAAAGCAAGGTGATATAAGTTCTTTTATAGTGATGAATCAAAGTATGGAAGCAATCAATGACATCTTGGCTCGTAAATGGATCATGTGGTAACAAACTTAACCCTTCTTCGTGATCAAGTGGCAATTCTGAATCAGGTGAAATACCTGCCAATTGGCCTCTTAATTTCCTGTAATTTAGTATGCTCTCATTCATTATTTGAACAAATTGGTCCATATTCATTGGTTGTGTTCTAACGCTTGGGTAAGAATCACATGCCTTCGAATATGGCAAGAGAGATTGGTATCGCATCATGGCGAAAATGTCTTTTGCTGTTAACTCTTCAATGTCTATCATTTTTAGATCATCGAGATAATGGAATATCTTTTTGCAAATAATTTCATCATGAGTCTTCACACATCTTGCGCAGTGACACTTACGTTCTGTTCGATATCTGTCATTTTCTATAGCCATTATTGGAGAGTCTAGGCCTTCGAATCTGATATCAAGGAATTGCAACTTCTTACAGCTTATAAGAATCGATAAAAATATATCTGGTTTAGTTGCTTGAGGGATATAATTTTCCAAAAAGTCCATCTTTAGTCTTTTCAAGTTCACTAATTTGTTAAAAAGGTCCACCAATACCATAGTGTGTTGAGCAACAGATATTAAGGATAAGTCCTCAATATTGAAAAATTCTTCGAACTCTTTAAGCATATCCAATTCTCTTGGTGATAAAGACTCATTCCATGATATTATAGTTAGGACCTTCAAAGCCCTTATGTCAAAAATTTCAGATAACTTCGTCAAAGGCGTCTTTCTCTTGTTCTTAAATTCACTAGGTGGATAAAATTCACGTCTCCAATGCAACTTTAAATCCCTGATCTGCAATTTATGTGTTAGAGGATGTATATAGTTGAATAACTGCACGGGGTCCATGAATAACGTCATATGCGATAGTTTGCATGATATTCTTTGCTTCAGATATCTTGATAAATCAGGAATGTAATTTGGAGAAACTGGTCTCTCGGGCAACGAATTTGGAGGTGCCATGTCGAAACTGGTTAGGTTCTTGTGTGACATCTGTCCAAAAGCAACAATATCATTGCAATCTGGGTCTGTAACATTTTCTAGTCTTTGCAAAGAAGCAGATTTATTGCATAATAATGTTAAGATGGTTTTCTGTAATACAGGATTTAAATCCCAATTTATCCTCACCCACTGTATCATATTTAATGTCTGCGGATTAACCTGAAGTGTCCCAATAAGTTTTTTCAACTTTTCGTTCGCAACCTTTCGTGACTCTTCCTCCTGCATAAATGACGGGATGCTTAGAAAAGTCCAGTTGATTGCAAGGTCCATAAAATCGCTTTTTACTACATTTGAATCGTTCAGGTATATCCTATTGTAAATCAAATGCATAGCAATTTGATAGCATTTTTTGTTGATATGACAAAGTCGAAGCCTATCTGGTTGAGGAAGGTGTGAAAATATTTCTTGAATCAACTCTTCCGGGAGTCGTTCCAATGGGAAGACAGCTTGTTGATTCATATAAGTTATTTCTTCAATTGAAGTTTCTAAATGCTAGGTTTACCTCCGTTTAATGTTGAAGAAAACCAGTATAAACAAATGCTGAAGTCGTTTATCTTCCGCAATATCTTCCGCAAAAGTTCTCAGTTATATTTGTTTCACAGATATCTCGATATTGTTGCCCGTACAAGCAACATCCACGATACGCTGAGTCCCTTTATTATTTATAACTTCAATTAACCTGTTCTCTGTTCTCTGTAAGCAATCCTTACATTCCTTCGTACATGTTGATTACATACCCAAGTTCTTCAAGCCTTATGTAAGGCACTTGAGTCCCTTTAAAGCTACGGAGAGATCAAAGACCCCAACTTTACGAATTTTATGCTACTGTAGATCTATTAAACGGATAGATATATCGCTATTCTTTAAGCTAACCATAACATGTTTTCATATGTTGCGGTTGCCCATGTTGTAGTTGGTTTTTCCAATGTTTAAGGTCAGAATCACCTTTTCAAATCAAAAATAGTCACGTGCTATATACAATGTAATTCAACCACATAGAATAAGTACAAGTACAGAGACTAGTCGTCATGTGTAACCTAACTATATATGATATACAGGTTTATTATAATCTTCATTTGCGCCCAGAGTTCAATTGTGTATTATCTTTTTTTACTATGTTCGAAGAAAGCGCTCGGCGGCTAAGTTTTTAAAGATTTATTTCCGGATACTCTCAGCAAGTCTTAAGTATGGGAAAGGCAGTTAAAAGGAGTATATACCATAAAATTATGTTTAATGAACTAATAAAGATCCTAAAATCACCGGAAATGTATATAGATTTTATCTAATTGCCGCTTTTAGTGTAATCTTTATTATTCGAGGAAATAACAGCAGTTATCTAAAATTGCAAACCACTTTTTAAGGGACTAATAATCAAAAGTATTAACAATCCAATCGAGGGTGTGTGGCCGAGTGGTTAAGGCGCCTGCGTCAGGAATTTCTAACCAACTGTCAGTTGAAGCCTGGATGCGTCCTAATAAAACAGGATTTGGTACAATAAAGTGCCCGCATACTCCGCTTCAGACCCGTCCAGAGTGGTAATATCACTAAAGACGAACGGTCCAGGTTGAGTCCGGGAGATCATGCAGGTCTGTTTCGTTAACAGGCGCGAGTTCGAGTCTCGCCACATCCAATGTTTTTTGTTGGTTTTATGTTGAATATAGTTTCAGCATGAAGCACTGACATGGTTGTATTTTTTACTTATTTCTACGGAATTGAGTGTTTTGTTTAGGATCTAATTATAAAACATGTTCCCGCATATGTTCCAGGAACACCGAGTTCTAGGTAATAGTAAAAAGAGTAGTATAACAGTAGTTATCGTGAAAAATAGTGATCCCGGAGCTCTATACACTCGCTATCAATAGCTTCGTTACCGAAATATACGTATAGAGTTCAGAACAAGCCATATACATACAGGAAATAATTACAGAATATTAAATTTCTCCGCTTTACAAGAATTCCTTTGCTTTTCTTCTGTGAGATTGACAGTCTTTTAGCCATTGCCTGTACTCCTTCAAAGAGCCAATTTTCTCACCGTAGTAGTCGGGAACTGGGTTGCTGAAGCTTTGCGAAGATGCATCGACACGGTTCTTCTTTATATGTTTTAGGAAATCCTTATTTTTCGTAGTGTAGGACTCCAAGATTTGCTTGTTCTTGAGTTTAAATATACCTGAGCCCAACAAAGGCCCAAAGAGATACCCAAGACCACCGGATGCAAATAGACCTGCACAGATAACTAATAATGGATCAAAACCGAAGATCATTTGTGTTGGGTCAATTTGCATAGTAGACAAGTAAACCCATGAAAGATTAGTACCAACGAATGCAGTAAAGAGGGAGCTACCAGTGTTGATTCTGTTCTCCTGCTTTCTTAACTTGAAGAATTCTTCCCATGTTAGAGCGCTAGAGTCTTTTGTAGCGGCAAATTTTTTGTTCGATAGAGTTGATCCTTGCCCCTGATTAGCAATGGGAACTGAGCTGAAAGCTCTTATGCCGACTAACCTAAATGTACTTGGGCGGATAATAGTAAGAGCGTTCATATCACTATGTTATATTTCTTAACAGGGTTTTATCTTCTGTCTTTAAATTAGCGCAGCTTGCTGTTATTAACTATGTAGATTTGATGCATTTTTTAATTTTTCTTATGGATTACTGAATTCGATATCATAGGATTAATTAAAGACCTAGTAAGAAAGAAGACAACCTAATTCCAAATCAGCTCTAACCTGCAATGAGATTCATTAGAGCTCGATCGTAATCTAAAAAGGCATTCACAGGTACCAACGAATTTCTACATCTGGTGAATTTTACGAAAATCGTATATGCAAGGAATAAAATAAACCGGTCAAAAAGACAGATGACGGCTATCTATTGGTTAGATCACATTACTATCTAGATAGTGAATAATTGAAGCACATCTTAGGGTCCTAAATCTTAGTGCTATATTGATTTTAAAAATCACGATGTTAAAAGCTGTTACTAATTTGTGTCTAGAACATCTCTAAAACCATTGAACTCTAATTTGCGATATTTTAGTTAGTAATCAATACTTAATCTGATTTAATAACCCTCGCATAGAACACGTAATACGATGCATAGAAGCTACTATACGTATGTCAGCACAAAAGTTAGCTCCTTTAATGGAAATATAGTGCTATATCTTCTGATGATAAGCAGCGCAAATCATTTAATCTGGCGGCAATTTGTCTCAAATCAACGTCCTAAACAACAAAAGAAATAAAAGCGCTGTTCTAGCATGTATGGGCGCTAGTATAGAATTGAATTATCTAGTAGATACTGGAATATCTGATAGTCTATGCGCTTTACGGGCATAGGGTCCTCATGGAAACCGATTTCATATGTACCCATTGTCGTAACTGTAAGTGGTATAATGCTGATAATAAGTGCATGTGGTAAATAATCCATAAGAAATAGAAATAATAATGACATTGCATAGAGAGATCATAAAGAGATATGCGAATGCATATATAAATGCATAAATAATTAAGAATATCAACAATAACCTGGTAGAACAAATTATGCAGTCCTAAACTTACAACTCTTTAGGTTTCGAATATATTGCTTTTATATCTCAGATGTAAGTCTGAAGTACATTTCAAACATGCCGTTCAGCTTCATCCACACGATCTATGCGATATAGACTTCTTTTCAATCGATAAAGAAGCATTGAGAAGCAATTGAGAAGCAATTGAGAAGCATGATTGCTGAAGCAATACGGGGACGCACTTCGCCTTTTTATACAAGCTTAACCTTAAGATGGGCGCTAGCCGCCCTATCATTGAGATAAGCCTGTTATACATTTCCTTATATAGTTTGCATCTTTAGTGGGCAGACATCTCCTATCGTGCCTCTCAGCTGGGCAGTGGGGGCTGGTATTTCCAAGTTTTTCGGGAGTGACACAAACAGTAGAGACAAACGGCTATTTGAGTGGACTGAGACCTTAATATGGCTACCGAAATCCATCACTTTACATACTTGTTTAGCGAGAGAGTGCCAACAAGATTCCGTCGCTAGTTGGTAAATATCTTTTTTTAATTACCACAAGAACAACAGAAATATACATTTCATGGTGTTGTTGTGATACCCATTATAGAGTAGATAAGTTAAGAACTCCGAACTGCGCCAGTGACGGACCAAGCGACGGTGAAAGGGGTAAAACAAGACCCCAGATTTAGCAAATTTTTAACAAGCCCAGAAAAGACCGGGTAATAGAAATATTTGAAAAGCCGGGTAATAAAACCTCGATATTACCATAACTCCTTGTTATTAAACCAGATTCATATTACCGTGTTACATATAGCTGAAACAACATTATATGATTGCTGCCCCAGGATTGATTAGGCTTCTAGGTATTAGATATAGGTACTAGTTATAAGGTTCCAATTGCTGTTGAAATTACTATTAATATTCTGTTGTTTGGATTGTTCACACCCCTAAGGTGCTTTAATCGTATTCTCAAATGTCATATGCAGAAAGCGTGGAACAGGCGACACATATCATAAAACAGCAGACGATTCTGATTCAGCGTAACTTAGCGCAGCGGAAGTTGATGGATGCATTAAAACATGTGAGTGTTATGCTAACAGAATTGCGCAACCCTACGTTGACACCCAAACAATATTATGAGTTATACATCCTAGTATATGATGCGTTGAGTATTTTATCTCTATATTTGGTGGAGAACCATCCCAAAAGACACCATCTGGCGGATCTTTACGAATTGGTCCAATATGCAGGTAATATATTGCCAAGGTTGTATTTAATGATTACGGTTGGAACGGCATTCTTACAGATCAAGGATTCGCCAATGGAGGAGATTTTAAAGGATATGATTGAGATGTGTAAAGGTGTGCAAAATCCAGTGCGTGGACTTTTCTTAAGGTATTATCTATCTCAGCGTACTAGAGACTGGTTGCTACCTGATACACTACCTTCGGAGACTAAAGAAGGCGAAAGTAGCACCCAGGAACCGAAAAACGGTCTCGAAAATACCAATAAGGTGTTTAATGTTGGATTTATCATTAATAACTTTATTGAGATGAATAAACTATGGGTCAGATTACAGCATTATGGACCGTTGAAGGAACGTGAATTACGTACAAGGGAGCGAAAAGAGTTGCAGATTTTAATTGGATCAAACTTGGTGCGTTTATCTCAGGTTTTAGAGGACGATTGCGAGATGTACTGCGATTTAATATTACCCCAACTATTGGAACAGATTATTCAATGCCGAGACGTCGTTTCCCAGGAATATTTGTTGGACGTAATTTGCCAGGTATTCCCAGACGAGTTCCATATGGCAACGCTATCTACACTACTGGAGACTACACTAAAATTGAACCCTGATGTATCAATTAATAAGGTTGTATCCGCTCTAATAACACGATTTATTGGTTATAAGGATCGTCAAACGGGCGATGTCAAAACTATCCGAGAAACCTTCAAACAGCTCTCGCTTAAAGAGAGTAAGAAACACCCTGAACATGTAACTAATGGCGACCTATTTTTTGTCTTATGGAAATATTTGGAACAACTGATTGATCAAAGACCTGATCTACCGCTGGCGGAATTATTCCCCCTTGTCCAAGGTATATTGAAGTTGTCTCTTGCCTGGTACCCTGATGATATTTCCAATATGGAGTGCTTGTTCAACTTTACTGTAAAAAGATCCCAAGAAAATGGTGGACCGGAAATGAATTCCGATTGCGAATATTTGTTCGAAGACTTGCTGTTGTCGTTGTCGTCTAACCCAATTTTTTATCGTGTACTTACAGAATGTGGCTCGTACCAAAAACTACTCTCTTTGCAAAATGTATCGTTACAAAAAGTTGTTGTTAATAGAATACTCGACGAAATATTCAAAGCAAATGTTCGCATTAGTATGAAGGCTCACCTTGATCGAATTTTGCTAA
Organism: Eremothecium sinecaudum; assembly: GCF_001548555.1. NCBI lineage: Eukaryota > Fungi > Ascomycota > Saccharomycetes > Saccharomycetales > Saccharomycetaceae > Eremothecium > Eremothecium sinecaudum. The sequence continues at coordinate 60,522 of NC_030899.1, read as the reverse complement.
TATGTGAATCCATTATTAAAGTCAACAATCCCAAATTGCATATGCTACCACATGATGATAATGAACAGCGCAATCCCGAAGAAGACGGAACTAGTTCGCTTCTGAATGCTGAACAAGAAAAACTAGCACAGTTGGTTCACATATGCTACCATAATTCCATTGAAAAGCATGTAGAACTATTGTTAACCTGCAAAAGTTGGTTTTACCAGGGTGGCATTAGACTTCGTTACACATACCCAGCTGTAATCGCCAGCTTTTGGAAATTAATTCGCAAAGCAGACATTAAGAAGAAACGTTATACATCGAGAGAAAAGCGTTACCAACAGTTGATCAAGCAACTATTCAAGTACACTTCGCGCTGCCTTAATGATTTATTTAATGCAGTTGGCAATTCCTGTTCGGACATGATTTTCAAATTGAACCTGCAAACAGCCGCAATCGCAGACCATTTAGGCTTGAGCGAAATTTCGTTTGATTTCTTCACACAGGCCTTTGCAATCTTTGAAGAATCCCTTAATGACTCTAGAACACAATTCCAGGCCATAGTCAACATGGCACAAGTACTGCAAAAAACGCGATCACTTTATGTGGACAACTATTACGATACTTTAATAACAAGATGTACGTTATATGGTTCTAAGCTCCTAAAAAAACAAGACCAATGCCGCGCGGTATACTTATGTTCCCATCTTTGGTGGGCAACTGAAATCCCATTAATTGGGGAGGAAGAAGGAATCACAGACACTTTCTTCAGGGAAGGAAAGCGCGTACTAGAATGCCTCCAAAGATCCCTAAGAGTTGCAGACTCAATCATGGATAATGTGCAAAGCTCACAACTAATGGTAGAAATTTTAAACCGCTGTTGCTACTACTTTGTTCATGGCGATGAATCAGTAACTCATGTGGGAACAAAATACATCAATGGTTTAATAGAACTAATACAAACGAACTTGAAGTCACTAAAAATGGAAGAATCTGTTAAAGTTACTGATGATAGCAGTATCAAATCTCCTTCCAGTCCAACAATTGCAGTCGGAATAGACGGCACTTTTATTCTCCTACTCAGCTCACCAAGCGCAACTGTAGCTACCGTAAGCAACAAAATCGCTAATCTTCAAGTTTCATCCTTAGTACCTATGGTCACCGATTATTTAGAAAGGACTTTGAGATATATAGAAGACCAAAAACTGGTTGACGATAGATTCAAGGCTATTATTATGTAATATTTATTCCTGCCGAAGTGCAAATAAATAAATTTGTTTCTACGATTGTGGGGTAACTACAATGTGGGTAACCTCAGTTTCAACAATTAAGAGGAAATATATATATACTTATTATTCTAACGTTGACATAGTAATTAGGCAAGCCTATAAGCCCACTTTACTCCTCTACCTTAGTTTTACGAAATTAAATGAGAGAAAGCAATTTCGCGGGCTAATGGATTATCATAAAAATCATCGGTACATTAAGAATAAAATACAGACAGGTTGAATGAAATACCCCAGTAAAAGCTAAACTGACCTGTAAATAAGCAAAAAGTATCTTATTTTGAGTTAAAATATCTGATACCGTCACAAGTTAAGCGATGCCGGTATTCACTGTTTCAAACGTACGTATATTCAAGGGATGGAGTTAAGCTTAATATGCTAAATATGGTATCAATTTATTAACAATAAAATCAGCAACAGACACAGCGGTTATGTGTTATCATGGTTGGACTTCCAGCTCGTGGAAAGTCTTTCATATCTCAAAAAATTGTGCGGTATTTGTCGTGGTTGAGTGTACCTTCCAAGTGTTTCAATGTTGGCCACTATAGGCGGTTAATGGGAACAGTGCATCCAAAGGCGGCGTTTTTTGATCCAGATAATGAGGAAGGGTTGAAACTACGGGAAATGGCTGCCGAAAGAGCATTAGAAGATATGCTAGAATGGTTCACCGCGGAAGAGGGTATTGTTGCTATTCTTGATGCCACCAACACGACAAGAGCAAGAAGGGAATGGGTTGCACGGAAATTAAGGGCAAATTCGATTGAACCGATGTTTTTGGAGAGCTGGTGTGACGATCAGGACTTGATACTTCGTAACGTGGTTGAGCTTAAGAGCACATCTCCTGACTACGAGGGCGTAGAATCCGAAGTGGCCATACATGACTTTCTAGCTCGAATTAAAAAGTACGAGAAGATTTACCAACCGCTAGACGAGAGTCATGACAAAGAATTAACTTTTGTAAGGCTTATTAATGTCTCTCAGCAGGTGATTATAAACAGGATCGAAAGCTACCTTGAAAGTCGCATCGTGTTCTACATCATGAATTTACATATTAAACCACGCTACATTTGGCTATCGAGACACGGCGAATCCATTTATAATGTCGAGAAGAAAATAGGCGGAGACTCTCACCTTTCACCCAGAGGTCTCCAGTATGCGCGTAAATTACCGGAAATCGTAAAGCAGTCTGCTGGAGACGCGAATCTTACCACATGGATCTCAACACTTGTTCGCACAGGCGAAACAGCCCAATTTCTGCCATATAAGCAATTACAGTGGAAAGCACTTGACGAACTAGACGCTGGAGTTTGCGATGGCATGACATACTACGAAATCCAGGAAAAGTACCCTGAGGACTTCAAGGCTCGGGACGATGATAAGTTCGAGTACAGATACCGCGGTGGTGAGTCTTACCGCGACGTCATAGTTCGCCTAGAGCCCGTTATCATGGAGCTTGAGCGTCAGGAAAACATACTAATCATCACGCATCAGGCTGTTTTACGCTGCATCTACGCGTACTTCATGAACGTGCCTCAAGAAGAATCTCCCTGGGTCTCCATTCCTTTACATACCCTCATAAAGCTTGAGCCGAGGGCCTACGGAACACGCGCTACACGTATTAAAGCCGACATACCTGCTGTTAGTACATATAAGGAGCGCGGTTCAAGCCAGTTAAAAGACCCTCAGTAATTGGCATCAACGGTTACCCCACAAGAAATTCTATTGTCCGAAAGCGCGGGGACCAATCCGGACAGCGGAAAAAATCGTCCGCCCGAAAAGTATCGTGAAAAGAGACATTGGCCTTAAAATGCGGCCCTAGACGTGGCAACATTGGTACGAAATATTATAAGGCTTTTTATATTCTAGTTGGAAGCCGAACGAAATGGGACTGTTGACCATTCTCTATTAGGTATAAACAAACTTTAATCGAACAATAAGTCGTAGAGGTGCTAAATTACCTGAGGCATTGTGTTATTTCGTTAAGAAGTAGAAGCAAGAAGAATATTGAGGAACGTATCTATCGGCTTCATTTGCATTAAGATACTGCCATTGGATATTTAGTTACTGGGGCAACTAACAAAGGTGGGTTGGGGTGAACTTTACCTGCCTTGAGTTTTTTTATAGGTGATCTAATCCATGGAGAGGAAGGATTATATATTACTCTATGTTGTTCACGGTTGACATTTTGTCGCGTTGGAAGACAGTACGGAGAATTTTAGAAGCTCGTAAAAGAAAGGGAAATAGTAGGATTTTAAGGAGTAATGGATTACTAAGTGATTTTGAACGAACGTATGATGATGATGAGTTAACTAGGGCAGGGGAATCTGTGCGGTCTTTCTCAATTTTCTCAAAGGGGAAGGTGACGTATGCCACTGATGAGTGTAGCAGTATTTCCGAAAGTAAAGCTCGGATAAGTGTAGGAAATACTACATTGGCTGAAGACTATGATGTAGAATGTCCGATGGGCTTAGTTCAACTAGAGAAGCTAACTGGTACATGGCATGCAGCCGTAGAGCAGGAAGATATAGACGTTTCTACGTGTTTCGAACAACTTAGCTTGAACAGCCACGTGTGTGAGGGTTATAGTGATATGTTGCAACAAGCATCGCTTCGTTTACAAGGCTATTCAGGAAATATCGGAAAAAGTATTCAGCCGATAGAAAGTGAAGTGGAGAAAAAACTTGATATTCTTGGTGAGAAGTTGGATCTTCTTATGCATGATGTGCATAAGAATGTCATCGATGTCGCTCAGGCTGTAACGCGGGCCTCAGAATATTTTGACTGGTTTTTTCCTGAGGTAAACAAAATAAACGGGAAGCTTTCGAAGCAAGGATACGTTTTGCTAAGGAGGATTACGAAAGTGTTACTTCATCTTCAAGACAATTTGATTTCCTCGGATATTTTCAGTAATACAAGATCAGTACTATTGAAACATTATGTGAGTTTTTTGGGTAAGTTGAACGCTGGTATTCACGCCGCAGATGTTGATAGTCATCTTGGCTTACCTTCAATTAATATTTTCGCAATAGGAAATGAGTGCGATCTTCCCAATAAGGAAGAGATATTTGAAGTCATGGATGAGGTAATTACTTCAGAGAATGTAACCATTTTTGACCAGGATGGCGCCTTTATTGCACCTGTGCTAAGGGGATTGACTAAGGAGCTTGCAGTGTTGACTGTTATGTTTGGATTTCCGAACGTAACACAACAACATCAGGATATGATGAGAGTTTTGTACTCCTTTTTTCCTGATGTGCATTTTTACTGCAAGAAGGGCCGCATTACGCCTTGTGCATCAAAAGTTGCCTATAATATGCTACAAAGGCTGTCGCCGATGGAAGCCATAACTTCGAATACATCTGACTTTATTCCTCCCTACAAATTGCCAACAGACGCTATGTCGCCGCCAATTTCTATGTCACTTTCTACTGAAGATAGTGTGAAAATCACAGGTACCTTAGGGGGCTACTTGTACCCGCAAATCAGCGAAAGCGATTGTGCCTCATCAGAATTTGCGGGGGCCTCTTACGCGGTCACTTGTGCACATGTTGTCCTATCGGAAAACCAGGAACATCCGTATGTGTCTGTACCGTCTACGGTGCTACAAAATACCTACAAGAGTGCGCTAAAGGAGGAATCAGATAGATACGCTGATGGTAGCGTGGAGAAGAGCAGTTTTCTCAGCGAGATTCTTCGAATTGAAGAAAATATGAGATGGCAGCAACAGAACAAATTTGGAAAAGTCGTATGGGGAGAGCGTACTATAATTAACAATAAGTTGTCCGACTTTGCAATTATCAAAGTTAGCCCGAAGTTTCGTTGTCATAATCATCTAGGGGATGATCTGGTAGGCATGCCAGATCTGTCGTTGCGGTTTAAGAATTTATACGTGAAAAGGAAGATAATTAATATACTACCGGGTATGGAAGTCTTCAAGATAGGTGCATCATCAAAATACACTTCGGGGAACGTTAATGGTTTGAAAATGGTGTATTGGGCTGACGGGAAAATACAAAGCAGCGAGTTTGTAGTATCGTCTAAACAACCCCTTTTTGCAACAGGAGGTGATTCAGGTTCATGGATCTTAACGAAACTCGAAGATGAGCTGGGTCTCGGAGTAGTCGGTATGTTACACAGTTATGACGGGGAACAGAAGCAGATCGGACTATTCACCGCCATAACCGATATTCTACGAAGACTACATCAAGTTACGGGAGTTCAGTGGAACATAAACCAGCCTTCGGATTTAATTTTTTAATTAACTACGTAGTCATTCCCACAATATCTAACACCCTGGTGACCTATATGTCCAAAAACACAATTATACAATTTCATGTAGTCAACATGAAGCACCTTTGAAACTGGTCTGCGATTATTCTATTACAATTAATGGGTGTTTGTTGCCCAACATTACCTTTTAATACAAACAATACCAGTCTTTCATACGTCATCAGTTATTGTTTTTTAAGACCTGCATCTCGATATCGTTTTAAAACAAAATTTAATATTTACTAACTAAAACATACTGCAGCATTTCTATTGCAGGAAGGTTGCTTTTGTTTCATAAGACATCCAAGGACTAATGGAACCTCAATGAGAAAAAATAATATATCCGTATTGTAAACTATAGAGTTTAAAAGGCAATTACCTATTTTGGATTTACCAGCATATTTCAAAAGTGATACGCTTTTTAACAAGATCTACCTCAACCGCCCAGAACTGATTGCAGGTTATATTGTTTACAACATAATAATTGAAGGTCAATCTAATTAAAACTGTTACAACAATTACTGCCTATGAATGACTTTCCCGATCGACCTGGTTGATGATTGTTCCTGTCAATATAATTAGAATGTCATTTAAATACCTTTGTCGATTTGTGGGAATGGGTATCATCCTCTTGTGAGCCTGCGAATGAAGAGTTCTTTAATCTCGGTACTATCAAGTTAGCCGCCCCTTAATTTGAAGTGTTTTGACATTTACAATGGTGGTAACCACACCAGTAACAGAACAAGGGCCCGGATTTACTCATACCCCTCCTAGCAGAGAATCTGCATTTGGAAGCCCAGCTGCGAAGTTCTTAAAGATTGTCTCTGGGAGATCAATAAAACGAATAGGAAGCAAATTTAGAAGATCCAGTTATTCCAGTGGAGTAATAGGAAGCACAGGCCATGTTGAATTGAATGCAGTAACGCAGACACCTGACTCGCCGCAACGTGTGCTTCGGGACGATGTCATTCCCGAAGTCATGGCGGCGCCAAGACTGTCTCCATTTGTTCTACAAAACTCCAAGAGGAGGCCCAAACCTTTAGATTTGAGGACGTTGAGCCCTCCTATTACGGTTGAAAAGCCGGCTGCACCAAGTTCAGTAGAAGGAAAGTTGGGAACTCCCGTTCGACTTACATTTCCAAAATCATTTGATAGTGCTCGTCGCGATCTTGCATCAGATTTGTTGATAGGTGGTTTAGACGATATTACTGAAAGACAGTTTTTTATCCCTGATTATAAAAGAACCCCTCAAAGATATGAAGAAGAGGTGTCTCCCACCTGTAGGATCAATCATGCGCAGACAGATATTAGCTCTACTCCTGGGTCAAAGCGCTACAATGTCAACATTTGCTCTATTTGTGGTGAATACTTAAATGCGCTACTGGTTGGCGAGAAGGTAGTAGAAATGAATTGCGAGCACCAGAGTCATTACCAATGTTATTCAGCAGTTTTAGAAGGTACCATCCAGCAAGGTAAATATCCCCGCTGTGAAACATGTTTAAAGCAAAGTAAACCTAAAGATGAACAAGTATTGCATGACATGACGTCTTCACTATTATTGAAGAAGTCGTTGAAAACATCTGTCAGTAATGTGAAGGAACATGTAATGGGCCTAGAATCAGCGGTCCTCGAGAGGCCATTGTATAATCTAATCACTCCTTGTGAACAGTTGATTAAAAGTGCCGATATTAGTTCCAATGGTTTTAAGACACCTATTGCACAAAGCATACAAGATAGACTTGGCGTTGATTCCGCTGAAGAAGATTTTACAGCAACAATACCTCACACGTCAGTTAGTATTGACACAGCAGGCGTTACGGCCGAGCAGGACGATGTCAAAGTTAACATTATACCCCAAGTAAGCAAATTTATCATAAATGAGAATTCCGAGCAAACACTGCTGCCTTTTGTCCTAAATTGTTATGTGGAAAACAACAAATCATCAGAGCCGGAACTTCAAAAAATAGACAATGAAGAACTGCGGGCTAACATCCAGCAGCATGTGATATCCAAGTTAGGTCAAAATGTTGCAAAAGCAGGTGCTCTTAAGATGTTTGACAGGATGAGCTACTCGTTTGATGGCGATCAATGGTCTCCGATAGTCTTTTACTGGTTTGAACGCTGTTTTGTATTGGTTCAACAAGGCTCTTGTGATGACTCAGAAGCACTTATCATAGGTAAAATCCCAGTGTCACAACTTGCTACACTCTTCAAATATGATTCCCATACCCTCATACTGTACTTAAAGAGCATGTCATTCCCAGAACTTTACCTGAGAAGTCCAGATGAAAGTACAGCCATTATAAGTAAGTGGAACTTTTACCTGGGAGAGAAAACTTGCGAGGTTACTGTAACTCAACAGACCTCCAATTGTTGGAATAGTTTGCCTAAGCATATATTAACCGATCTACCAAAAGAACTGATTTCTTACAACCAGCTTACGGGAGAGGTTGGAGCAACTCAATTTTGGGAAGGTTCCACAGTTGTTTCCCAAGGATTTTCAGCGAACTTATCACGGAACGATGCAAAGCTGCAACTAGTGGTCGCAGTAAGTCTTGTTAATTGTGCTCCTCGCTTACATTCAAATGAAGAGTTACTGTCCTCCATCCAGAAAAAGCTGCGTACCGTCTTGGGTAGCCTTAATGCTGGCGATCTGTTTGGGCTTGTAGTCTCTAACGACGGTGTCAAAGAAGGTAAGTTCTATGGTATGATTGGAAAGGAGTGGGATCTTTGGGACGAAATAATCGACTCGCTTTGCGTTTCGGATGCGAATCCTTGCGTTGATGAACAGAGTGAACTTCAGCACATCATGGAGGTAAGCGATAGGTTACTTAGTACCGTCGAAGAACCTGCTGAACATGTTCGGCAACTTATAATTTTAGGGAATGACCACGACGTTCCTATTATTTCTATGACTCCAGATCCCAATTCCTCAGCATCAACCGCAATATCAGCCTGTGCGCGCAAGATCACATCACACTACAGTTTCTCAATCTTGCAGTATGTTACGCGCAATTGCTACGCTTTTATAAGGGAATATATGGGCCACCCAACTTACAATATAAAAGTCAATGTGGTCTCACAACTGTTAGATGTTGATGTTTATCAAATAGTGGAGAAACTTCACAGAAAGGCTACCACTCGCCTGAACATTCAACTAGATAGTTTTGATCCTAATGTCGCCAAATTTCACAGTATCGAAGTTGCGGGTCGTATAAACTCAGTCGAGGGTCCATCCGTAACGTTAGAGATTGACCCTCTTGAACCAGGTTCATCCGTAAACATTCTATTCGATATGCAAGTTGCAACGAAGGCATTACTGAACAAATACCCTTCATGCTCCAGCGCACCTTTTTCACTTGTGAACGCTCGTTACCGTACGTCATTTACACAGTCGGCGCAACGCCACTGCACTTCGCTAGGAATTCTATTCAAACCGCAACATGAAAGCTGTACTACACCATGTTCTCTGGCAGCACTCATATCGCACAACTCCATTTCTGCAGATGCCAACGACTCATTCATGGATATTCCCCTTATAGCCCCTTTATCTCCTTCTAGGGACTCAATATTTGTTAGCCGCCAACTCCAATTTCTCACCATAGATGCCCTTAACACCGTCTTAAAAGACGCTAGAAGCAGGCTTCAATCATCAACATCCTCACCTAACCCATTCTCGCTCAAGGAACTGGTTTCCGTCCTCTTTGGTATTAGCAACAACTGTATTGAGTCCTTCCCACTTTACGACAAGGAATTTGACGACCCCGTAAGCATGACCGAATATACTGAAATGCTTTGTAAAAAGCTCGATACCATTGTAAACCTTTACAAAATTGAATCTAACACCACCCAAAGTAGTGCTTCCACTCCTGAGTGGATTCATATGGCACGGGTTCTCCTGAATTCTCTTATGTAACTTGTATTACTCCTAGTCATGAATTACGTGTTTTAACTTATTAGTTTAGTCACGTGACAAACTTTCGAATGACTTACTTTCGCAACTAAACATTGTGAGTAGTGTATATGTTAGGGCCTAACATTCGTGAGTTTAAAACGCTGACTCAGATATTTTGGTACGTGCTACAGACGGTTCTTCAGGGTAAATATAGTAGCTTTCCGTCGAGGGACGCGCTTTTCAACTCAAGATACGCTATGAAATGAACGGTTACGTTACAGACATAAAACATAGGAGGCATTAAGGTGGATAACAAGGCAATTGAGGTTATACATGTATTTTGGATCATTAAGGAGCGAATAGGATTCTCTCCATGTGCTCACATATTTACTTAGACTTATTAGCGTTAAATATTAATTTCTTTTGCTTGACTCCTTAGTATTATGCAAACAATCCAGATCTGAACAACACCACCAACGCGGTCATACAAAAAGGCCATTTGAGGCTCTAAGAACAGAATAATTAGTTAGAAACTCGGAAAAATAATATTCATTAATGGAAGTCACACAATTTCAGGATCTCGACTTACCGCAGTAGCTCAACGTCAGTAAAGGCATGCTATTATTTCATTTACGAGGATGCTATATGTAAAATTTAAATTAAGTGTAGGTGTTTTTTTTTCATAAATCGACTCAAGCTTGAGCACCTTGAACAGCTGGAGGACAGTAGATCAACTCGACGGCCTTTAAGTGGATTGGAGAACATTGTGGAGCAATATATTGATCGTACAAGTTGTAGAAGTTACCGGACAAACATTGGAAGAAGACATCACTGTCACCCAAAGCCAAGTTACCTTCTGGAGTCAAAGACCAACCGTTAGCGTAGATAGTACCGGCTTGTGGTGGTGGACCATCAAATTGGAATTGTCTGTTAGCAACAATAGATCCGATTCTACCGTGAGCATCACGTAGAATAGAGTCAGTCAAGTTCAACTCAAGAGCACTTCCGGTCTTGCAAGCAACGGAGTCTAGATGTAAATGTGTCTCTTCAGCATTAACTGGAGAGCTTCCTGGGGATGGAGCTGCACCATCGGTAGAACCTGTTTGACCATCGTGCTCGAATTTCTTAGCATTTTCTTCAGCAAGAGGAATAACGGAAATTCCGAAAGTGCTCTCGTAAGTTATGTATCCACCAGCGTAGGTACTGTTTGGAGCCAACTTGGTCCAGTCCTCATCAGCGGAAACTAGGCCAGTGGCAGCCAAGAGAGCAGCAAAAGTAGCGATTCTGAATTGCATTTTTGATAGGATATTAGATGTCTGAGGTATTTACTTTCACAGTTGTCAGTGCTTTTATGTATTCCACGGAGTAAAAAATTGATCAAATTACTTTATTATATTTATATTATTTTAAGCTCCTATATTTATAAACTAAAAGAAATATTTCCGACCAGCCGTGTACATTCTACTAACAAATCAGAAGATACGACAAAGGTAAAATCTATTATTGACCTCTGCTTGCATTCCTTTATTAAACGCATAGGAGACAATCAAAATAGCAGGTTTTTACAGCCACCATTTTTCTACTATTGAGCGTGTGGGATTAACTAAGCGCAAATTTCTATATAAGTTTGGTGCCTGTGCGTATCTCAACGGTACGCGAACCACGCGGGAAATTCTATTTCCGGAAATAAAAATCGATGGTTATGTAAGGATCTAATGACGTTCCACCGGAGATACTGATTTGCGAGGGACAAGCTCAGCTATCGTGGGGCAGATAGAGCTGATGTAGGTAAGCTCGACACCCTGCAGATAAAGTTAATCGGCTGGTGTGTGATACACATGTACTATGTCTAGCATGAGGAGGATGGAGTTCTAATTTACAAGGTAGGATTCATTTTTAGGCCTACTTGGCTTACTATTGTTTAAAGGTAATGGAAACCCGAAGATTTAGGAATAATCTAGGAATCTTAGGAATTCCTGAATATGCTTTTTTATGTCAAAATGTACGTAAAATCAAGGAGTTAACCGGCCACGGTTGCCTAAAGATCGGATCGATCCATTAAAGTATACATGGATAAAAGACCAGCTGCTAATATAAAATGTAATTAGAACGCATAAACCCCCTAAATAAAGATATTACGGTAATCGCCCAGAAAAAACCTCTCTTTCATAATGGTACTTAGTCATGTTTATCTCCAGAATACCTTGTAACCCGAGCGGCCATGATCCGATAATGTACAGCGCTTGTGTAACGGTTCGCTAGCGCTGAGATCGACGATCTTGGTTTCTAATTTATGGAAATACTCGGTTTTACCCGAACGTAGGTAAACGAAAGGTAAAGTTAGACCCAAGCAATTCATTAGTATACGAGTTGCTAAAATTGGTGTTAGATAGTAACGATCCTAGATAGAAGGGTCTCTCCTGACAGATAGATTAAAGTACTGGATTAGTAATTTTTCGATTGCTGGCTTTTCTTTAAAGTTAGTTACCCCTGAGTTCAGCCAACCTAAATATCCCAATATTCTGCAGCAGAATCTTACTCTATATATCCTTCTCGAGTTCCGATTATGCCGAGTGCGGGCAGTGATCCTAATCGTCAATATTATCGGTGTATCTTATCTACTTAAAGCTACACCCTTAAATGCTACCTCATGATTGCCGATTTAGAAAATTTCATTCTACGATGGAGTATTTAGGCATCTTGCTTTCTACTTAATAGTTCTGAGACTCTTTGTCTTCCCCTGCTACGTGAAGCAAAGCATGTCATCAGCGTCAGTTTCTGTCTCGGCATGACCACGTGACATGTTATGTATATGGCTATAATTTTAGTCGGGCAAGAAGTAGCGATAATCATAGTGCTGACTATTTTTTCCCGCTTAGGGATGCAGCGACTTTGGCAGCTTCCTGTACACCTTTGACTATTCCAGATCTTACTCCTTCGTCTTCCATCACACACAGTCCAGCGATAGTAGTTCCTCCTGGGGTACACACTTGGTGCTTCAGCATAGCGGGATGCAGACCGGTAATTTCGGCCATCTTAGCTGTACCCTCTAGGACTTTTATAGCACACTCACGTGATTGTTTTAAAGGGATCCCTAACCTTATACCAGATTCCATAAGAGATTCGAGCATTAATAGAACAAAAGCAGGACCGGAGCCGACGAGCGCGGTTGCGGCGTCCATGTTTTTTTCAGGAAGCTCGATGCACGTTCCGATATGACTTATCAGCTGCGACACTAGGAGCTTTTCGGCTTCTGGGACAGCAGTAGAGTGGGCAATCACAGCTGTTCCAAATCCGAATTTGGCAGGTGTATTCGTCATAACTCTTGAAATTTTAGGGGAAAACGCTGCCAGCTGTTCAATTCGCCATCCTGCTGCCAAAGATATAATTAATTTCCCCTCAATTACTCCCTTTAAGTCCGAGAGCACATCTTGCACTAAATATGGCTTGGTGCCAAGAATTATCACATTGCTACCTTTAACAGCAACTGAGTTAAAATTATAAGTACATTCTACCTCGATCCCGTTTGGTGACTTTGGGAATGAGGAGATTAGTTTTGTAACCTCATCTGCACTTGCTTTGCTGCTGTTACATGTAATAATTTTTTGAGGGTAGAAGTGTTTTGTATCACTGTTGGCGAGGGGAGCATTGTATATAGCAGAAAGAACGGCTTGGCCCATGACGCCACAGCCGATTATTGTCAGAGTGTAGCCCATTGTTGTGTTATTTGACCTTTACTTGAGTTATATGCCTTTCAATTGCAATAAGGGGTATGATTGTCGTAGATTGGCTCGCCATGGTGCTTCTTTAGTTTAAAACGTATATATACTCGCCTTCCGGACGGACTAAAACCATAGTTACCCGGTGTTAGGGTTACCCGGTGGTACAGTTACCCGGCTTACGATTTCTACGTTTAATTTTATCGACGATAAAAAATGTTGTGATGCTCCTGATTTGAAGACTCGATGCGCTAAGTGACAGAGTCGTTACGCTTGGCTAACGGAATGAAGACTCATAGCTTGCGTTAAAGATAATTTTATATTGCTTTAAAGGTGATAAAGCACTTCAAATAAATTTACTGAATTCAGAAAGTTTTGACTACTGAGCGCTGCTGTCTTAATAAGGTTATAATTACCAGGATGAGTAAGGTGACGTTAGAACATATCCCCGTACTACGCCCTACAGAAGATGAGTTCAAAGATCCTATTGGATATTTATCGCAAGCACCAATACGTAGGATTGGTAATACATATGGGATGGTAAAATTGGTACCTCCTGCAGGATTTTTACCGCCAATGGTTCTCAACGACGAGACTTTTAGATTCAAGGTTCGTTTACAGACACTGAGTGAGTTGGGACTCCTCAATAGATCAAGGCTCTTCTTTCTTAAACAGCTTAAAAACATAATGCTTTTGCGAGGAATTAGTCCCGAGAAGATTCCGGTTGAACCCTACTGCGTTGTGGATATGGGCACCAGGGTTTATTTTTATGATGTGTTTATTGCTGTGATCAAATTTTATAATGCATCAGCACCTGAACGCAGCATAGCGAATAGGTCTCGGAAGCGGGGCCGTGAGGAGTCAATAAAGGAGGATTTAGCTACATCCCGCACGCTGGTCATGGTACCGCTGTCGCAAGTACTGGCAGACAAAGTATTGTGGAGACAGCTATCTAAGGAGTTTAATGTACCAAGGGAAGTACTAGCTTCTCTCTTTAAATCCAAAATATCGGATTATTATCAATATCTACAAAAGCAGAGTAAAGGCTGCGATTCAGCATCATTGATCAAGACTTTGTTATATCAAGAGGAGTCTCCCTGGTGCCAAATTCGGGAGGATAGTGATAGTGATACAGACTCTGAGACAGAAACAGAAGATACCTGTGTTATATGTAAAACTCAGGAGGATTCTGAGGAAATGATAGTGTGTAATTCATGTGGGAACTGTTTTCATGATCAGTGTCTCGCGGTGCCCTTGGCTTCGGCCCCAAGGGACAACTGGATGTGCGGTAACTGTATAGTTGGTACGGGTTACTACGGATTCAAAGAGGAGAAGTTGAAATACTCAAGGCAGGAATTCAAATCTCTCTGTGCTGAATTTGATAAAATGTGCTTCCCCGGTGGAAAACCTTTGGACTCAATTCGGGTGCTTGAAGATATGTTTTGGGCACTAGTCTCCAACATTGATAACAGACTCACCATTCGTTATGGTGCAGACATACATCACACAGCACCCGGGGAGGTTACTGCTTTTCCTACAATGGATTGGATCCCTCCTGAAATAGAGAAGGATTCAGCAGCGTACAAGGAATATTTGTCTTATGCGACTCATCCGATGAACCTTATTAATCTACCGAGTGCAAATGGTTCTCTTCTTCCCGTTATTGGAAAGAGCATATCAGGAATGACGGTTCCCTGGATATACATTGGTTCAACGTTTTCCACCTTTTGTTGGCACTTGGAGGACCAATACACCTTGAGTGCAAATTACCAACATGAGGGAGATCCGAAGATATGGTATAGTATACCAGAGCATAGTTCAGAAGCTTTTAACAACCTACTGAGAAAAATATCTCCCGATTTATTTGAGAAACAGCCTGATTTGATGCATCAACTCGTAACTTTGATATCTCCATACGACAATCAGTTTATTAAAGCTGGCATCTCTTGTTATAAAGCAGTACAATATCCAGGCGAGTATATCATTACCTATCCAAAATGTTATCATGCTGGTTTTAATTCGGGCTATAACCTCAACGAAGCCGTCAATTTTACGCTTGATCTTTGGATACCTTTCGGATTACAAGCCATAGATGATTATAAAATGACTAAGAGGAAGTGCGTGTTTAATATGTGGGAGCTAATGTTTAATATACTGAAGCGATACTTGGTTGTGCCAAAAACGTTGCAACCCTCACTGGCAATAAGGTGCCATACCGAGCTACTTAAGATATTTAATTCTGAGATGAGCATTATCCAAAGAATTGAAGATATGCTGGATAAGAATGAATCAAAGGTGATGACCCGTAGGAGAACTACTTGCATACATAATGGTGAAAGGAAATTTAAAGGGGAACAGCATTCGATCATATTTAGCAGTACGGAAAATGACGAAAGCCAGGAAGAACCCGCAAATGCATATGTCAGCGATGATAAGAATAATTATGACCCAGATAGCAATCGCAGGCAGGATGAGAATGCGGGTGAGAATGCGGATGAAGAGGAAGAGAAGGAGGAAGAGGAAGAGGAAGAGGAAGAGGAAGAGGACGACCATGACTTGATTTGTTCGGAATGCAAAACCATCTGCCCGTTCGCTTTTGTTGTTCACGTCCAAAGATTTAATGTATACAGACGACGCAAGCTTCCTAATATGACACCAGTTGAGTGGAACAATTTGGCCGCGCAAGGCATAATTTCAATATT
This sequence comes from Eremothecium sinecaudum, assembly GCF_001548555.1. NCBI lineage: Eukaryota > Fungi > Ascomycota > Saccharomycetes > Saccharomycetales > Saccharomycetaceae > Eremothecium > Eremothecium sinecaudum. The sequence goes on along the minus strand of NC_030899.1, from coordinate 44,669 downwards.
ATGTTTAGCAGACTACATGGCATTGGTTGAACAAACACAAGCTTGTAAGCGTCGTAAGTCTAGACATGTTGATACGCTTGACAAAGACGAGCTCCATTATATAACAGAACCCGAAGAGATCAAAGATATCTTACAAAAAACAGAAAATATGATACATAATGGTTTGTAATTAAACAGGATAAGTAATTTTTCCGCGGATGGTTAATTCTTGTATGAAGTTTTAACAAATAGTTGGTATGAAGTTCCATATAAAAGGAGGGGACTTGAAATTTGGAATCTGTGATACGTATCTCTCTCATTGGTCGTGTACGGGAGCCTACCGTTACTAATAATAAAAATAAGTGATATTAAATCATTTGCAACCATTTAACCTATATTTATGATGAGAGTGGTACGGTGGATTTAGTTTTAAGATTTAGGTTTAGCGGTCAAAACCAATAAAACTTTATCACCGACGACAGACCTTATTATATAAGCATCACATCAGTCACGTGAATTATCAATCATCGAATACGAATACTTCAACATCTACATTGAATATAACTAATGTCACATTAAAAGTAAAATCCTACTATATAAGATATTGTTTAGTTAGTTAAGCATATCATAATTATTTACTGTGGGTAATAACATGGCTATTTTTTCATCGATCACTGCAATATACATAAGGATTGGTTTCCTCTTTACCCTAGCTTACTTGTCTGTAAAAGATGTAACAGCTGTTTTGAATCATCCTTTTGTATTGCTGCTATCACAGGCTATGAGTCTACCGATGTTAAATATGAATCCTTTTGGCGCCCAGCTGGGATTGATTTCGCTTATATTTTGTATGCTAGCAATAAGCGATCTAATACCTTTATTGGAAAAGAACAAGAAATACTTCAAGTCATTGGTACCTTTTAGATTAATGATGTACTTCACAATTGCTGTCGTTTCCTATCTCTATGAAAGTAATCTTTATATTCACAATAATGCTATATTTGTCTACTGCTTCTGTGAATTATGGCTGAACTTTTTGATAGTTACTGCATTAAAAGAAGAGGAATCTAAAAAAGGCAGCGAAGAGGAAGAAAGTAATAGCTCTGATGAGGCCGACTCAATGGATCAGTCAGGCGTTGAAACTGATGAAGATGATGACGAGTTGGGCCACTCTGAAGAGAGAAGCGACTCAGCTAGCAAACGCAATTGACGAGAATATAAGGTAATTTAATCTAATTGTTATTTAGGTCCATTTAACAACGGATGACAAATCTACTTAAGATGCAAATTATTGAAAGCTATAGAACATATTCAACAACGATAAAATTCAAAAATTCTTCTAACTCTTTAAACTCGGTAAACCCAGTGTCAAACACAGTTTCGTTACTACTGTTTGAGTATTTTACTAACATTATGGCATTACAATAATTCGAACTTTTCAGTACCAGATTGATACAACCTTTTCCAGGTAAGTCAACTCTTAACCTAGTCTTAGGTTTCTTTAATATTTTGTCGAATAGTGAAATTTGTTTATCTAATTCTGTAGTGAAGTACTCTGTAACATGCGCTGGCCCATTATCATCTGTTTCGGGAGTAACCTCAATTGTTGCACCAGGAACTCTATCCAAAACAGACTCGGTAAAAACTTTCTGTAAGAGGCTAATATAACTTTGGTGTCTAATCTTACCTACTATAGGCCTCAATAACAACAAGTCCTTTTCACTTCCTCTTTGCTTTTGTTTTGGTGCCGATGGCTTCAACCTTTGCCTTAACTGGTTCTTATGCATGACTACTAGTAACATGCGCAAAAATATTAATATTAGGTTTGCCCTATTATCATTTTTTCTAGGAGCATCTTGGCTTAGTAGAAGGGCATTGTCATCTAATGGAACCATTTCAATTTCAATCTTTTCGCCAGGGAATTCCATTACTATTTTATTTTCATTTTCTAACTTAACATCATAGGATATCAGCTGAACTGATTCCTTTTTCAATTGGTACATTAACTCTCGTTCAAAGATCAGAAACTTTAATTTTGCAACCTGTTGACCAATATCATCCTGCGATGATTGCAAAAGTGATTGTTCATCTATACTACTTACTCCGCTTAAAATGTAGTCATTATCTTCTTCGATGTTTGTGTAAATATAAACTCTCATGAATCTGTCACCAGAATTCCTAGGAATATGAACATGCCCTTTGGAATGCGAAATAGGAACTAGTTCAAGCTTCTTCAAGTCAGTGTTATGTCGCAAGACTGCAATGCCTCTATCTTGCTTGTATAGCGATCCAGAATCCTCATAACCATATTTTATAGCAAGGGACCTTTTCCCTGTGTAACCATCTCTTATTTTGAACATAACGTCAGTATTCGAGATATGTTCTGCTATCATAGACCAATGCGCATGTTCAATTTCAAGAGACTTTTCTATCTTCATGTAGTTATCTTTTAATAAAGAACGTGCTTCTTCAAGACATCTTAGCTTCCATCCTTTACTTATTACCGCGAGCTCCAATGCCTCCTTTTTCGTCTTACGCTGGTAAGGAAGTTTATCAGCATTTAAAGAAGCGGGTGGTACAGAACGCTTCAGGAAGGGAGACATCGAACTAACACCTACATGAGTTCGAACAGATGACAGTAACAAAGAGACAAACTCCAATGATAAAGAGGATTCATTCAATGCCAGGTTGATATTCTCCAGAACTTCCTTTTTCATTTGTTTAAACTGCTCCGCAGACATTGAACCCTCAAGGATGTTCCCCAACTCACCCTCATAACCATCATCTGTTATTTCCTGCGGTTTCGGAGTCTTTTCCGCTTGAGTAATCTGCATATCAATATCTCCATCCATATCCTTATCTTCGACAGACATCCCATTCTCTTCTAATGCCAATTCTTGCATTAATGTCTCCTCTGATAAATCCGAGAACTTGCTGCTTTCACGCTGTTGTAAAATCAACGGTATTAACTGTTGTAAAGGCATCTGCCTGTATGTCTCATAAGGATTTGCTACCAATGCTTGCTGAAGTTGGTCATTTCTTTCTTCTACAGTCTCCATTGGTTGATCAGAAGCAGTCTCAGTTCCATTTGTAGGCACTGTTGCAGTTGAAGCTGCAGGGGAGATCTTGTTAACTGCTAAACCAATTAAATTCGGATCCAGAGCAATGTTAATTTCGGCTGTATCAACAAAAAGGTTTCTTTGGCCTTCTGATCCAACATCTTCAGTCATAATGATTGAACTTACTTCAAATGGGGCATTAGAAAGTGTCTTTGTCACTTGAATAAAGATATCATAGTATGGGTTATTGTTAAAATTATGTATTGTCACAGAATACGTAGCATTATTTCGAGGTTGACCACCACTATGCATGCATGCATGATTACTTAGACTATTGACTATTTGTATGATATTTGGGGTGAATAAATGTGTCTAGTTTACAATATGCATTAAATTTATGTAATTTCCAAAGAATGGGTCTCAGAGTAAGTCTTCAATATCAGAACCGTAGTCTGATAATTCGGTACCTTCGCCATCAGGTTCCTTGTCTTCTTCTTCAGTTTTGACGTTCTTCTTCCTTTCTCTTGAACCGGGATATCTCATTGCCATCACACATTCGTCGTGGAGTTGGTTTACAAATCTAATCCTCTCATCGAATATGTTCTGTGGCTGTTTTGTGGCGTAGACATTCAATAACTCACTTGTTTCGATATACCCCTCTTCATGGTTAATCTTGGCCTCGATCACGCCATCTCTGATAGCACGAGACACCATGTATTCGACGGTTTGTTCGGAATCGAGATGAAGTCTGAGACAAATATCCTTCAAGGAAATCTTTTTGTATGTCAAAGAAATTATACGTATACCTGTCTTAATAACGTTTGACCTTAACCTCACGCATAGCTGGTAGTTGCTATCTTGGACTAGTTGTTGCTTATATTTTGAGATGGTGGAGGTAAACATCTTCAAATCACCCAATTTGACAGCTTTCGACAAATGGAAGTATGGGGTTAAAGTGGACTCCATTCCGACTTGGCGGAAGAAGGACAATTCAGGGATATCGCCCATTAACAATTGAATAACACAATGTAGTTTATTAGCCTGTTGTAAAAAGCCTAAGCTGCTAGGCGAATTTGGAGCCTTCTTTATGGCAGCCATCACATACTCATTGGCAGCGGAGTAGTCTAGCTGAATTGCATTGATCTTGGACAAATAGAAGTAGTAACGCGCTTCTAATGAACTAGAAACATCATGATCCGAGGGGAATTCAACTTTGCTTACGAAATCAGCCGCAGTTTCTACCTCACCTGCATTTAGATATTCCCTCAAAATTAAGGTTATCAAGGTGGCCTTGGTTTCGTTATCATACTTCAATGTTGCAGTTCTCAAAAATAGCATCATTTCAACGCGAACAGTATTATCACGAGTATTTCCCAACAACTCGTGAGCTCTAGCAATATAGAACCAAAGCTTTGCATTGATAAAGTCCAAAGTGCGGTTATTATAGTACTGAAGCACGTTAGGCACAACAATTTGTAAATTAAAGTTTTCAAGTGCTGGTATTTGCTCAGTGTCCATTAGGTGCAATTGTACCAGTAAATGAACAAATGTATTCACCTCTGCAGATACATCCACCGTACCAGTACTAGTCAATTGATAGAAATCGGCAGGGTACTTGGAACTGAAAGCCTCTGCATTTTCAACTGTAGTTTTCATTTTTTTGTTTACAACCTTCAACAACGGAACTTTAAATGTAGAATCATCAGGATATACCAAACTGATTATGATGGACAAGACTGTCTGATTTAACTCTTTCCTTAAACCTGGCAATTCTCTCAATGACTTCCAAACATATCTAGAATCTAGGGTCGTAGTCGTTCTAGATACCTGACGTAACAAATCAATAAATTTATCTACAACAACTTGATCCACAGCTTTCAACTGGGGAACAGGAGTCGAATCAACCTCCATTAAGTCAGAAGTCATAGTTTAAACGTACACAATCTTCCTATTCTATAAGATGATCGCTTTGTGCGTAGTTAGGGTTGAAATAGGTTTAACGGTGGCAAATCTAAGACGTTGTTTTTGAAAGCAAGATCTTATGGAATATCGTTCTTCACGACCAGTTAGATCCAGCACACGGTATGAGACTAATAGTTAATTAATATATATTCATACATACATACATATATGTATATATATATATATATATATATATATATATATATATATTCAATAAAAAAGTATAGAATGAATGCTATACTATCTGTGGTTGCCTCGTAATTTTGGATTTAATAAGGACTGTATTGCATGGGTATTCGTAACACACTGGATAAATTAATCCTTTTTAACATCTTGCTTGTAGCCTAATGCTGCCAACCTTTCTGGAAGCGTAGGATGCGAGTAATGGTAAGCGGAATACCATGAATCCACGTTGGGGGAACTGAGATTTTCCTTGCATAAAATTATCAATGCTTTACATAAATCATCAGAATACCCTAGATTCTTGGAAAATTGATCGGCGGCGTACTCATCAGTACGGGAAATTAAGCTCGAAATAAACTGCAACAAACAGTTCACTGGTCTGAAGAGATCACCAAACAATAAAAATCCGATCAATGTTGGGAAAGCAGGCAAAAGGACTCTAGTAGGAGTTAAAGAAGTAGTCCTACCAACGACAAACCCAAAAGCCTGATACAAAGACTTGTTTCGGTATACAACACGGAACATGGTCATCGTAGCAAGGATGTTCAGTTGCGAAAATACTAACCTGTAGAGAATGTGGTTTAGCTTCCAGTGGCCTATTTCGTGTCCAAGAATTGCATTCAATTCCTTGGTGGTTGTACTTTTAATCAAAGTGTCAAAAAGAACAATTCTCTTACTTGTGAATGGCAAGCCAGTAAAGTAGGCATTGGAATGTGTAGATCTTTTGGAACCATCAACAACTAGAACTTTATCTAATGGAAATTGGACGCTATCGGCCAATTTCTGAATAGACGTTTTCAATTCACCATCTTCCAAGGGAGAGAATTTGTTGAACAAAGGCATAATGTAGGTAGGAACTAAGGTAAATGCCAACAATTGAAGGACAAAGATAAAAAGACACACATAGTCAACAAAGTTACTTGAAAATGTTTCAATGATCTTTAGGAGGCCGTAAACAACTGGAGTTCCTAAAACCAGCAACAAGCCAGTAGACTTAAAGAAATCGAACCACCAAAGCTTCAGAGTGCTCTTATTAAAACCGAATTTTTCCTCTAGTACAAAAGTTTTATAATAATCCAACGGTAAACCCATCACTGCGGTAGTGGCTGAAACCATGATGAAAAAGTACAATGATACACCAATAATGGACGATGGTGCTAACATTGATGGCATAGCTGCACCAAATGCAGTAGCCCAGTTCCAGAGGCGAGGGAATAAATCATAGTGTATAACAATTAAATTTGTCGCTAATGAGATTGCATCAGAAAATATAGTAAATTTGATATTGGCACGAGAATAAGCAGCAGATTTCTCAAGCGTTGCTTGGTCTATCTCGTCCTTATACAGACTAGGAAACGCCTTCTCAGCTAATTTCTTGTACTGTCTATATGAAAGATAGCTTTCAAATCCAAACTGTGCAACTGTGAACCCCACAATGATTAACTTCCAGGGAACAGACCTATTGTCGAAATAAGACTCTAGTTTATCTATAAATGGTAGTGTGATTGAAAATCTCATTCTGACTGCAATTATTTCTTTCAGAGGATCTCTTTCGTATGCTTTGAGTCCGCCTGTTTACGTTCATGATATTTTTATAATAACAGGTTCAATGACAAATTAAAGTCGAGTTATAACGTTTCTAACGGAAAAAAAATGGTTATAACGTAGAAATAACACGGCTTTGCAGAAGCACGTCAGGTTATTACAAACGCAAAAACTCAGTTCTTGTATATATCAATTAGCAGCTTGGCATAATTGTATATATTATTAATTGAAGGTTATGAGAATCCTTCGTATTTCCTAAGTTGGAGGGGGAGGTGTGCCTTGGGGAGAATGGGTCCCTATGTCTGCTACACATATAGTTAAGTTATTACATTGTGTATTCTATTACAGAGTGATTGTCTGCTATAAATTATTTGGGAAGCTGTGAATTGAGTAGTTAGTGATAGTTTACGTGCACCATCGGGGGAAATGAGGTGATGTTCTGACTATTTCAACTAAGGGTATGCTTCTAGCATATAATTCATGCAGTATATTGGCTTGTTTAATTCGCAATTGTTCTTTCTTAAAAGTCTTAACCCCGTGGCATTCGTTGGCAACCACGGAGTAGGATACGCTATATACTCCAGTCGTTCAGGACTTTTAGCTGTACAAAAATTGCATGCTTGATGAATTTGAATACCATGCCATTATTGTAGCTTTTTGAATAGCTAATATACAATCCTAGCATGGTATTTTTTAGTACTGGTTCTAAATTTTAAAACCAACTACGCTTCAGTGGTAGCTTCATATTACGCAAACCTAAATTGCAACATAGGTCATCTTGGGAGATCGCCTGGTGAAAATTAACGTTGTAGTCCATTTAGGTGCCAAAATTTATACATGTGAGCTGAATTCAACTTTTCTATCTGTTCCTTTCCTACGTAACGGCTTGAAGTTTTCGATGGAAGATGTTTTACATTTATCGGCTCAACTTGGAACATGACGTAGACAGAGAATATAGCAACAGATCAAAAACTCAGGAGATTTCATTTACAACTAATCGCATGTCTCTATAAACTGCTATTTTATGGGAGGCTAGCTCACTTAACCACTCCCATATGTTGTCCTATGCTAACTTAGACACCTTCTTTGACGCATTGTATGTTTTCTTGGCTATCGTCACCATTTTGGAGAACCAGTAGAAGTTTAAGACTGTCATTAACAAATTGACTGAGGGCACTAGTAGTCCCAGGAAAACAGGTGTATCAGAGCTCCACTGTTTCCATACCTGGTAGTCAAGCAACACTAGAGCGATCGTTCCCCATACAATACGCACACAGAAAAAGGTTATGAATAATAGGATACCGTTTACAAAATTTACTCTTGCCGGAATAACCCTTTTTCTAGTACTAGGTGCGCGCGACAATTGAGAGATGTACCAATTTACATTAACAAGCGGAGTACTGGCCTCGAATACCAAAAACTTACCTACCCATTGTTGGTAGCTAGGTCGTAGTGTACAGGTTGTAACCATCAATGAGCCAACTGCATGGCCAAGGAACCCAATTCCAAAAAACTTGCAATACCTCGCGCATACATAGAAATCCCACAAGAAGTAGCCCATCATATGGGCAGAAACCAAAGACACGTACTCGTTATAGTAGCTATACAACTCCAGATCAACTGGCAGCTTCATGACTGGCATAATTAGTGCTAAACATACCAATGCCTGCACCATAGATGTGCTGTGAATATCAAAGTTAATCTTATCACGCTTAGCAGACCTTAAATAGAAGTCACCAAACACCAAACGATTGGCTGTCGGGGCTAGCCATCTGTAAATCAGGAAGTGATAAACCAAAAAAGATACGAGAACCTCGTGGCCATGCCTTAAAACTAGATTTGTGTGATCTCTAAAAGGTGAATACGCCAAGAATGGGTCTTCCATGTTAATTTGTTTACAAATAACAAATAACAAATTATTCAAAAATCTAACGAACTTCACTAATAGAAGAAATTTCACAACTCCTCAGAAGTTTAATCTATATTTACTTGAAGTTAGTGCCACTTGTCTGATTAGTTCCTCATCAACCTTCAAACTAAGCATGAAGATTCTCAACAAAAAAATCGTACACAACAAGACAATGGGAAGTTATTAAAAACTAACAAAATAGTAAACGTACAGCAACAGCACACTAAATGTGAATCGAGCTTCATGTTTGGATTACGATATACTAGCCGGTATATCCTCAGAAATAGCACATGCTCGAATCACGTGACTTTACTTAATGGTTTAACGCCATTATTGGTGGCAAATTTTAACACTGCAGGGTGGAATCCTAGCAAGAAGCCACCTTCTCTTAGGTATACTGAACCTTATATTAGCCAGAACCCCTCTACTGTAAGAAATATGTCTTCAAATCCTGAATTAGTTTGTTTGGGTAACCCATTGTTAGATTACCAAGCTACTGTTGATGAAAGCTATCTGAAGAAGTACTCTTTGAAGAGCAATGATGCGATCTTGGTCGAGGCTGGTGACGATAAAATGAAAATCTTTGAAGAGTTACTGGAATTCCCAGATGTCAAATTCGTTGCAGGTGGTGCTGCTCAAAATACCGCTAGAGGTGCAGCCTATGTGTTGGGTGAAGGCAAGGTCGGCTACTTCGGCTGTGTTGGTAAAGACAAATACAGTGAATTGCTGTTACAAAAAAACACAGATGCAGGTGTTATCTCAATGTACCAAGTGGAGAACGCCGTGGGGACTGGAAAGTGTGCTGCCCTAATTACAGGTCATGACCGGTCATTGGTTACTGATTTAGGCGCTGCAAACCACTTTAAAGCTGAGCACTTGGATGCACACTGGGACGTCGTTGAAAATGCTAAGATGTTTTACATAGGTGGTTTCCACTTAACTGTATGTCCTGAAGGGATAGTTAAGCTCGGTAAACATGCTCAAGAGACTGGGAAGCCTTTTGTTTTGAATTTATCTGCTCCTTTTATCCCTGTTGTGTTTAAGTCCGCATTAGAACAAGCTCTGCCATATGCTACGCATATAATTGCGAACGAGTCCGAAGCAGCAGCTTATGCGGAAGGTTTCGGTTTGGATGTTGCTAAAGATGATTTGGAAACCATTGGCAAACACATCGTAGGTGATTCGCCAATCAGAACTGTAATCTTTACTCAAGGTACTGAGCCTACCATCGTGATCTCTGCCAGCGGTATTAAAACTTATCCAGTTAAACCATTGGAAGCCTCCAAAATAGTCGATACCAATGGTGCAGGTGACGCTTTTGCAGGTGGTTTCATGGCGGGTTTGGTTCAAGGGAAGGACAGTTCCACTGCTATTTATATGGGCCAATGGTTGGCTTCACTGTCTATACAACAGGTTGGACCAACCTACCCTGAAGAAAAGCTAGAATACCAAAACTAAGTGTTATGGATTAAACCCATGGGGAACATCGTAAATAGCTTGACTTTCAATAGTACATAATGGAACACTTAAAGATTTTCTATATATAATGTACCATTCAGCGCCTTATGTTTGTAGACTTAGGTTCGACTTTTGAATAAGATTGATTAGTGCAACGTCAACGGATATCAGGCACAAATTCCCCCAAACACATAGCTCTATAATCAGTATCTTCTATAGTATTATAGGTGATTTATGTGCTTCTTTGATATCCGAGTAGTCGTATTACAGTATTGGTCCTAAAGACGCAATATACTACACTTTACCGTTAACAATTAACTTTAGAGGTCATCCAGATACACAAGGATGGATAAACTGCCACCTATTTGGGCATGGATAACGCACCCGCTATACCTTTACCAGAGTGCCCATTTATCTGTTCTATTTATTTTCCTTACGTTCGTTCATCTCTGTGTGTGCTTTATATTATTAGGTGTATGCGCCTCTGATTATTTATGTCCAATAGTGGTGAGGTTGACCAACCAGCGAACAAAGCCGCAGAAAGGCATCTTTGCAGCACTTTTATTAGCATGGTGTAACTCATCTCCGGATTTATTCTCGAACTTAATGTCATGGAACTCTGCGAATAACGCTGCTGCGCTTTCCATTGGCGAAGTTCTAGGCGCTTGTGGTGTCATTATCTGTGTAGTCCAGGGCGCAATATTTATGGTGATGCAGACAGCATGGTTTAACCTTCAAGCTTACGAAAGGCATGCAATCGTGGTTGATCTTTTGTTTACATTGGTGTCTGTGAGCATTATTGTCTACGTTTGCGTGACTAATGAAGTGACTGTTATGAATTGCATAGTGATGGTATTGGTTTACATTACGTACGTTATCCTGAAAGTATTTATTTGGACGCCGCCAATTCCCTCTATAGAAGTCTCTAGTCCCGTTACTACAGAAGCACCCACAGTGCCTGATGGGATGGGTGCCTTTTCAGGCCTTGAGGAGGTCGGAAGCCAGTATTTCATCTCGGACATTGATACAGGAATCAAACCAAGCTTGCTAACTTCCATGGACTACACGCACTTTCTGAAAGCGTTTGAAAGTACACATGAGAGTGAGAATACTGATTCGATATCGATGGAAACCATTGGTACATCCCCACTAAATAATCGCCCTGTCACTGAGCCCAGGGGAAGAAATGACATGTTCAGCACTACAGACAGTACACATACTGCACCCGCGATGTTCCAGCTATATTCCGGTGGTTCAGAATGTTACCATACGATTGAACGAACAAGAAGTGCGGACCTCACCAAGTGGAGATTTGACCAACTACATGCCAGCATATTATACATGATTGCGCCCCAACTAATGAACTTCACTGAGAAGAGCAGGCTCTCTCAGCTTATCTCAATCGTTCTAACTCCATTTATGATCTTATTAAGGGTAACAATTCCACAGTACGAAACCTTCATAGAGCAAACCAGTGAAGCCTCAGATCTTTACCTTCCGAAGCGTATTATCGCCTTATCCATGGTCCACGCGATGCTGGCACCGCTGTGGGCCGTGCTGCTTTTCCTCTCTTTAACAGAGATCCGTGCTCCAACCGCCCTCTGGCCTTTGGTAGGCTGCGTCTCCTGCCTGCTCCTTTTGGGTATCTTCATGCTCCGCAGGTACGTCTCCGCGGCTAACAAGTTTTCACTCACAGATAGCATGCCCATGTCGATGGAGCGAGCCGAAGGGTTCTCTCGCACCATGTCTCTCATCTTCAACGTAATTGGTATCTGTTGCAGTATCCTATGGATCTCCTACTTAGCGAACACCCTCATAGAGATCATGATCCTCTACCAAAGAATTACGCACGTATCTGAGGCTATCCTTGGCCTCACTATTTTCTCATGGGGCAACTCTATTAGTGACTTGATGTCAAACGTAGCCATGGCAAAGCTTTACCACAAGTTTCCCGCCGATGAGGGTGCCCACCTAGACACAAAGTTCTTAACCATATCACTAGGTGCTTGCCTTGGCGGGGTTCTATTGAACACAATGATTGGTATTGGCATTAGCGGTCTTTTCGCAATGGTTCCAGCAAGAAAGTGGTCTATTATCCTACGTGAAGAGGGCGTAGATACTAAGTTTTTAGTGTCTGGAGTCGCTATTCTTCTCCAGATAATATTTCTTATTTGGTTATTTACGGCCAATTTAAGGTTCCTACACTTCCATTTGAGGGCTGTAGGCTTTGCTATGTGCGCCTGGTGGTTGTCAGCTACTTTGTTGAACTTAATTCTTGAAATCTCCGTTTGAATATTCCGCACACAAACACACAAACACGACTAGACATTAACCGCCCAAGTACAAACAAACACGCAAAACCAGCTCAATACACACGCACACACAGAAGCTTTTCGAAACAGTACGCAATCATCTCACTTTTTGACAAAAGAGAAACGAACTAATATTATTGAACGCCGATTACTAAGGTGGTAAAATTTGGAGGCGAACAAAAGAGTATCTATTAATTGCGCTATTCTATTTTGGATAACTGATATTATTCATACTCAGATACCATCCCATATTACCTTTTGTTGCACCGAAATCAAGGAGATCTAATCAAAGAGCTAAAGTTACCAAATATCAGCTATGTTTTTGCAGCTCATAGTTTCAATCTTATACCTTTGCATAAAACTATGTTACTGTCTGGAGCCGTATTCCAGAGAGTTAGATGTCAGACCTGGAGAAGAGGAACATACAGCAATGGAAGAGTGCGCACGGGTTCAGATATTACCGAACACGTATGACAAGTTGGTATATTTTAGTAAGATATGTGCGTTGACTTATTGTATTAAAGATTCTACCTTAACGGAAAACAAGACATTTAGTGATGGTGGTTGCCCGCCGCAGATAGAGTTTTGTAAAAATCTCGAGTTGAATCCGACTGCTGAACATACGCAGATAGAGTTAGTATTGGTTGCGGATAAGGACGAGTTGGGGACAGGATATGTGGCAGTCGATCACGCGAGTAAGGTGGTTATGCTTGCGTTTAGGGGTTCTAGTACTCAGCAAGATTGGTTTAGTAATTTCCAAATACACCCCACAACATACTTCCCAGCATCATTTAAGAAATATCAGGACCTTATTAAGAGGGGCCTCATTCCATCTTGCGATAATTGTAAAGTCCACCGAGGATTTTACCGCTTTGCAAAGACATTAAGTAGAGATTTTCTAGAACGGGTGGAGAAAATATTCAATTTGTATCCAGATTACAATCTAGTGGTGACCGGCCATTCTCTTGGCGCAGCATTAGCAACTTTATGTGGAATTGAGCTAGTACTTCGTGGGTATCATCCTCTAGTGCTAACATATGCAACTCCGAAAATGTTTAATGAACCCTTAAGGGATTGGGTCGATACAGTATTTGAGTCCGAGAAAATACATGAGCTCTCCGTAAAGAAGAAAGAACTTAAGATGAATAAAGGGTACTTCAGGGTCGTACACACACAGGACTACATACCCAAGGTACCCCCACTCTATGTTGCTGCAGGATTGGAGATTTTCATAGGAAAACTTCATTTCCCACATGAGATCGACGATTTAGAATACCGGGGCATAGGATCGGGCTTATTCGACGAGGTCGACAAAGAGGTACAATCAATTCGTAATCAACTAAACGAGCGTGTGGAAAGGTGGTTGCATATGTATGAACATCGCAGTTATTTTATAATGATCAACACATGTAGTGGATTTTAGCATATACAGCTATGTAGCTCGTGCATCATCAGGGCTTCACTTTGATGTTAAAATGAGTGGGAAATATTTAAAATAGATACATAATATTTTGCAGCAGCGGATAACAAGAAGCGAAGAGAAATGGAGGGAAATTAGTATTAAAGAATAAAACGTGATTTTTAAATAGAGTAAAGAAAGAGGGGAACCAGTCCACCAGATAACCACCAATATATCACCTATTAAGATCTATAGCCGAATACTATAAGATCTGGCACAACTTTTTTTTTTACTCCACCAGCGGAGAGCATGAAATATTAGAACTGCAAAAAATGCCCATGATAAATAATAAAATAGCACCTCGCAGATAGGGAATGGTTACTCGCCTGGTTTTTCTTAAATGTTATACACCATCGGTGGGTATTTACAAAACACCAGAATCCTTCAAACTGTTTTCAAGTATTGTTTCTTTTATCGCAAGGAAAACTAGCTTGATATTTGAAGTGTCTGTGGCCTGTGTCACATGCGGATAAATGTTAAGATTTGCTCTGTTTAGTTGCACAAACCGCCATAAAATATATTTTGCAGCTTTATTGATATCACTCCCGCCAGTATAGTCGGGGAAATGCCTTTCAAGTGGCACACTTTGTAGCTTTTCGGCAAAGCAATCTATTTTATTTAAGAAGAGCACCACGGATGTCCGTGTAAACCACCTACTGTTGACCACAGAATCGAAAAGGATAAGTGACTCTTCCAAGCGGTTCTGACTTTTGTCCTCTGCCAGCGTCTGATCGTACTCCGACAGGGAGACACAGAAAATGATCACGGTCACGTTATCGAAGCAGTGGATCCATTTCTTTCGTTCGCTCCTCTGTCCTCCCACATCATATATATGCAGACGCAATCCACTTCCCATATCGATATTAGTATCATATACACCTGATGTCTTTTTTCTCGTCCGAAGAATATCGGTTACAGTTGGCACATAGCCAGGTTGTGCAATTCTATCCAGTTCCGAAAAGAAATATGAAGCATTGTCCATAAGATAAATAGATGACTGGTGTTCACCTTTAAGCATTTTCTGCGTTGAAGGTAATTCCCAAAGCCTGCTCAGTACAAACTTCAAATCCGGTGTGATGGCCTCTTCCCTCACATCGGCTCCCCTGTAGTTTAATATTAGCTCAAAGTCCTTTTCCGTAATACCCGCATGATCCTCTAACTCTACACCAAACTCATGTCTTGCGTTTATTATGTCTTTACCTGTCTCTATAATATTATCAAAGATAAATGGTTTGTACTCCAACAGTTCTTGTTTCGAGAACCCGTTTTGATGTAAAATCTTAAGCTGCTGCAAAACTGTGGACTTACCGCTTTCTCCAGAGCCCAAAAGCAACATCTTCAAGGCCTTACCGTCATTACTTTGTCCATTTTGCCCATCTCCAGATCCTACTGCCGAGCTAGTCTTGCTATTCGTCGAAACTGTGGACTTTTTTCTACCATTAGCCGTCACGGCCGATATACTTTGCATAGGCGATGCACCGTTCTGTCTTGACTTCTCACCGTTTTCTGACCTAACTTGGCCTTCCCAATTCTCGCTCCAAGGCCTTGTTCGCACTTTACCCTCATCTTTCCCGTTTTTATCATCCTTAGATGCACATAACCCCATGACTAACTTCTAAACTGCGCAGAATCTAGCTTTACGAATACCTAGTAATACAGCAACGGTTTTTATATGCTACTATAAAATACTTTTAAAAGCTAGGGTGCTAATTCTGATAGTGACAGCTTTTTAGACCCTAGTTAAGCTTATTATCTCCTGTAATTAATAAAACAAAGGGTGTTGGGTTCTCATCACTATAAGGTAGTATAATTTAATCACACCAAGAAAAAATTGTTTAAGCTTGGACTGCCCCTTTTTCAGGAGACAGATTTGATCATGTGACCAAAGATTATATACGCTGATAAGTAAGAAGACCTCCGTACGTCACTAAGCCGCCTCAAGCGCTTGTAGACAGCTGCTGAGGCTCTATTAACGTTTATGGTATCTTGGGTCAGCCAAGCGGAGATATTAAGGTCGCTACAAGTGCAGCTGCATCTGTTCATATTGTGTAAAGTTATATGATTGAAGTTGATCATTATTATTTGAAGGTATTTAACGAGATACAGGTATAGGGATCGTCGTGATAGGATAAAGCTAATTGCCTTTAGCGGAGGATCTTTTGTTTGCTTGGATGCTTTGGCTACTACAGTGGCAGAGTATGAAAATTGTGTATACGAAGCCAAGATGTTCGGAAAAGATTTTAAAGTGGGTTTTACAAAAAAGCAGCCCATGTGAGAATCACTGGGTGATATTCTGGGCTAGAGACGATGCTGATAATCGAATGCAGTGGATATAGGGGGCGGTTTAAAGATTTGGTTGGCAGAAGAAAAGATGAAGGGATTATATAATCATCGAGTTACAGATGACAATAAGCTCACCATTATGGTGAGAGGATGTGTATTATAGTCTATAGATGGCGGCATGCATGTAAATGATTTTTTTTCGGTATGAACTGATGTTGTGAGTTAATTCAGGCTCCTTATTGTCCTTCCGGGTCATTCGAGAGTATTTTAAGAAGTCATTCGAACAGTGTAGATTTGTACTGGTCTTCAGATGCTTGCTTTTCCTGTTCTCGGTCGGTATCTAGGGCATTTTTCTGCTCTAACTCTTTCAGTTTAAGCTGGTGAAGTCTATGCTTCGCTATATGGGACTCATATTTTTCAATTGTTTTAAAACTCCTACTACAACCAAGTAGTGGGCACCTGTGCTTCTTACCGGCAGCGTTCAACACTAGCGATAATGCAGATTTGCCGGATTCGATGTATTTCCTTATCTTAATCTCCGTTTTAATGCCCTCTAGTTCACCTTTCTCTGATCGCCTTCTCTTTGGCCTCTTAGATGTATCCATTTCCGTTGTTATGTCGTAGTTACCGCCGGTCTCTGCATTATTTAGATTCACGCCGGTTACATTAGAATTGGACTCCAAAACCCAGGGAATAGCATCCTTGTGGATTTCCAAATAATGCGTCATAAGATCTGCTTTTTTTGCGAATGACCGTTCATCACACACGGAGCATTTCCAGTTCTTCGTAACAAGATTATCATCGTGGATAATCATATGCATGCTTAAACCACTTTCGCCTACACAGTGTTTCCCGCACTTCGGACAAGTTAGTTTTGGATGATCGACCTTGATGTGCTGCTGCAGCGCAGACCAGGTTTTGAACGCATGCGTACATGCCGGAAAATCACATTGATATGAAAACGCCGTATCCGGATTATGATGTTTGGAAATATGGTTCTTGAGACGATATGGTCGCTGAAAAGTCTTTCCGCATTCTTTACAGGTCAATTTCTGTTCATGGAAAGAAAGTATATGCGAGCGCAATTGCGGATGCTTATAGAAGGCCTCGGTACAACCTTCGTAAGTGCATTTGAATGACTTAGTATGCGTGATTTCATGTCTTTTTAGCTGCTGTCTTGTAGTGACACCCTTGCCGCATACTGAACAGTTGAATGGCTTTTCACTGGAATGGGTGTGGAGATGCCTTTCTAGATGTGACTTCTTGGTAAATCCACTATCGCACACATTACACTTGAAAAGTTTGATACCATGATGAATCGTAGTCTGATGGTCAGTCAGCAGTGAGGGCCTTGTGAATGACTTATAGCAGCCTTCATAATCACAGAAGTACGTTTTCGGTCTCGGTGAGGCAGCTGATGATTCGCTAGTCATACAAAATGGACTAGTGCCCGAACTAGACGACCTAAGAGAATGAGAACTAACCTCATCCGAGACCAAATCGGTATATTCCATCATACCAGTTTCTCCTCGCATTAAAAATAAATACTGCTTATTACGGCTTTCCGATGAGTTCTTCATCTCGTAATATTCCAGGTCTAATGTGAAGTATAATTTTCAGATATTTCATAAACAGTGAACAAAACGCAAAAAGCTAAACAAGAGAGTAGATCAGAGAGAGCATTCGAGAGTCCTCGAGAGACCCCAGCACTCCGGACCCTCTATAATATCATTCTTCACAAAGTCATATACGATCACATGACATAAAAATTAGTATGACGTATAAGATGATAAATAAAATTTTCTGGTTGATCAGGTGAAAACAATTGTATTTTACGAATGCCCATCTCGAAGTGTACAATAGCACTTATTAGCCAGAGCAGCCATGTCGGACTACGAGGAGGCGTATGTATTAGAAGTTTCATACTGAAAGGATGTTTTAGATGGAGTACTAACAGGGTTCTTTGCTTAGTTTTAACGATAATCCCGAGCATTTCGAAGATTTCGATCAAGAGCACTTTTCCGATGATGGATTCGGCCAACAACCTGACTTACAAGATGGTGAGAATGCTGATGCTAATGGGAAGGTAGTTGTAGGTAGTGGCTTTGGGCCCGAGGAGTTTCAGCAGCAGGAGCAGCAAAGAAGAAGAACTCTAAAGGAAAAAGCTATCCCAAAGAAAGACAGAACCACCACACCATATATGACGAAATACGAGAGGGCAAGAATCCTGGGTACTAGAGCTCTTCAAATATCGATGAATGCACCGGTTTTTGTGGATCTTGAAGGTGAAACCGACCCTATGCGTATCGCTATGAAGGAACTTGCAGAAAAGAAAATACCGCTCGTGATCAGAAGATACTTACCAGATGGTTCTTTTGAGGACTGGTCAGTAGAAGAATTGATTGTGGACTTGTAAGCACCGCACTGCATAAGAATCTTCCCTTCTCCAGGATCTGTGTCGGAATAGATCAGTTGATATAAATATACTTGTAAATTATAGAACCTACATAACTTTAAAACCTAAGGTTATCGATCCTTTGTGCTAGCCGCTCGCAGCCAGCGTCAACTTAGTATTGAAATGCCAATTTATTCTCCAATAGTCTCAAGAAAGCGCTTTCCCTTGAAAACCTGTTCTCCCGTTATTGTTTGATAAGTGAAGCTTTCCACCAACTTATCAAAATTATCTGATTGACTAAACCCGGCCATAGAAACATACTCCTTGAGTTCCTTGATATCACAATTCAACTCAAAATCGTCCTCTTTGCAGAATATTTTTAAGGCTTCACATATATCGTTTTCAGCCGGAAGTAAGCCTAATGAGTTGCTCATAATAGACAAAAATACAGGAAATGTTAAGTTACATCCATTACCCATATCTAACATAGACTTTATTTCATCATCGCTAGGTTTCTTACCCAAAACTTGCCAAAACTTTCCTAGATCTTGTTCTGATATAACTCTATCACCATCATCATCAATTAACTGAAATGCATCCCTAAGAGTTTTAATTTGAAGCTGGGTAAACTGAGAAAACTCTGCTGCTGTATTATCTGCTAAAGTCATTTCCGGGAACAGTTATTATAAAGAGCACTGGCGGTTAATATATTGTTTAATTTTGTGTTAGACAGTTGGTTGAACATTGAAGTCCCAGAAGCCTTGAAAAAAAAGGTTAGAATAAAATATCAACGACTACTAGAACCGTGCAGTTAGAATTATAAGACCACAGGAGAATGTCGGGTAAGCCAAAGACACTTATCAAGGAGGCTAAACGCTTCTTAGAATTGCAAGATTGGTCTTCAGCAATTGAGACTTCAAATAACGTGTTGGAATTGGATCCCGCTAACTATTTCGCTCATGTTTTCCTAGGTAAATCGTACTCCATGGAAAAACAATATAAAGAATCATTAGTTCATTATCAAGAAGCGATAAATATAGATTTTAATAATACATTAGCATGGAAAGGGTTATTTTTGTTATTGGAGGGTTTAAAAGACATTGAGGCATACGTGAGTTACGACGAGTATTTCAATATATGCGGTCAATATGCAGAAGTTCTACAAACGGAGGGTGGGTCCCAAGTAAGGCTAATTGATAACATTAAAGCATTTGTTGCCTCCCATCCTGACAGCAAGGAAACATTTTTAAGACATCTAAGGTCAGGAATGACTTTGGCAGAACGATTGGGTCGTCACTTCATGACACCGAAGGCAGTTCTTGAACAGTTGCTAAAAATTGTCTCAGATAGGGAGAGCAATGAAGTTTCAAGATTGGTAAGTAGAGAAAGGCTAAAACTATCTACCACTGATCCAGATTATTCATTTAAATTGAATACCCTTGCTTGGCAAGTCTATCAGTCTTCAGAGCTTAATGCTCTATATGAGCAACTAGTGAACGTTGTTGATGACGATAATGAGAGAAGAGAACTAGAGGGAGAATGGCTAAAATATAGACTTAAGTTGCTAAAGGCTATGCCGAATGAGTTTAAGCTGTCTTTTTACGAGCAAGTGAAAGAAATGGTCATTGGAATGGTTGTTGTGGAACACGATTCATTATTGGCATGGAAGCTTTACTTTGAATGGCAAGATTACGAAACATTAAATGATTTGGAAATGGATGTGGTGTCTAAATTTGTGCGTAAATTTCCAACCGAACCATTAGCGATTATTCTATATGCCTGGATATGTTCCACCTTTTCTGGATACGATTCCAGGAAATTCTATAATTTAATCTATCCAGATGGTCAAGTAGATAATCCCGAAGCTTCATTCAAAAATGAGATCCAAGACCTAGAAGGAAATTCACTACAAGAATATGGAATGGTTTCTGATGATACTATGACGATTCTATCTGAGTCAGAGGTTGTGGATTCTTTGAAGAACATAAAAAATGCCCAAACGAGCATACTAGCCCACCGTATAGTATCGAATTACTTCCTTACACTAGAGGAATATGAATTTGCCTTGCCTATTATCAAACAAGGCATACAATTGGTTGCAAACACCTTCAGAGATTTGGGACTAATACTTATAAATTCTAAACGCGGTTTGTCATTGTGTTACGCTACTGTGTATACATACTATGAATCCCCCAAAAACCACTCTACAGCTTTAGCCTTATTTGATAAATTACTACAAGATGAACCAGATAATCAGAGTGCAAAAATTGGTAAAAGTTTTATTTGTATTCAAAGAGAGCAGTGGGAGGAAGCCCATAATATACTTCATGAAGTTAGTCTTAAGTCTCCTGATGATTATAAAATACTTTCTGATCTAGGTTGGTGTCAATTCCACTTAAAAGAACACGATGAAGCTAAGGCTACATTCCTCCTTGTTTTGGATAACGTCAAGCCGATCGATGTCCGCACATCTGAACTTGTAAGCCTAACGCATTGGAGGTTTGCCAAAGTACTCCTCGAAGAACGCAATGATTTGAATGCAGATTCTACTGAAGTTAAACAAGCCTATAAGCATTTGATACAAGCTATCAAAGCTACTGAAATATTTTCTCCTGCCTATGCATTATTAGGACATATTTATTACAAGTATTTCATGGATCAACAGCGTGCTTTTAAATGCTTTTTCAGGGCTTTTGAACTGAACCCTAGTGATGTTGACTCAGTAAGACATATTGTCGGAAGATATTGTGAAACCGGCAATTGGAAATCCGCCTCTGTTATTTGCGAAAGACTAATAAAATCACTAACAGGAACGATGCTCTCTAATACTGTTGGCTGGACATATCGTACTATTGGTATTTATCATCTTGAGGAGAAGCAAGAAGCAGACGCAATTGAATGGTTTCAATCTGCAGTTCGTATTGATGCAGATGACGTTGAATCTTGGGTGGGCTTGGGACAAGCTTATGCGGGATGCGGTCGCATTGAGGCGTCAATTAAGGTTTACAGGAAGGCATTGGAGTTGGATTCGCAACATAAATTTGCTTCATATTTCCTTGCCAGGTCCCTTTCCCAATTAGGGGAATTCGCTGCAAGTATTGATATTTTACTCACATTAGTTGATAAATATCAAACGGAAGAAGTATTTCTCGTTTCATTAGCTGAAATCACGGTAGAGTATGCAATGGAATTATATGACCAGGGTTGCTTAGTAAAATCTGCAGCGGAGGCAGCAAAGGCCATTAAGGTCATTGAAAATATTGTCAAGAATATTGGTTATCAAGTTATCAACCTGTGGATTGCTTTAATGAAAGCTATCAAAATCTTTATATTCAGTCAATCGCAACTTGATAAGTTACCATTAGAAAGTCTTTTCAGCATATTTGAAGCATGTCAAATAAAATCATCAGAACGTGTGGATGCTATAGATCCGACCTCTCTCGATTCATTAGTAGGGGAACAAGTGAATGCAGACGTTTCAATTGTTGTATGCTTTCTAATACTTGCAGCTAAGTACGCTATTGCTACATCCGATTATGAATCACTTACGAGAACCGTTCGCGCTTCTTTATGGTGCAACTTGGGAATAGCAGGTCTGCTAGCATATGTGACGGTCAAAGATCCAGTATATGCCACTTACGCTACCCAATCTTTTAAAAAGGTTATAAGGTACCAATCAAACACATTTGAAGCATGGATTGGCTTAGGTATTGCGTCTATGAATATCAACTATCGAGTGTCACAGCACTGTTTTATTAAAGCAAGTATCATTAATCCTAAAGATCCGATGGTCTGGTTCAACTTAGCCTTACTATCTTTGAAAAACAACGACGTCGATTTTGCTAAGGATTTATTGGTTCAATTACAGAGCGCTGCTCCTCAAGACTTTATCTCATGGTTTGGTATTGCACTAGCATTGGAGCAAGAAGGAAATACAACCGAAAGCAGCAACTATTTTTCAAATGCATTCATATTATCAAAAGGCAGGTATAAACCAGCACAGCTATTTTATGCAATGGTTAACTTGAATAACCAATTATCAAGTGGTCTCGACGAAAGGGATATTGAACCTAACTTGATATTATCCACAGTTGCTTATAGTTTGGAACAGTACTTAAAGAAGTCACCAGAGGATATTTTGGCTATTCAGTATGCTATATTGACATTTGAAAGGCTACGTAACTATGATACAGTTTCCCGACTAACTGATGAAATATCGGGAATTCTAGAGAAAAGGTTTGAAACTACTCAGAATGAACAAGAATTATTTAACTATGGTATTATAAAGGCACATGTGGCACGCACACAATTAGGTCTATCCAATTATGAAGCTGCGATTGAGAATGCAAATATTTCCCTTGGTATTCTTGAAGAAAAGGATATTACTGAAATTGAGAAGACATTCATCTCGAATCATGTTGTTTTAGGTCTCAGTCACTGTTTTACAGGCAATTTAGACCAAGCGCTAGAGCATTTTAAGGTTTTATTAGCGACATGTGGTGAACAGCATGAGATAGTTCTTTTAATCTCAAAACTATTACATAACATGCATACTTCCGAAGCAAGTAACATTGCATTCCAAGAATTGGTAGAGTATAATGCCACACATGGTTCCCAATGGATGGTGCTATTGACTATGGCAATTATATGCCTCATAGACCAGCGAACAGAGGAGTTACCCGTCATCCTTAAAGAATTACAATCTTTGCCAATGGCCTCTTTGATCAATGATAAACACAACGAAATTCCCTTCATTATTTACGAACTAAGGAAAGCTATTGGTTCTAATTCAAGTTTAAATCAGATATGGCAAAGATCACTATTCTATTTCCCAAACAGTTCCAATTTATGGCAACCATTAAGCAATAAAACCAGCTATAAACTAAACGCATCTGGTCAAAATGCAGTCACTGCAAAGAGACTAAGTGACTCCTTGATAGAACTTGGCAATCAGTCAAAAATACAACTCGGTATGTTCTTATGTCCATGGAACGAAGAAGCCGTTATTACCTTGAAATCATGTTTATAAATTATATGATAAATAGTTTATTTACAATATCATGTCATTTGCACAATTATTAACACCAATGATTCAGAACATTGTAAATACTTCCCATAAAGATAAAAGCCTGATTCTTCTTGCGTAACTGTTTAGTTCACGTTCATTAACCAACTTCAGTTGGTTTAACTCCGTAGGCAGCAGTAGCTCAGCCTCTTTACCCTTAACGTCCTCTCTCTGAGCCTTTTTTAGTAAAGTAGCATTCTCTTCCTTAAGAATCTCTATTTTATGAATAGAATTTGCAATGTTCCAAGTTAAGTTTTGCTTCATGAAATCAAAAGCATGCTGCTCATGTATTCTAAATAAGAACACAGCCCTGGATGCAGCTCTATCTACAGTACGCGGTACTTCCACAATTTCCAGGGCATTGTATCTGACAAGTGTTGCAACAACAGACCTAATATCTCTTTCTTTCATTAAAGCAGTATTATTGATTACCTTTTCAGAAACTAGATTATTGTCCCGTACACAACGTAGGATCCTATGTGCAGATGGACCAACAGTTGAAGCAATAATGCAATCGTATACAGCTGTCTTTAGCAAAGGTATAATCTTGGAATATGGAACAAAGTAAAGACCAGGCTTCGACTCAATCAAAAAGGGGATAGATGCTGTAGCTAACAGTTTTAAATGGCCATTTATGAGTTCCAGTGATCTTGGTTCTAACGCACTGTCGTCAGCCATCAACAACTCATTTTGATCTTCATCGTAATCTTCTGCTTCTTCAAGCACAGGTGGCAGAGGATTTTGAGGTACGACAAAGCCGTCCTCAGTCTTCATTCTTTTCTGCGGTTCAGACTGCTGCGTTGGCCTCTTAGAGGTTCTCTGTTCAGATACCAATGACCCACGTAGATCTATATCAGGCAGGTGTCTAGAGATATCTACCGCATTAAATGTCACTCCTGGTAATTTCTCATCATCAAGATTTCTATCTTCTTCAATGGATATCTTCTCTTCTAGCTCCTGTAGAAGACCTGTCTTGCACAAAGGATCAAATAGTGAAGGAGAATGCAATTCAGTAATTTTTAATGCAGTTTGATAGATTATTGATGGGACAGTTCCAACCCGGGATTTTGCAAGCTGGACTAAATGCCTTGAGCGCCTGTTCTTCATATAACGCTGTAAGTCAAAAGTAAGCGGGACTGTTTCCTTCACCTTTCTTAGAGACGTTTGCGGATCTGTAGTCAACACAGAGCGGAATTCAGTGCTCTTCAGGATCTTGCTAAAATGTTGCTTTGTCTTCGCCTTCGCTTCCGCTCGCTTTTTTGCGTCAGAAAGCACTGAAGTCTTCGGAATTGCATTATATTCTCTTTTATAAAGAACACTCCACAGGTCTCCAACAGGTGTATAATGCACCGCTGACAACGGAACAAGAAAACCGAGTTCTACCAGCTTCACAAACATCGCAACAATTTCAGAAACATGAACGCCGGGCATATTCATGGAGCTCAAGTAATCTTTTGTCGCTAGGGAGCCCAATGCAAGTACGTTCTGAACAATCTGCACCGCGATGATCCGCGCACTCTCATCTTCAAAATATGATTCTATAACTGAAACAATATCCCCAGCATACAGCATCAACTGAAAACCCTCCCGATTAAAGTAGTAGTACGTCATCTGACGCCCAGACATCGACTTTTCCTCCAGATACATCACGCATCTCAATTGGATCAAACTAACCAAAATAGTTTTAATACTCTTGGTAGACAGCTCTGGAATACCCTGGGACAACTCCGAAACCGTCAATCGGCCTTTATTCAAAAGCATCAATGCAACAATCTCTGCCCTTTCGCCTAAATGCAACCTGGCCAGTTCCCCATATAAGAATGTTTCGGGACATAGAGTCCTCATCTCTAGTGACGATACTGGTACATCTGCTCCCAAAATAGGTGCCTGCTCCCCTCCAGTCTTCGTTTCCTCCGTGGCTTCATTGGAAGCTACAGAAGCCACTAGATCAGTCAACGACATAATTCCAACTTCCTCTAGTAGCGACTTCAACTACTGTTGCTCATCGCATCAAAGTCTAAACTTGTAATTAAAATTTCAATGTAACCGAACCATCAATGTCACCGCATACGATACCACGTGATTTGTAGTTTTGTGATTATATAACATTATACTTTTGCACGAACCAATCATATCTCCTAAAATTTAGTGAGATCTCATTTTTTTCTTTGGCGCCTAACCATACCGAAGCTCGTAGTGGTAGGCCACTGTATGAGATTCTAGAAGAGGTTATTACCGTAGAAAACTCTGTATTAGCCAATAGTAGTTAATATTAGGTTTGCTTTTCGTTTTTCAGCTCAAAAATTAACAAGCCAGCTACTTGTACATATTAGCAGCTAAGTAATTGCTTCACTTTTAAGGCTTTTAGTGACTTAACTATAATAATTAAACCAGTAAAGAGTTGGGCTATAATGCGTTCACAAAAACTGCAATTGGCGAAGCAAGCTACTAGAAAGCTAACTATCTCTGCCAAAGACAGTAGTTCAAAGGTTTCTACTTTGGCTATTAAAGTTAATGGTGGTTCACGTTATGCTACTAAGGATGGTATTGCACACTTGCTATCAAGATTTAACTTCCACAACACCAGCAACAAGTCTGCATTGAGACTAGTTAGGGAATCGGAATTATTGGGTGGAAAATTTAAGTCTGAGGTTGACAGAGAACATATTACTTTGTCTGCTGTATTCCTAAAGGAAAATTTGCCATATTTTGTCAATGCCTTGGCTAATGTTTTGTACAAGACTTCTTTTAGACCACATGAATTGACTGAATCTGTCCTTCCAGCTGCTCATCACGACCTTTTAGCAGCAGAGAGTTCTGCAGTTACCAAGGCTGAAAATTTATTGTATAACGTCACCTTTAGAAAAGGATTGGGTAACCCTGTGTTGTACGACGGCGTGGAGAAGATTACTATTGAGGATATCAAGAGCTACGCTGACAAGGTTTTTACCAAGGAAAACATAGAGGTTATCGGCCAAGGTATTAATGAAGCTGATTTGAAGAGGTTTGTCAATGACTCTTTATTGTCTTCATTGCCAACTGGTGCATCTCTAGCTTCATCATCTAAGGCTAAGCAATATGCTGGCGAAGCAAGATTGAGATCCGCTGGTGAATCAGTAGTAGCTATTGGTATCCCAGTTGCTGTTAAGGACTTTGCTACTTATGAGGTATTGTCTAGATACTTAACCTCTGACTTGTACAAACTCTCTCCATTGTTGAAGAAAGCTAAGTTGGACAAATTTTCTGACTGCGGTTTGTTCTCCTTGTACGTTCAAGGAGCTAACACCTCCGAGGTCTCTGCTAATATTAAGAAGATTGTTGTCGACTTGAAGGCTGGTAGTGACCTCTCTGTAGCCAGTGAATATTCAGCGTTGCAATTGGCTTTGGAAAATGAGTGTGCTTTTACCCCAGTTGAACTAGCTTTGAACAAGGTTAAGGACTTTAAGCTGGGCAAGTTCAACTATGTTGCAGTTGGTGATGTCAGCAACCTGCCATATGCTGAAGACCTAAACTAGGTGATCAATTTGCAATCCATCAAAAATTTCACGTAAATATTCATGAGGGATGACATTCCAAACTTTCGGCTAATACACTCTTATACAAGTTTAAGCAATTAGTTATTTATTTGTAGCTCAAAAACACGTATTATATTAAGCAAAATATTTATTCTTATTTGAATCGCTTATTGAACATCAATTAGTAGCTACTTTATAGTAGAGGCCAGTCTATGTGCATCAGTAAACCGTCAATATCAACAAAAATCGTCTTCAAATGTAAATTTACTTGGGCGGTAAAATTTAGATATATAGGTTGTATGCATTATAGCTCTCACTGTTAACAAAAGCAAATTTGCTGCAATAGATTCTACTAATGTGACTTAATGCATAGTGATAATGCAAGACGATAATTAGTATGATAAGGTAGTCTGATAAGGTAGTCTGATAATGTATTGTTGTCATGTACAATGATAATGTGTGCTGATAATGCAATATGCTAGATAACGTAGTACGATAATGTATAATGATCATGCAATATGTAAATGCGAGACGATAATGCAAGACGATAATGTATACTGCTAATGCAATATGTAAATGCGAGACGATAATGCAGGATGATAATGTATACTGCTAATGCAATATGTAAATGCGAGACGATAATGCAGGATGATAATGTATACTGCTAAATGCAAAATGATACTGCAATACGATAATGCAAAACGATAATGCGTCAGCATATGTATTAAGATAATGTACGACGATTATGCAATGTTAATAAGTTGAAATCTCATTACTCTCAATAGCATAATTTTTTGCATGTATAATGTGAAAGTGAATGAAGCTCCAACTAGTTTAACAAATTGAAGATCGTTAAGCAATGAAAATCATAAATTCGGAGGTCTCATATTAAGGTAAATCAAAATTGAATAATGCATGTAAAATAGGCATGAAGAAATGCCAGTATTATCATTCACCGAGAACTGTGTACAGTATCTTGTTCCATAGGGGAAGCTTTTTAAAATATGCTATAAACTTGTATGCAAAAAATGTGAATCAGATGTAAAGTTATTTATTTAACGTATTCCACGGAAGGTACTTTAGCTATATTTTTGAAGGACAGGGAAGAATCATCCGCTTCATCGTGCCCGACAAACTTTGCCTCATTGTGTTCCTTCACGATCTTGTTTCTCCAAAAACCGTCGTCACCAAGCACTTCTGAGTAAACCAATTTGTAGTTGCCACGCTTTGGCAACAAGCGTGTCCAAATAAACCAGTAAATAGCGCCAATGCCAAAAACACCCCACGCCAAAACACAGTGAATCCAATATGGTAATGAATCGTAAGTACTGTTACCATTAGAAGGAGGAACGTAGGGTGCAATAACAAGATATATACTTGTCAAAAAGAAAATAGTTGTAACTACGACGCCTGCTTTGATAGGTGGGTCCCATTCAACTCTTCCCTTATAACGTTGCCAGTAAATCCAAAGTAAACCTCCACTAATTGCAGTGTTAACAATATTCATTGGATAACTGTTCAAATTAAGAATTAAATTGTAGGCATCGCCTGTAGGTGGACCAACGATGATTATGGAACAAAAAATGAAATGTTGTAATAAACCCACAGTTGGAGAATTGAATGGTTTTGAAGATGCAAAGAAAGATGAATAGGGAAGAACACCTTCTCTGCCCAATTGCTGGATAATTCTTCCTTGCGAAAAGACAACTGAACACACATTACCCAACGAACTGAGAGAAATAATGCCCGCTGAAATCCTCCTTGCCTTCTGTCCAAAGACAGCACCAAAGAAGTTCACCGCAATTCGAGATTTGGTTGCATATATCTCAGCTTTAGGAATAACAGCAAAATAAGCGATATTAACAAAAAGGTACAGTACAGTCAACAGTATTAAGGACACTGGAGCTGCGATCTTCAATGTTCTCACTGGATTTTTCACCTCTCCAAGAGCATAATTAATATTTGAGTAACCAACAAATGACCAAATAACGCTGTAAATGGCGGAAACCATACCATATGCAGTAATCCTGTCAGAACCTTCAAATGCATTATGAAAATTCTCCTTACCAGATGCGTTGTTGACACCCCCTCCAAGAGCAACAAGGCCCACTACTGCAATAAAAGCCATAATTAAAATCTTCAACACCCCAAAAGTGTTTGTAATAAAGATACCTGTTTTCACAGAAACAGCGTTCAGTATAGAGAAGAATAATAGAATAGAAACGGCAACAGCCCTGACATTCCGATTTGAAAGCTCACCATTACCAGCTGTCAGGAGCATTTGAGCTCCAAAAACAGAATTTCCAGCCGCAGAACCGATCAAAAAGACATAAGCAGCATATAAAGAGGTTACGAAGAACTTCGGTTTCTTGAAAAGATATTCCAAATAGTTCTTTTCACCACCATTCCGCGGTATAGCTGACCCAAATTCCATATAAACATATGCACCTATCAATGCGATCGCAGCACCGACAACCCAAAGGATTAACGTTAATCCAACTGATCCGGCCAGTCTATAGATGTCAGGAGTGACAACGAATATACCAGTACCAACAATCCGATTTAATATGAGAGATATTGCAGATATAACTCCTAGATGTTTAGAGCCTTTATCTAACTGGGTAACGAAATGCTCTGATGCCTCCCCATCGCTGAAATTAGTAATGTCATCCTTAGCGTCGGCAACCTTCCCTCGTGTATAAAACTCACCAGCCCGTATTCCAAAGGGCATTCTGGTTAATAAATTGATTGACCAATCCTATAGAACACAACCACTAGTGCTATAAAAATTCTCCACGTTATGCGCAAACAGAACCTGCTCTTCTCTGCGCCGATGCTTCACGTTAACATAAGCGCCCGCGCAAAAAAAGTGTTCTTCCTCTTATATTTAATTAAAAAAACGGTGAAAAGTGCGCTTAGTGATTATCTCATTGCACTGTGGCACAAGATATTAGTAAACAGATACTGACTGAGAACTGCATTTTTGCAGCAATTTAACGATTAGGTCATGTAACGTTTGTACTCGCGCAAATTTTATATCTTGTTCAAAGTGTGGCTTCGCACAGAATGTCTTTACTATACGTTGGTATGGTTTCAATTACAATAGATGAGGTAGTGTCTACTACATTATAAATTATTACAAATACTCTATTTTTACTTTATTGAGCAGTTTTGAAAGTCAACACCTCTTAATATTCGGCTGTAGTAAGTATACCTGACGCCACAGCAAAGAGGCTTACAACAACCGAACAGGATTAATAATCTCCCACTTTATAATAAGAAAGAACAACGAAAATCCGGATGAAAATTTATCTGGCCATATATTAGTGGCTTTTAGAAAAGGTCATATGTTAATACTTAGTTTATAAAAAAGATATTGTCCGATATAAGTGCTATTCTATAGCTACTTTTTAAAGTAGGTTAGAAGTTCAAAGCGTTAGAAAAGCCTGGGGCTTTCTTGGCGCCTGGGACTTCAGTGATAATAGGTTCAATTTTTTCACCAGCATTGTATTTAGCTTGAGCTAGGGAGATCTCTAGCTTGTCCAAGTCGTAGACAACGTAAGCAGCAGTCAAGAATATGTCACCCAAAATAGCGATTCTATTGTTGTAAGGCATGAAACCGAAAGCACAGACACCGGGGCTAACAGCTTCCAAAACATAATCTTGGATAGGGACACTAATTTGAACACCACTAAAGTTGAAATCGAATGTACTTTTGTCGTTGTCAGCAGGGCATTTAGCAAGGTATGCCTTAACTTTATTATCCCATGTAGCACCTACAGCTTTTGCAATACCATCAGCCATTTCCTGTGGGAAGTAGGATAGTGTGGTACCACTGTCCAATAGAGCAGGAATTTGTGTGGTCACAGCATTAGTCTTTTTGCCCCCAGAACTGTAGACTAGTCCACTCATTGAAACAGCCAAAGCGGATGGTTTAGAAGTGCCCCTTCTAGTGCTAACAATTGGGACAGTGTATAATTGGCCAGTGTACTTAGCATGGTCAACACCTCCGAAAAGAATAGATCCTGATTTAGCGTCCAATTGGTTAGTGTAAAGGGAGTATGCGTTCCTTGCAATAACACCGTTACGCTTTAACAATAAAGGTAAATTATCATAATAGTGTGGTGGATTATCATCACTTGTGGATTCTAATTCTGGTAGACCGATCCCCAACACACCAATTGAGGTGGAAGATTCGTTTGCCACACCGAAGGTTAAGCCATCAACTTTGACACCATCCATATTAATGGCATCCATACCCCATTCACCTATACCGTAACTACCGTCGAGGTATTCAATGGAAAACTTAGTATTATTAGATGACCAGCCAGATGACTTAGTTTTATCATAGGTACCCAATGCTTTACAAGTTGGGTCACTTGGATCAGTAGGACTACATTTCACGTCGGAACCTACAACCCATAAATCACTTGACCCAGTGTCGATTAGCACGGTTATCTCCTGTGGAGGTGTACCAATACTGACATTGACCGAGTAGTATACATCTCTGTTTTTGATGTCGATCTGAACAGGATGACTGCCTGCCCTTTCTAGCTGTATCAACTCATTAGTTAGTTTATCACTGCCGATAACTGGTTCTGCTCTAGACTTGTCCAAGTCTAACTTAATGTATTGAGGTTTGTTGGAGGTCTCGGGAATTGGGTTGGCTCCCGCGAATGGAGCACTGGCCAGCAAGCCGCTCGCAGCAACGAGTCCGAGAAATTTCATTTTATATTTGGTAGTCAGTAGTTGATTGCCTGTTAGACTTGGAAGTCTGTCTATTCTGTTGAAGCTATCATTTTCTTTCTCCTTTTAAATGTTTTATACATGAGCATAAGGTCACAGAATGTCAGTTTAAACAGTTATATCCTTAATAAAAGTGGGCCAATTGCTCATAATATGGATCTATTGCCTTCAAGCATCAACTAATTTTCCCGTGTTCCTCGATGATTTACATGGGAAAGAAGGCAATCCTTAGTAATAGGATAAAGAGAGAGAAGTAGGGATGCGGAATTAAAAATGTGTAGCGACAAAAAAAAGAACATTAGGGATATATTTGGGACAATATCTCGGTCAATACTAGGAATTGCTGTTGTGACTTCGCGGATCAATCTTATCGCAACGACGACATCACTACCTCTTTGATCGAGATCATAGGAATGAGTTGTCATGCTAACTGAACGAAAATAACAAGCGTAGATCAGCCACCATATGATAAATTCCTAAAAAGGCTTCCATTAGATCCTGATTTCAAGCGATAGCAACTTGTTGAATAATCGGAGAACTCGAAATAAACTATTTTGGTCATGCCTTTTGTGAGTTATGTCCTTGCAACCAAATTTGAGCCTCAAACTACCTTAATTGTAAGCCTTGAAACCTGTTCTACTAACGGCTTTAGATTGTCGATGGAATAGCATTCTATTAAGGTAACACGAGGCTTGTAAATAAAACAATAAGTTTCATGTAAATTTGACTTAACCTTAACAGTGCATATGTTTTACATATTTAATTCGCATTCCACGAAAAACCGCGTACGTAGGATTTTATTGGCGAATCTTGGTACCTTTCGTTATTAGAATGTGTGTTATGTATCATTATCAATGTAAACAATAGCAAACGATTGTATAATATAATTTCATATTGACGTAGAAAAAGTCTATGTGTTAAAAAAGGTATAGTCTAATGAAGCCGTAGAAGATCGCTATTTTTGATTGTTAGGAACCCAAACGTTAGAATAACCAGGGGCTTTTTCAGCTCTTGGGACCCCGGATACGATTGGTTCAATTTCTTCAGCTGTGCTGTAGTTAGCTTCAGCAATGGAGATTTCCAACCTATCCAAGTCATAAACAACATAAGCAGCGGTCAAGAAAACATCACCCAAAATAGCGATATCACCGCCATATGGCATAAATCCGAAAGCGCATAGGCCAGGTACACTAGTGTAAATAGAATAGTCATCGATTGGGACTCTGATTTTGTTTCCACTAAAGTTAAAGTCCAATGTACTTTTGTCATTATCAGCGGGACATTTACGAACGTAGGAGCCGAATTGTTCACTCCATTGTGCACCTACTGCTACTGCCATTGCATCGGCAATTTCCTTTGGAAAGTAGGATAGGGTAGTACCACTGTCTAGTAGAGCTCCTATTGGTGAGTGTATTGTATCGGTTTTGTTTTCAGCAGTACTGTAAGTGACGCCATTCAATGTTACAGACAAAGAAGTTGGCACAGAACTTCTTTTAGGATCAGTGTTAATAATTGGCACAGTTAACAACTTTCCTTTGTACTTCTTATGGTCGACACCGCCGAAAAGGATAGAACCATATTCAGCGTTGTATTGGTTGGTGTAAAGGGAGTAGGAATTACTTGCAATGACACCATTACGTTTTAACAATAGAGGGAAGTTATCGTATGAATGTGGTGGTTCAACCTCATTGGTAGTTTCAAGACCGGTTAGACCAATTCCAAACACACCAACAGAACTAGCGGCCTCATCTGCAACAGCAAAAGT
This sequence comes from Eremothecium sinecaudum, assembly GCF_001548555.1. Lineage (NCBI taxonomy): Eukaryota > Fungi > Ascomycota > Saccharomycetes > Saccharomycetales > Saccharomycetaceae > Eremothecium > Eremothecium sinecaudum. Next base: position 11,034 of record NC_030899.1, on the reverse strand, counting down.
TAAGCCATCAACTTTGAGACCGTTAACATGCACGACATCCATACCCCATTCACCTCTTGCAAAACTGCTATCAGCGTATTCAATGGAAAATCTAGTACCATTTCCTGACCATGTACATGAATTATTGGTATTAAAAGTGCCAAGTGCTTTACAAGTTGGATCCTCCTTTAGTCTAGGAGTACATTTCACATCGGAACCCACAACCCACAAATCACTTGATCCAGTGTCAAGTAGAACGGTCATGGCCTGTTCAGGTGTACCAACGGTGACATTGACTGAATAGTAGACTTCCCTATTTTTCATATCAAACTTCACAGGGTGACTGCGCTTATGTAGCAAAGATCTCTTCGCAGGTCGCTTGTCGTGAGAATCGATGGCTTTTTCCCATCCTCCCCAGCCCGTACCAGCTGGAGAAGGGTCGAGGGCTTCTTCCCATTCTCCCCAAGATTTCTCCAAGTCTAGTTTAACGTATTGAGGCTTCACTGCGGTATCAGGAATCGGGCTAGCTCCAACAATTGGAGCACTTCCCCATGGAGCAAGAGCCAGCAATGCAATTGCAGTTGACAATCTAGGCTGTTTAAGCACTGTCATTAGATATTTCGTATTGGTTAATTGGTTGATACGTGGAGCGTGGAACAGCTCTCTGCTAAGAACATATTGTCTGTCTTTTTAAATGTTTGACTGGTATAAATAAGGTTTAGGAATATGATGTATACAGTAATATTAGCGTGTAGGTATAGGTCAATTGCTAATATTATGTATTCATTGCCTTCGAGCTTCGAATATTAAACTCGTGGCCCTTGATGATTTACATCGAATGAAGGCAATCGTTAGTAATAGTAAAGACAGAAGAGCACTAGCACAACTCACCTGAAAGTCTACGGCTTACAAAAAAAAGTAACTTTGGGAATTATTGGATATTTTACTCCGATTCATTGGTTTGAATTGTTGCAGCAAAGGATACCGACACTGCGACATGATCGATGCGTTTTCCACGATGTTGAATTACATAGGATAGGGGTGCCTTCTAGCTGCAAGTGAATAACAAGGGTTGAACGGCTATCTGTGGTTCTGGTAAAATGGTATAGCTGTATCTCACACCAGATGCGGCTGATAAAGCAACGGCGGTAATAGGATGTATACAGTTATACATAAGTAACGCAACTCAAAATGCCGATGTATAAGAAATACATACATATACAGTTAGTATGCACGTTAAACCCATTGCATATCTACTTTGATGTCATGTTTTTCAACATCACTGTAAATTATAACATAGTCATTAATAAGACGATATCCAACTTAATATATGATATAATATATATGACATATTATAAGAGTCAAACACTTTATAATCTTTACTATAAATCGTACACTTTGTATGTCAAAGTAAACGTAATAAAATCCCCTACTTTTTAAAATTTCGTTTCCTTTTGTAAAACATAGTCTACTATTTATAGCCGCGCTTTTGGAACACGTTTCAACTAAGATACATTCCATGCAATGATTTTTTTCAAACCAAACCAAGTATTTTCTTTACACAATATAGCCCTAAGAAGTATGTCAATTAACCGTCTGTAACAATAAATGATATAATTTAGTCTCCTTAGAACTCGGTGTGAATAGAACAGAAATCTAGATATTAAATACGCTGAAGGTTAAAAAAGAGCTGCACAGGTGGCTGCTTAACTTAGCAACTACTAATGCTGCAAATGCTCCACCTCTCTGGAAATACCTATATAGAATACTTGGTGCCTCTTCATGTAGATCAGTACCTCTTAATGTAGATCAATACTAATAAGTGTGTCCTTACCGGATTCAAGACTGCTTCACCTAACGTAGAGCCGTAGATGAATCTCAAATACACCCAGGCAAATGAAACGCAATTAACTAAATAAAATAGTCCTTTTTAACTTTTAATGCATATATTGCACTAGCTTATATGGTATTTAAAATAAAACGTCATTGTGTGTTATGTAAGCACTGGAAATTTCCCTAATTTAATGTTGTAAGATATATTTTCTGAAATATAAAAGTCTAAAGCTAATAACGATGTACAGTTGAGAAATGTGATGAATGTTAGTTATATGCTGTGGCTTTTATTTAGGCACTGCCATCTTCTTATACCAATGGTAGTTCTGTAAAGAATATTTGGCCAAGAGCTTTTCATGTTTATGGTACCTTCTAGTACTGTTACGAACCTTTCTCATATACTATTGTTAGTCGGGACACTCCCTCTGTAGCTTTAAACTTATATTAGTTTTGTAATCTCGTGTTGTATAGGGCTACCAGTATTGATCTACAGAGGCTTATATCTATTACTATTATCTACCTGATCTGCAAGTAGGGATACTAGTTATAGCCTTGTCTTGGCCCTAGAGCTTAATGGTTCAGATTTACGTTATACTACGAGCTAAGCTGATATGGTACAAGTGTTTTCATCTTTTAAGGTTGTCAAGGGTCAAGGGGCCTTAGCTGAGTAACTAGGAGTTCAAAGGTCTAACATAGGGATTAACTTATATTTACATCACGTTCTATTTACTTCCTTGCTGGAACAAGAAGCGCGTACACTAGACTGGAGGCTCAATGCCAGACGGCTCTAGCGTGCCTTTATGGTGAACGGCATAAAGTTTTTTAGCAGTGCCTACAAGAAAGCTGTAGTTTTGTTGTTGTCTTCAGCTGTCCAGTTGGTTATAAAGGAGGAGTCAATTACATTATATCAATATTTATTGAGCTTCTATGTAACAAAGCTGAATGGTTTCATGGTTTTATGGTTCAGGGTTCTAAACTGTTTTAAGGTTCACAGTAATAGGCTGCATGTACTTTTTAACTCGTCTTTTTGAGCAGGGATGAAATAAAGTGCCTTCATAATGCTTGGCATGTATGTAGAAGAGCAATGGATCCTATTAACTTTTGCCTAAAATCTAAATCTTAAATAGTTCTTAATGTTGTTTACTTACGGATATATTTACTGGGGTAGTCATTTACTCATATTAAGACCAGCTAGTATCAGTAATTTTTAAGGGCTCGAGGTCTCAATGAGTATCAAGGGTATTAGTGAACAGCAAGTTCTATACCAATGGTTAATGCAGAACACTATCAAACTGCAATATGTTACCAAACATTAGAAGTAACTAAATAGGAAGTCATTGAGATTAGCTTTGTTTAACTTGATACATTTATCGGCGTCATTGTGAGCTTATAAGCGAGATCTATTGATTTTTACCCTGTTTATTATTGTTAAAGGAGTAGCAGATGATATTACCATAGAGATAGGTTAGCATGATTCAGCCTAGTTCAATAGTTACTAATTTCAGTCTTATCCCTCATATATAATGTAAAACGGTTAAATGTTTGCATTCGATTGACTTGCCACTTTTTTTCGAAAAACTGTACTAAGGTTAAAGTTGGTTGCGGTTGTTGTAAAAACAAGTTATAAAGTTCAGAGCGGTTTTGACAGTACATAAACATGGTAGGTCTTGTTTGAGAGTTAAAAATATATTTTTCTCAAATATTTAGATGTGTATATAGTTGCCTAAAGAAAACGCTACCATATTTATATGGCTATAAAGTTCCTAAAACCTGGGCATAATTGGTAGGTATCCTGTAAAGTTATACGGTGTAGATGCTTAAGCTTATGCTTATGCTTAACCCCTAAAAGGAGAAATATGGAGCATCCTCATGCTTAGTAAAGAAGTGGGGACCTTCCTTAAAGTAGCAAAAAGGGGCGAAAGCAGGTTCGTAACAGTGTTGTTCAGAATTTTTAGATAGTGTCATTGCAGTAATTCGTATTGTTGATGATTTTGTAGCATAGGAAGTTTGTCTTTCAAGAAGAAGATATTCTCTGTCTTTATAAGAGTTTTGCTCGTGCAAGAGCTGCAGGTTTAACAACTAAAACCAGCTGTCATACGTGATACTGTTGAGAGAAATTCCAAAGTTACCGTTTAGCAGTATCCTTTGCTAGCTGTCTTCTAATCTCCAGTATTATGTTGGCTTGTCGGCTACCTCTATTCTGGTAATATAAACTAGTCGAACTCTTCAGAAGATCGGCGCTAAGAAACGTCACTTTGAGTTACGTAAGCATGTGAGATCTCAGATTGAGTGCTGTAAGGTATATTTTAAGTCTGAAATGTGAAAACAAAAAGCGAAGAAGAGTGCAGGGATAACAGGTAGTTATCTTATGATGCTCAGACCCAAGTTGCAGGTGTACCTATGCTGTGCAGTATACTGACAAGGTACAAGAGCTCAAGGGGCCTAAGCACGGAGTCGAAGTGGACAAGCATACACACTCTAGAACCGAGACTTATTAATACATACTATATTTAACCTTGCTTGAAGATGGCTAGCTGGCGATTTCTAACTGATAACTACCATCATCACTGCTGAATTGAGTTCTTAGATCTTGGTGTCACTAGGCTTATGCTAAATAGTACTTTCCATGACTTCTGAATTGGAGGGGTGGAGAGGTTGCTCTGGGTGCTGAAATGAGGTTACATTCAGCCAGTAGATGGTATATACTGAACTCAAGCAGTAGCCGCCTATGCTAAAATCTGAAGATACTCCAATGCTATCCCAATAGATCTTGGTTGACTTCTAGCTGATAACCATCCATCACAGCTAGTAGGACCAGCAAGCCTGCTATGTATTCAATAAATCTTGGTTGTGTCTTCTAGTTGACTGTTTAATCTAACCCCCTGTAAGTAGATGTAGAACTGCTGCTGTCATGTAGTTTTGTGTAGCTGGAAGTGGGTTGATGATCAAAAGCACAACCATAACACATATTACAACTAACTGAGCTTTATGATTGTTTACCTCATCGAGCCATAGAAATCAGTGAATAGACTCGGATATAGCGGAAGCATCATTTAGATGTTTCAAATAAGTAATAACAACTGTTGATATAGAGTGCAAGTTTAAGTGCTATCTGTGGAAGTTTACCCGCTGCTAGAGACTGCTGCAAGCACCATACCTAATGAGACCAAGGATTAAAGCGCGATAAGAGAACCGAGTGTTTCCACTGGGCCGATAAAGGAAGTGCACAATCAAAGTTCATTGAACCACTAATCACGAGGTTACATGCGATAATAATGCTCACGAGATCTATAATAACTTTAGAGTATAAATATGTTTACTTTCAGGCTCCTATTTAGGAAGAGTTGTGCCTTCAACTAGTTAAGTGTGCAACCAACATCCAATATATATGGCCTGAACCTTTACACTACGCCAATGGTTTCTGATCATTCTTTAGCATAAATATGTATAGATTACACTAAAATTACAACCGGCACGGTGTTGAACTTTAACGAGCAACAGATTTTACTTAGAAACTTACTACTGGTTTCATATAAACCTACACTGATAACCCTACTATCTGTAATCATAGTCGCTATAGCTTTTGCTGAGGCTATTCCACTTCTCCAGAAGAGATGGAACGTTTTTAAAGGTTTTAAAACATATTTTTCATCAAGGAACTGCTGTTCCTATTGGCGCGGTGCTGCCTATGGTTTTTGGAAGATTATTGCAGGAGTTACAACCGCAGTTTGTGGAAATAACTTCATCGACAAACTATTGCTGAACGCAGTTGGCTTGTGGCGGAAGATATCCTGTATATTGTTGCTTATCGTCGCTGGAATCTCAAAAATTTTAGTCGAAGGCTTGAAAGAGCAAGCCGCACATGCAGGACATGGGAGGTCAGTCCGCCGAGAAATTACAGCCAATGTTTTGGGTGGGATGGGATTAACTGATAGTGAAGGTACCGCTACTAGGCTTATGTCGGCTGGGTATTCGGTGATGTCTGTCGACGTCATTGATAGCGTGGTTGGCTCAACAGAAGGGCTTTTTGGTCGCACTCTAGGCCGTTTAAGCAGCGCAGCCCAGACAGATCCTAGTGACTCAAACTACTTGATAACAATGTCCGACGGCAAGGACCTGGTAATTGCGTTAAACTTGCTGCCAACCAAACTGGAGACGTTTGTGGACACTATTGCGTCTTCTGCATCAAATCCGGGGTCTGCATTTTTGCTAGAACCCGCTGAAGATGTGTTGGCCAAACGTGATTGTGGGAATGGCTGTAAAGTAATCGAAGGTCAAGTGATCCAATGGGTTGGGGTCACGGCGCACGTTGTTGATCGTGACCGCACAGCTGAATACCTGCGACTATCTGAGGCAGACAGGATGCACCTGGCAAGACCGGCTATGGCGGCTATTATTGATGGAAACAGGGACAAGGTATGCTACCATGCGTTTAAAGATCCTCGGAACCAAGACAAGGTTGAATGCAGTTACATGCATGAAAACATGGCGTTTATTGCCGAGGTGTATGTTAACCAGTTTGGCGGTCTCGACGGGGACTGCTGGGACGCGTGCTCACCGGAGGATGAACAAATCATTGTTCCAGATTTGTAGGTGAATTGTTGCCACAGCGAGCACTTAGGTAACCTTGTGCGCTGAGTGGTTGCGTACATGAAGCGCAGAGCCCCAGTAATGGAAAGGTTCCATAAGACAATGGCGGAATATATTTTTTAAATCATATGGCACTCCATTGCTGACGAGACCAAGTGATAGACGGAGCTACAGAATACCGATTCTATTACAAGCATGCGAGCAGTTCTTGAAAGTGCATAAGCATGGTGGGTCTTGGGTTGAGAGTTAAAAGATGTATTTATTCTCGAATATTTAAATGTATATATAGTTAGCTAAAGAAAACGCTGCCATGTTTATATAGCTGTGTATTTCCTAAACTTGGGCATAATTGGTATGTTTACTCGGATAATTGGTATGTTTACTGGAAACACCCAGGGCACCAAGGGCAATAAGGAGGAGATGCTAGCATTGTCTATTTCGTATTGTAGTTAGTTTTTGTGTGGAGCATAGTAAGTGTTTCTCTCAAGAAGAAGATATTCTCTGTCTTTATAAGTGTTTTGCTCGTGCAAGAGCTGCAGGTTTAACAACTAAAACCAGCTGTCATACGTGATACTGTTGAGAGAAATTCCAAAGTTACCGTTCAGTATTATCCTTTGCTAGCTCTTCTAATCTCCTGTAATATGTTGGCTTGTCGGCTCCCTGTGTTCTAGTAATATAAACTAGTCGAACTCTTCAGAAGATCGGCGCTAAGAAACGTCACTTTGAGTTACGTAAGCCTGTGAGATCTCAGATTGAGTGCTGTAAGGTATATTTTAAGTCTGAAATGTGAAAACACAAAGCGAAGAAGAGTGCAGGGATAACAGGTAGTTATCTTATGATGCTCAGACCCAAGTTGCAGGTGTACCTATGCTGTGCAGTATACTGACAAGGTACAAGAGCTCAAGGGGCCTAAGCACGGAGTCGAAGTGGACAAGCATACACGCTCTAGAACCGAGACTTATTAATACATACTAATATTTGCTTGAAGATGGCTAGACAATATGCAAGTGATAAAACCATCAGTGCTAGCATCATTGTATACTATACCAACCAAGCAGTAGGCGTTTTGTGAACTGAGAGCTGTGACAATTGATTGTATCATCTAGTGACGTAGCCGCCAGCACTATCCAATAATGTTGGTGCAACTGAGATCGGTCTTCTAGCTGAGTAATTGTTATCTAGCCATTAGGATGTAGACTGATTTGCATATTGAAGGTGCGCAAGTAGATTTGTATTGATGGTAGCTGAGTGTTGAATCTTACCTTGGTCTTTAGCTGAGTCTATTCATAGCTAGCCATTAGACTGCATGTAGCTGACATTGAGATATTGATGACAGTACAAATATTCCTAGAAATTGTTGGTGTTGATCAGCTAGATATGTATTGGTGGTAGCTGAGTCTATTCATAGCTAGCCATTGAGACCGGACACTGGCACATGGGAAGCTGGCACACTGGCAAGATGATGAGGTTCGCGTGCCTGTATCGGTGCCTACTATCACAGCAGACAGCTAGATCTCGCTATTTGTTGTCTTGTAGTTGTCTTGTAGCTAAGGGGGGTGAATCTGGGTAATATTGATGAGGGAATATAGTATGACTTTACAACCGTTGCATTGTAGACGATTGGGAATAATAGAATATACTACTCAATAGGCACTTGTTAATTGAGACTAATAGCCGTTATGCTGTACTGATGGTCCACCGTATGTAACCCAAGCAGTAGCCGCCAAACGATGCACGGTAATGTCCAATGGTTGGTGTGTAGCTGAGATATCTAACTGTATTATATTATTCATAATAGTTAATAGTAATATTATATATTAATCATATAAGGTTATTATTATAGATATACGTTATTACATATTATTATATATATATTTATATTATATATTATACATATCATATTTGTATTGTATATGTTATATTGTTAATAATGAAAGGCTATACATAGATGATATCATGTTATTCATTGACAATTATTATGATGATCTTATAATATAATAATTATTATAATCTTTAAGGAATATTATTTAGGTTGGTTGGTGTAGCTGAGTGTTTGACTCTTACTGGTCTTCTAGCTGAGACTGTTAGCCATGAGCACTGACATGTAGTGTGGGACATTGGCTAAGCAGGGACAGTAATTGTATGTACCAAGCAGTAGTATATGTTAGATAGAGTATATCCAATAATCTTGGTGTTAGCTGGTTTGTAGGTTGGTCTTCAGCTGAGGTGCGCAAGTAGATCTGTATTGATGGACCTAGCTGAGTCTATTCATAGCTAGCCATGTAGACACTGACATGTAGAGTGGATATGAATTGATGGTTGATCTTCTAGCTAAGTTAACTGTCACTAGCCATTGGACGACACTGGCAATGGCATTTGATCGGTGGGCAGCTAGACCTGTATTTGATGGTCTTGTAGCTGAGACTGTTCATAGCTAGCATGAGACACTGACATGTAGAGTGGACATTGGCATTTGATCGGTGGGCAGCTAGATCTGTATTTGATGGTCTTCTAGCTGAGACTGTTCATGAGACACTGACATGTACGACTGGCGCTATGCTGGATACTCAATTGGGAGACTGAGATACTTAATTGGGAGCACCGACTGAGGTTCGCGTGCCTGTGAGTGCCTGCCATTTCTTGACCCTAGATCTCGCTATTTGTTGTCTTGTAGTTAGTGTCTTCTAGCTGAGGAATGGTTTAACGAGTGAGGTATACTATCACTTTAATAATCTTGGAGATACAGTTAAGAAAGTACTATATATGTTGATGAGACTAGTTGAATGGCACTAGTTGACTGGGACCAGTTGATTGAGACTAGGAGCCGCTTATGCTGTACTGATGGTCCACCGTATGTAACCCAAGCAGTAGCCGCCAGCACTATCCAATAATGTTGGTGCAACTGAGATCGGTCTTCTAGCTGAGTAATTGCATCTAGCCATTAGGATGTAGACTGAATTACATATTGAGGTGCGCAAGTAGATCTGTATTGATGGTCTTCTAGTTGAGACTATTCATAGCTAGCCATGAGACACTGACATGTAGAGTGGATATGAATTGATGGTTGATCTTCTAGCTAAGTTAACTGTCACTAGCCATTGGACGACACTGGCAGTGGCAATTGATAGGTGCCAAGTAGATCTGTATTGATGGTAGCCGAGTGTTGAATCTTACCTTGGTTTTCTAGCTGAGTCTATTCATAGCTAGCCATGAGACGGACTGGCATATTGATGACAGTACAAATATTCCATAGAAGTTGTTGGTGTTGATCAGCTAGATCTGTATTGATGGTAGCTGAGTCTATTCATAGCTAGCCATTGAGACCGGACACTGGCACATGGGAAGCTGGCGCTATGCTGGATACTCAATTGGGAGCTACCGACTGAGGTTCGCGTGCCTGTAGAGTGCCTACTATCACAGCAGACAGCTAGACCTCTCAAATCTGTGTCTTGTAGTTAGTGTCTTCTAGCTGAGGAATGGTATTAACGAATGAGGTATACTGTCACTTTAATAATCTTGGAGATACAGTTAAGAAAGTACTCTATATGTTGATGAGACTAGTTGAATGGTCAATTGATTGAGACTAGTAGCCGCTTATGCTGTACAATTGAACATGTATATATAACCAAGCAGTAGCCGCCACTATCCAATAATGTTGGTGCAACTGAGATCGGTCTTCTAGCCGAGTAATTGCATCTAGCCATGTAGACACTGACATGTAGAGTGGATATGAATTGATGGTTGATTTCTAGCTAAGTTAACTGGGTCTTCTAGTTGAGACTATTCATAGCTAGCATGAGACACTGACATGTAGAGTGGACATTGGCTAAGCAGGAACAGTAATTGTATGTACCAAGCAGTAGTCTATGTTAGATAGAGTATATCCAATAATCTTGGTGTATAGCTGGTTTGTTGACATGTAGACTGCAATTGATAGGTGCATAGCTAAGATCTGTATTGATGGTCTTCTAGCTGAGACTATTCATAGCTAGCCATTGAGACACTGACATGTAGACTGACATTGATGAGGTTTGCAAACTGGATCTGTATTGATGGTCTTCTAGCTGAGACTGTAGCCATGAGACACTGACATGTAGACTGCAATTGATAGGTGCATAGCTAAGATCTGTATTGATGGTCTTCTAGCTGAGACTATTCATACGCTAGCCATGAGACCGGACACTGGCAAGATGATGAGGTTCGCGTGCCTGTAGAGTGCCTGTCAATTCATGTCCATAGCACATGTCCACGAGAGCAGACAGCTAGATCTGTATTTGTTGTCTGTAGCTGTCTTGTAGCTGAGGATGGTTTAACGAGTGAGGGTCTTTCAGCGGTGTGGTGTATGGGTCTTTCAGCGGTGTGGTGTATGGGTCTTTCAGCGGTGTGGTGTATGGGTCTTTCAGCGGTGTGGTGTATGGGTCTTTCAGCGGTGTGGTGTATGGGTCTTTCAGCGGTGTGGTGTATGGGTCTTTCAGCGGTGTGGTGTATGGGTCTTTCAGCGGTGTGGTGTATGGGTCTTTCAGCGGTGTGGTGTATGGGTCTTTCAGCGGTGTGGTGTATGGGTCTTTCAGCGGTGTGGTGTATGGGTCTTTCAGCGGTGTGGTGTATGGGTCTTTCAGCGGTGTGGTGTAT